>NC_092720.1:174326467-174626467 GCF_047496885.1 Scyliorhinus torazame | reverse complement strand
TGTTAATTGCATCAAAGGGTATAGGGAGAAGGTGGGACTGCAGCAGTGAGATCGAGGATCAGGTGTGATCATACTGAATGTTGGAGCAGGCCCAAACAGTTGAATGGCCTATTCCAGCTCATATGTAGGTTTCTATTCCAATGGGCCAACATCTTAGACAGTTCTTCAAATGAAGCCTTATGGGTAAAACGTTATAACTAAAAAGGATCATCACATTGCTGGGAGTGTCCTATAGGCCCACTAACAGTCTGAGAGAAATAGAAGAGCAGATATTTCGGCAAATTTCAGAGAAGTGTAAAAATAATAAGGTAGTGATAGTGGGGATTTTAACTTCCCCAACATTAACTGGCATAGTTATAGTGTAAAAGGTATAGAGGGAGCAGAATCAAAGGAAATTTTGCAAATTGGCTCCAGAGTTGTCTGAGTGGCAAGAAGTAGAGGGTGATTGTCAAGGAGTGCTTTTCTGACTTCAAGCTTGTGGTCAATTGGGTCCCGCATGGAAGGTGTTGGGACTCTTGCTGTTTGTGCTTTATGTAAATGATTTTGACTTGAACGTAGGCGAGTTGGTCAGTAAGTTTGCAGATATACGAAAATTTGTGGAGTGGAAAATACCAAGGAGTACAGCTTGAGATTAAGGTAGAATATGGACGGGCTGGTCAGATGGGTTGGTCAGTATCAAATGTAATCAATTAGGATAAGTGTGAGGTGATGCACTTGGGCAGGACCAGCAAGGTAAGGGAATACATGATAAACAGCAGGGAAGCACCAAGGATCAGAGAGACCTTGGTGTACTTGTACACTGATCCCTTAAGATAGCAGGGCAGGCCAATGCAGTGATAAAGAAGACTGTGGTATATTTGCCTTTATGCGCGGAGGCACATGGACGCGATTTAACTAAATAGGAACAAAATTCCATAGCGAGAGCATTTACAGAATCACAGAATACCACAGCGCAGAAGAGGCCCTTCAGCCTATCGAGTTGGCACCAACGCATGAAAGGCCCTGACCTGCCCACCGAATCCCACTTGCCAGCACTTGGCCCATAGTCTTAAATGTTATGGCATGCCACGTACTATTTTTAAACAATGTGAGGCATCCCGCCTCTACCACCTTCCCAGGCAGTGCATTCCAGACCGTAACCACTCTCTGTGTAATAAAGCTTTTCCTCAAATCCCCTCTAAACCTCTCATCCCTTACTTTGAACTTGTGTCTCCTCATACCTGACCCTTCAACTATGGGGAACAGCTGCTCCCTATCCACCCAGTCCATGCCCCTAATAATCTTGTACATTTCAATCAGGTCACCCCTCAATCTTCTCTGCTCCAGGGAAAACAAACCAAGCCTATCCAAACTCTCTTTATAACTTAAATGCTCCATCCCAGGCAACATTCTGGTGAATCTTCTCTGCACCTGCTCCAGATCCTTCCTACATGGGGACCATAATTACACACTACTCCAGCTGTGACCTCACCAAAGTTCTATATAGCCCCATTATGACCCTCCTGCTTTGTAATCTATGCCCCGATTGATAAAAGCGAGTATCCTATATGCCTTTTCACCACCCTATTAACCTGCCGTTCTACCTTCAGAGATCTATGGAAAAACAGGCCAAGCTCCCCCTGTTCTTCGGGACTTCCCAGTGTCAGACCTTTCATTGTATACTTCCTTGTCAAATTACTTCTTTCAAAGTGTATCACCTCACACCTTTTCAAGGTTAAATTCCATCTGCCACATCCGCCCATTTGACCATCCCACCTTTTTCTTCCTGTCACCCAAGCCATCAAACTCACTGTTAACCACCCGGCCAATCTATGTGTCATCCAGAAACCTACTGATCCTACCCACATAATCAACTATTTAGCCGAGAAACACAATATTAGATAGGGGGCCACAGTGGGGAACACGCGGCCAAGCTTTTTTTTGTACTGAGGCTGTTCGCCAGAAATCCTGGGAGATCAGGATTCCATCTGTAGAGCCCCTGAAGCTAACACCAATACCACCCCCCCCCCCCCCCCCCCAAGACCCAATGCACTATTGGAGTGGTGCTAGACACCCCCCCATCTCCCCCAACGTCCACTCAATGCACCAGTGGCCCGATCACCAGCTTGGCACCACCAGCCTGGAAACCTGACAATCCCTATGCCAGTGCCACCTGGGTATCTTGGCAGTGCAGGATTCAAGTGGCACTGCCAAAGTGCCAGGTTGTACAAAGTGCATGTACCTGGGAGCTTCCGGTCCACTTGGGGATCGCCCTGCTTGTGGAGACCAGTACTGAATGGAACTCACCCAAGGTCTCCGAAGCAAAAGGTATAGATCCCACACCTCTGGTACCTTGCGAATCTGCACATTAAAGCGAGACTAGCTGTTGCACTCTTATTTGCAGATTTGCCAAAGTGGTCCTGCCCAAAATGAGCAGGATTAACATTGCAATATCTCGTGAGATCCCGTTAGACCTCATGAGGCACGAGAAGCCGGGTAGATTCCAGGAGTGGGGCCTCCCGGCTGTTATTGGTCACAGTGCGTCGCAGCGAGTTGCTTTTTGAGTGTAACGTGGCTATTAAATCACGGCCATAGAGTTTAAGAGCAGGGGGATTATGCTGGAACAGGAAGCAACATTGGTTAGGCCACAGCTAGAGTATTGCGTGCAGTTCTGCAAACCCTATTATAGGAGGGATATGATATCACTGGAAATGGTGAAGTGAAGGTTTAACAGGGCTGGAGAGTTTTAGCTGTGAAGAGATTGGATAGACTAAGGTTGCATTCCTTTGCGCAGAGGAGACTGAGCGTGGGCATTATTTAGATGTATAATATGAGGGACATAGACAGGAAGAAACTTTTCCCCTTGGTGGAAGGATCAATGACTAGGGAGCATAGATTTATGCTACGGCGCGGGAGGCTTAGAGGGAATGTGGGGAAAATGTTTTCAACTAGAGGGTCGTTAAAGAGTCTGGAACTCACTGCCTGAAAGGCTGGTGGAGTCCAAAACCCTCATAGCATTTTAGAAGTATTTAGGTGTGAACTTGCTATACGAATGCATAAAATGCATATGGGCCAAGTGGTGGAAAATTGAATTAGAATACTTAGGTGGTTGTTTTGACAGGCACAGATGTGATGGGCTGAAGGGTCTTTTCTGTGCTCTATGACAACCTCTATGACAATTTACTCTACGTTCCATTTGATTCACCCCCGGCCGCCCCTTCCCTTTCCATGCCAGTTTCACATGCATATGTAGGCTATGTAAACTCTTACCTCTTTTCTCCTTACTGTCCAAGGACCTAAGTACTTGTTCCAGGTGAAGCACATGTACTTCTTTGAAACTACTTTGCTATATTTACTGCGCACAACATGTTCTCCTTTGCACTGGGGGAGAGCGAGTATCGATTGGGTGACCACTTTGTCAAACATATCTGGTCAGTCCACAAACAAGATCTTGAGATTCCTGTGGCATGTCATTTTAATTGCCCACTTTGCTTTCATGCAGATATTTGCTATTGGTCTCCTACACTTTTCCAGTGAATCTCAATGAACCATGCGGAACAGAACCTCCTTTTTCAATTAGGTACTTTACAGCCTCCCCGAATCAATAATTTAATCCAATAATTTTGATGTATATTTTGTTTTCTTTACTTGGTTTTTTTTGGGTTACTATCACACATGTAGGCATAAATTGTGTTTCTTTTGTTTCTTTTCTTGTCCCATCACCATTCCCGTGGCCCCAGAAGATTTCTCCTATCTGTCAATCTCTCCTATCTTTCACTCTGTCACAAACTTTCTTCTCAGCATTGCTAAAGATATCCCTTACTCAAAACTAATACACTTCTCATTTTTCTGAGTTCACATGAAAGGTCACAGACCTGAAATGTTTGCTCTGTTCCTATCTCCAAAGATGTGAAGAGCCGACTTAGCATTTTAAGTTTGAATTATTGATCAGCATCTGCTTACCTTGGAGAAATAAATAATGCAATATGTGCTGTTATTCCAGCAAAACAGATTTATTTTACAGATAACTCGAACATAAAATTCCAGCACAGTTATAGTGGGTGAAACAAACAAATAATGTTGCGAAGGGCACAATCCAAAACACTGAATCACGTGTGAATTTGCTGGTGTCTTAGCAGATGTTGTGATTGTGCAAATCCTTTTCCACATATGGAACATGTGAATGGTTTCTCCCCAGTGTGAGTACGCTGATGTATCAACAGGTTGGATGAACGTGTGAATCCCCTTCCACACACAGAACAGGTGAATGGCCTCTCCCCAGTGTGAACTAGCTGGTGTTTCAATAGAGTTGATGAATGACTGAACCCATTGCCACATACAGAGCAGGTGAATGGTCTCTCCCCAGTGTGGACGCGCTGGTGTCTCATGAGGGAGCACGACTGAGTGAATCCCTTCCCACACACTGAACACATGAATGGTCTCTCCCCAGAGTGAGTGCGCTGGTGTGTCAGCACTTCACTTGTGCTTTTAAAGCTCTTCTCACATTCACAGCATTTAAACGGCCGTTTATCAGTGTGAACACGCTGGTGTGCCAGGAGGGTGGATAACTGAGTGAATCCCTTCTGACACATGGAGCAGGTGAACGGCCTCTCTCCAGTGTGAACTCTCACATGCACATGAAGCTTGGATAACTCTGTGAATCCCTTCCCACACAGGGAGCAGGTGAATGGCCTCTCCCCAGTGTGGCTCCGTCGATGAGTTTCCAGCTTGGACGGATAATTGAAGCCCTTTCCACAGTCCCCACATTTCCACAGTTTCCCTCTGGTGCATGTGCCCTTGTATTCCTCCAGGTTGAACAATCAACAGAAGTCTTGTCCACACACAAAACACATATACTGGTTCTCCCCACTCTGAATTATGTAATATATTTTCTCATGCTTTGTAACTGATTAAAGCACATACGGTGCACAAGATCACTCCGACTCTGCGGTTTACGTCACTGTGCGTTTCCAGTCACACTGATGTTCGACATCCTTTTTCACAAACGAAACAGGCAAATATTTCTCCTTCCAAAGTCAATGGCTCATGCTATTCAGGACTGATGGATGGTATGGCTCTGCCAGATTCTGTTTGGAGGTGTCATTTCTTTCCTATCACCAAATCTCACCCTTCCAAAACCTGTAAAAGTAGTTTACAAAAGCTTACAAAAGTTTACAAAAGCTACATCAATTCAGAAGCGGCAATTCTCGTTTCTCTAAAACATGTTTCCCCAAACTCTCAAACCCCATACCTCACTTGTCTGAAATTCAAACATATATGATCATCCCTCACATTTTACAATTCAGTTAACTTTTCTCTATCCAGTGAGAGTGTTGACTTGGGTCAGGATCAGTTCTTTACCTCCAGTTTCATTCCTATAAGTAGCCCTCTGATGATCTCCATCTACCAGTGTGAAAACCGAAAGTGAGCGTCGAAACCTTATTCCACTGCTCTCAGCTGATGAGTGTAATAAGACACTCATTACAGGAAAAACAGGAAAACAAACAATCAACAAATAAAACTGTTTTGTTGACAAAATAGGTACTAATTAACATAAAAGGTGAAATGATTTAATAGGGGCTCATATTGGCTCAGCTGACTGACTGACTCAGGTTTCAACCCTGAAACACACAATGCTCCTTTGTTGCTTCAGCCTCTGGACTCTCTTCCTAATTTTTCTCAATCTGCACTCGTCAACAGTGCACCGCCAGGTGAAGCTCAGAGTGAGAACAAAAAGGAGGCTATCAATCGGAGTTGGAAAATACAACTGGAGAAACACGATTCTACTTGTAAGCCCAGAAATTTCAAAACAAAATAAATTAATGTATTATTTACCATTATTTATTAATGTCACCATTGTCCTTGACCCAGGTGTGGAGTAGGACTGAATAATGTTCACTGTTTAATACCATAGGGGCTGGTTTAGCACAGTGGGCTAAATAGCTGGCTTGTAAAGCAGACCAAGGCCAGCAGCCCGGGTTCAATTCCCGTACCAGCCTCCCCGAACAGGCGCCGCAATGTGGCGATTAGTGGCTTTTCACAGTAACTTCATTTGAAGCCTACTTGTAACAATAAGCGATTTTCATTTCATTCAAACAAGAACCTTGAAACAAGAACACACACATAGAAAATAGGAGGAGGCCATTCAGCTCTTCGAGCCTGCTCCACCATTCATTATAAACATGGCCAATCATGCAACTTAATAACCTGAACCCATCTTCCCCCCATATCCTTTGATCCCCTTTGCCCCAAGTGCCATATCTAACTGCTTCTTGAAAACATACAATGTTTTGGCCTCAACTGCTTCCTGTGGCAACAAATTCCACAGGCTGCCAACTTGCTGGTGAAGACTCTTCTCCATCTCATAAACGGTCTACCCTGTATCCTCATGTGGTCCCTGGTTTTGGACACCCCCACCATCGGAAACATACTTCTTGCATCTAGCCAGTCTCGTCCTGTTCGAATTTTATAGGTTTCTATGAGGTACCCCCTCATTCTTCTGACCTCCAGCAAAGGCAATCATAACTGACTCAATCTCTCCTCATATGACAGTCCTGCCATCCCAGCAATTAGCAAACTTTCTCTGCACTCTGTCTCCAGCAAGAACATCCTTCCTCAGATAACTAGACCAAAACTGCACACAATATTCCAGGGGTGGCGCCACCTAGACCCTGTATAATTGCAGCAAGACACCTCTGCTCCGATACCCGAATCGTCAAGAAATGAAGGCCAACATACTATTTGCCTTCTTTACCGCCTGCTGCACCTGGATGCTTACCTTCAGCGACTGATGTATGAGGACACCCATGATGTGGAGATGCCGGCGTTGGACTGGGGTGAGCACAGTACGAAATCTTACAACACCAGGTTAAAGTCCAACAGGTTTGTTTCAATGTCACTAGCTTTCGGAGCTCCGAAAGCTAGTGACATCGAAACAAACCTGTTGGACTTTAACCTGGTGTTGTAAGATTTCGTACTGAGGACACCCAGGTCTCGGTTCACATTCCTCTCTCTATGGCCATTCAGATAATAATGTGTCTTCCCGTTTCTGCCATCAAAGCGGATAACCTTGCATTCATCCAGATTTTACTGCATCTGTCATACATTTTCCCACTCACTCAACTTGTCCAAATCACATCCTCCTTTCCTCCTGATAGTTCACCCTCCCACCCAGCTTTATGTCATCTGAAAATTGAGAAATATTACATTTAGTACTCTGATCTAAATCATTCATATATATTGTGAATAGCTGGGGTCCCAGTACCAATCTCTGCAGTATCCCACTAGTCACTCTCTGCCATTTGGAAAAAGATCTGTTTATTCCACCTCTTTATTTCTTGTCTGCCAACCAGTTTTCTATCCCTCTCAATACACTACCCCTAAACCCATGTGCTTTAATTTTACACGTTAGTCTCTTATGAATAAATTGTACCAGTTATATCCTTGAAGAATTCCTGTAGATTTGTCAAGCATGATTTCCCTCTCATAAATCCATGCTGACTCTGTCCGATCCTGCCACTGTCCTCCAAATGCTCTGCGATAGAATATTTGATAACAGATTCCAGAATTTTCCCGACAACTAATGTCAAGTTTAATGGTCTATAATTGGCTGTTTTCTCTCATCTCCTTTTTTAAATAGTGCGGTTACATTAGCTACCCTCCAAACTTCAAAAACTGTTTCAGAGGCTATAGAATATGAAAGATGGCCACGAATGCATGCATTATTTCTTGGGCCACTGTGTTAAGTACAATTGGATGTAGATTATTAGGTTCTGGGGTTTGTCGGCCTTCAATCCCATCAAGTTCCCCAACACCATTTCACTGCTAAAAGTGATCTCCTTCAGTTCCGCCCTCTCATAAAACTGTGTTCCTCAACATTTTGGGTATCTTATTTATGTCCTCCTTTCTGGAAACAGAACAAAAGGTGGTCAGCCATTTCTTTGTTCCCCATGAAAAAGTCCCCTGTTTCTGACTGCAAGGGACCTACATTTGTCTTTACCAATTTTTTTCTCTTCACATATCTATAGAAACAGTCAGTTTTTATGTTCCTGTGACACGGTGGCACAGTGGTTAGCACTGCTGCCTCACAGCTCCAGGGCCCCAGGTTCAATACCAGCTTCGGGTTACTGTCTGTTTGGAGTTTGCACTTTCTCCCAATGTCTGCGCGGGTTTCCCCTGGGTGCTCCGGTTTCCTCCCACAGTCCAAAAGGTTAGGTGGGGTTACTGGGTGAAGGGTGGAGGCATGGGCTTGAATAGGGTGCTCTTTCTAAGGGTCGGTACAGACTCAATAGCCTCCTTCTGCACTGTGAATTCTATGATCTATGATTACTCTCCTACTCTATTTCCCTTCTTAATCAATCCCTTGGTCCTCATTTGCCGAATTCTAAACTGCTCCCAATCCTCAGGTCTGTTGTTTTTCTTGGCCAATTTGTGTGCTTCTTCCTTTGATCTAATAATATCTCTAAATTCCCATGTATGCCATTGTTGGGCGACTATTGCCATTATATTTTCTGCCAGACAGGAATAAACAAAGAACAAAGAATAAAGAATAAAGAAATGTACAGCACAGGAACAGGGCCTTTTGCCCTCCAAGCCCGTGCCGACCATGCTGCCCGACTAAACTACAATCTTCTACACTTCCTGGGTCTGTATCCCTTTAGTCCCATCCTATTCATGTATTTGTCAAGATACCCCTTAAATGTCACTATCGTCCCTGCTTCCACCACCTCCGCCGGTCGCGAGTTCCAGGCACCCACCACCCTCTGTGTAACAAACTTGCCTCGTACATCTACTCTAAACCTTGCCCCTCTCACCTTAGACCTATGCCCCCTAGTAATTGACCTCTCTACCCTGGGGAAAAGCCTCTGACTATCCACTCTGTCTATGCCCCTCATAATTTTGTAGACCACTATCAGGTCGCCCCTCAACCTCCTTCGTTCCAGTGAGAACAAACCAAGTTTATTCAATCGCTCCTCATAGCTAATGCCCTCCATACCAGGCAACAGTCTGGTAAATCTCTTCTGCACCCTCTCTAAAGCCTCCGCATCCTTCTGGTAGTGTGGCGACCAGAATTGAACACTATACCCTAAGTGTGGCCTAACTAAGGTTCTATACAGCTGCAACATGACTTGCCAATTCTTATACTCAATGCCCCGGCCAATGAAGGCAAGCATGCCGTATGCCTTCTTGACTACCTTCTCCACCTGTGTTGCCCCTTTCAGTGACCTGTGGACCTGTACACATAGATCTCTCTGACTTTCAATACTCTTGAGGGTTCTACAATTCACGATATATTCCCCACCTGCATTAGACCTTCCAAAATGCATTACCTCACATTTATCCGGATTAAACTCCATCTGCCATCTCTCCGCCCAAGTCTCCAAACAATCTAAATCCTGCTGTATCCTCATCGCTATCCGCAATGCCACCAACCTTTGTGTCGTCTGTAAACTTACTAATCGGACCAGTTACATTTTCCTCCAAATCATTTATATATAGTACAAACAGCAAAGGTCCCAGCACTGGTCCCTGCGGAACACCACTGGTCACAGCCCTCCAATTAGAAAAGCATCCTTCCATTGCTACTCTCTGCCTTCTATGACCTGGCCAGTTCTGTATCCACCTTGCCAGCTCACCCCTGATCCTGTGTGACTTCACCTTTTGTACTAGTCTACCATGAGGGACCTTGTCAAAGGCCTTACTGAAGTCCATATAGACAACATCCACTGCCCTACCTGCATCAATCATCTTTGTGACCTCCTCGAAAAACTCTATCAAGTTAGTGAGACACGACCTCCCCTTCGCAAAACCATGCTGCCTCTCACTAATACGTCCATTTGCTTCCAAATGGGAGTAGATCCTGTCTCGAAGAATTCTCTCCAGTAATTTCCCTACCACTGAAGTAAGGCTCACCAGCCTGTAGTTCCTTGGATTATCCTTGCTACCCTTCTTAAACAGAGGAACAACATTGGCTATTCTCCAGTCCACCGGAACATCACCTGATGACAGTGAGGATCCAAAGATTTCTGTCAAGGCCTCAGCAATTTCCTCTACAGCCTCCTTCAGTATTCTGGGGTAGATCCCATCAGGCCCTGGGGACTTATCTACCTTAATATTTTTTAGGACGCCCAACACCTCGTCTTATTGGATCTCAATGTGACCCAGGCTATCTGCACACCCTTCTCCAGACTCAACATCTACCAATTCCTTCTCTTTGGTGAATACTGTTGCAAAGTATTCATTTAGTACTTCACCCATTTCCTCTGGCTCCACACATAGATTCCCTTGCCTATTCTTCAGTGGGCCAACCCTTTCCCTGGCTACCCTCTTGCTTTTTATGTATGTGTAAAAACTCTTGGGATTTTCCTTAACCCTATTTGCCAATGACATTTCGTGACCCCCCTTCTAGCCCTCCTGACTCCTTGCTTAAGTTCCTTCCTACTTTCCTTATATTCCACACAGGCTTTGTCTGTCCCCAGCCTTTTAGACCTGACAAATGCCTCCTTTTTCTTTTTGACGAGGCCTACAATATCGCTCGTTATCCAAGGTTCCCAAAAATTGCCGTATTTATCCTTCTTCCTCACAGAAACATGCAGGTCCTCAATTCCTTTCAACTGACATTTGAAAGCCTCCCACATGTCAGATGTTGATTTGCCCTCAAACATCCGCCCCCAATCTAGGTTCTTCAGTTCTCGCCTAATATTGTTATAATTAGCCTTCCCCCAATTTAGCACATTCACCCGAGGACCACTCTTATCCTTGTCCACCAGCACTTTAACACTTACTGCATTGTGGCCACTGTTCCCCAAATGCTCCACTACTGAAACTTCTACCACCTGGCCGGGCTCATTCCCCAATACCAGGTCCAGTACCACCCCTTCCCTAGTTGGACTGCCTACATATTGTTTCTGATCTCTACCCATATAGCCTCACTGCCCTCTGAGGTATCCTCCCGTAGTACAGCTGTGATATCCTCCCTAACCAGTAGCGCAACTCCGCCACCACTTTTACATCCCCCTCTATCCCGCCTGAAACATCTCAATCCTGGAACATTTTGCTGCCAATCCTGCCCTTCCCTCAGCCAGGTCTCTGTATTGGCAACAACATCATAGTTCCAAGTACTGATCCAAGCACTAAGTTCATCTGCCTTACCCGTAATACTTCTTGCATTAAAACATATGCACTTCAGGCCACCAGACCCGCTGTGTTCAGCAACTTCTACCTGTCTGCTCTGCCTCAGAGCCACACTGTCCCTATTCCCTAGTTCTCCCTCAATGCTCTCAGCTTCTGACCTATTGCTCCCGTACCCATCCCCCTGCCATGCTAGTTTAAATCCTCCCGTGATACACTAGCAAACCTCGCGGCCAGGATATGTATGCCTCTCCAGTTTAGATGCAACCCGTCCTTCTTATATAGGTCACACCTGCCCCGGAAGAGCTCCCAGTGGTACAGATAACGGAAACCCTCCCTCCTACACCAGCTGTTTAGCCACGTGTTTAGCTGCTCTATCTTCCTAATTCTAGCCTCACTGGCACGTGGCACAGGGAGTAATCCCGAGATTACAACCCTAGAGGTCCTGTCTTTTAACTTTCTGCCTAGCTCCCTGAACTCCTGCTGCAGGACCTCATGCCCCTTCCTGCCTATGTTGTTAGTACCAATATGTACAACGACCTTTGCCTGTTTGCCCTCCCCTTTCAGGATGCCCTCTACCGGTTCGGAGACATCCTGGACCCTGGCACCAGGGAGGCAACATACCATCCTGGAGTCTCTTTCACGTCCACAGAAGCGCCTATCTGTGCCCCTGACTATAGAGTCCCCTATTACTACTGCTCTTCTGCGCTTTGACCCTCCCTTCTGAACATCAGAGCCAGCCGTGGTGCCACTGCTCTGGCTGCTGCTGTTTTCCCCTGATAGGCTATCCCCCCCGACAGTATCCAAAGGGGTATACCTGTTCGAGAGGGGGACAACCACAGGGGATTCCTGCACTGACTGCCTGCCCTTTCTGGTGGTCACCCATTTCTCTGCCTGCACCTTGGGTGACCACATTTATATAACTGCAATCTATGACGCTTTCCGCCACCTGCATGCTCCTAAGTGCATCCAATTGCTGCTCCAACCGAACCATCCGGTCTGTGAGGAGCTCCAGTTGGGTGCACTTTCTGCAGATGAAGCCATCCGGGACGCTGGAAGCCTCCCGGACCTGCCACATCTCACAGTCAGAGCACCGCACCCCTCTAACTGACATTGCGTCAATTAATTAGTAAATTAAAGTTAAAAGTTTTAAAAAATGTTTTAAAGTTACTGTTAACTATCTGTTTCCTAGCACTAGATTTCTACTATAAATGTGAAAGCTAAATATAGTACTCTCCGATCTCTGGCTTAGATACCCCTCTTAGATACCTGGCTTAGATACAGATAGATAAAAGCAAATGACTGCAGATGCTGGAATCGGAAACAAAAACAGAAAATACGGGACAATCTCAGCAGGTAAAACAGCATCTGTGGAGAGAAGGGAGCTAACGTTTTGAGTCTGGAAGACTCTTTGTCAAAGCTGGAGAGAACTGGAGGTAGGGCAAGATTTTTACTGCTGTTGGGTGGGGAAGGGGAGTGTGAACAGTGGGACTGGATAGAGGGCTAGCGATAGGTGGAGATTGACAAAGATGCCAGGGACTGAAAGACAAAAGGAATTTAAATGGTGGTGATTAAGGCTAAAAAGGGTGCTGCTGGTGGCATGTAAATCGATTAGAATGCATAAATGGTTGAACAAAGGTAGCAGTGTGTCAAAAGGCAGCTGGGAACAGGGAACAAATGACGCAAGTGGGTGTGGTGAGAGGGTTGCGGGGGTCGGGGGGGGGGGAAACAACGATGTGGGAAATACAGAATGATGGAAGAAATAAAAATACATTGATAGAAATAAAAAGGGGTGAAGGTGGAGGACAGAGTTCACACTCTGAAGTTGTTCAATTCAATGTTAAGTTCGGGAGGCTGTAACATGCCTGATCAGAAGATGAGGTGCTGTTCCTCCAGTTTGTGTTGGGCTTCACTGGATCATTGCAACAGGCAAAGGCCAGATATGTGGACAAATGGTAAGTGGCAGGAAGGCCTGGGCCCTGCTTGTGGATGGACCGAAGGTGTTCTGCAAAGCGGTCACCGAGTCTGCATTTAGTTTCTGCAATGCATTGGGACCAGCAAAAGCAATAGATCAAGAGGGGAAGTGCTGCCTCACTTGAAAGTAATGTTTAGGCCCTTGGATGTTGAGCAGGGAGGAGGTAAAGGAGTAGGTATTATACATTCTGCGATTGCATGGGAAAGTGCTGTGGAAAGAAGGTGACGTGTTGGCTGTGATAGAGGAATGGGCCAAGGTATCCCGCAGCGAACAGTCCCTGAAAAATGTTGACGGGGAAGTAAGGGAAAGATGTGTTTGGTGATGGCGTCATGCTGGGGTTGGCGGAACTGGTGGAGGATGATTCTTTGAATGCAGAGGATGGTGGGGTGCAAAGTGAGGACAAGGGGCACCCTATCCTGGTTCTGGGTTGGAGGGGAACAGGTGAGAGCAGAGGTGTGGGAGATGGGTCAGAAATGTTTGACGGCCCAGTCGACCACAGTGGGTGGGAAATCACGATTAAAGAAGAACGAAGACATGTCAGCAGCATCGGAACATATACGACGAAGACAAGGGAACTGGGAGAATTGGATGGAGTCTTTACAGGAATAAACAGCTGTTGCAAATCACCCATGCGCTTCTTGAATGTTTACCATAGCCTATCCACAGACACCCCTTTCAGTAACATTTCTAAATGTATTGTAGCCAACCCATGCCTCATATCATCAAATTTTCTTTATTAAGATTCAGGACGCTACTCTCAGAATCAACTACGTCACTCTCCACCTTGATGAAAAATTCTATCCTGTTATGGTCCCTGTCCCCAAGGAATCTTGCACTAGACTGCCAATAACTCTTTTCTCATTGCACAATACCCAATCTAGGATGGCTTATTCTCTAGTTGGTTCCTCAACAGATATATCCAGAAAACCAACCTGCAAACACTCCAGGAATCCGTCCTCAATGGTATTGTGATTAATTTAATTTGCCAATGCATATGCAGATTAAAACTACCCATAATTAGATAAGTTCCTTTATCACATGTGTCTCTAATTTCCTGCTTAATGTCATTCCCAACATCACCACTACAGTTTTGGGGTCTATGAACAATCCCCATGAATAGTTTTTGTCCCTTGGTTTTCCTCAGCTCTGCCAAGACAGATTCACATTGTTGGAGCGAATATCCTTCCTGTTTACCCAGGATTACAACTCCACCGCCTTTTTCCTTTTTGTCTACACGTCCTAAATACTGAATACCACTGGACGTTCAGTACCATCCCTGGTCACCCTGCTGCCATGTCTCTGTAATCGTGACTATATCGTACCCTTTTACATCAATTTGTGCGATTAATTCATCCACTTTATTGTGAATGCTCCGCCCAGTAAGACAGAAAACCTTCAGGGTTGTCTTTTTAACATTACTTGTCTTGTTCCCACTATTTTACTTGTCTTGTTCCCACTATTTTTCGCTCTGGCCCTGTTTGAATCTGGCCCTTGGTTTCTCTGACTATCACTTTTTTTATTCCCCTTTCTGTCTTTTGTTTTTGTCCTGATTCCCCCTGCTCCGACTCCATGCCAGGTGCCTATCTCCCGCTGCTTTATTTTTTACGATCCCCAGATACTCTCGCAAATACTCGCCCAGGACTTCACTCCTGCTCCTGCCCTGATGTTACCCATCCAGTTTGTACTGCTCCCACCACCAGCAGAATTGATCCTAATGCCCCAGGAATCTGAACCCTCCCGGTTACACCATCTCTTCAGCCATGTATTCATCTGATATATCCTGCTATTTCTAATTTGACTTTGGCTCAGAATTGATGAGCTGGAGCCCAAGCTTAGGACTCCGTGGCATATCAGAGAGAGGGAGAGTTGCCTGGACACTATGTTTCAGGAGGGAATAACACCCTACAGATTAAGTATTTCAAATTTGGCCATTAGTCAGGGACAGCAGTGTGTGACTGCAAGTGAGGCAGGTAGAGCGATTCTGAATTTGGAAATGGCGGAGCCTCAGTTCTTGACCATGTCAAACAGGTATGAAGCACTTGTTTCCTGTGTGGATGAGGAAAAGGACAGTACAAGGAGAGGCTCACTGAACTTATAGTGCAGAAGGAGGCCATTCGGCCCATCGAGTCTGCACAGGCCCGTGGAAAGAGCACCCTACCCAAGCCCACACCTCCACTATCCCCGTAACCCCACCCAACCTCTTTTTTTGAACACTAAGGACAATTTAGCATGGCCAATCCACCTAACCTGCACATCTTTGGACTGTGGGAGGAAACCGGAGCACCCGGAGGAAACCCATGCTGACATGGGGAGAACGGGCAGACTACGCACAGACAGTGAGCCAAGCCGGGAATCGAACCTGGGACCCTGGAGCTGTGAAGCAACTGTGCTAATCACTATGCTACCATGCTACCCACATGAGCAAGCTGACCACTGCACCGTGGCACAGAAGGCCATTCAAGTGGGTAGAGTAAAAAGTCAACAGGTAGTGGAAGGGAAATCCATAATTATGGGAACGGATAACATCCATTGTGATCAGGAGTGACAGCTATTATGGAGACATGACTTCAGGATGGTCGGGACTAGGTACTAAACATACCTGGTTATAAAGTTTACAGGAGAGGCAGCGAAGATGCAGAGGGGGTGGAGTAGTCTTACTGATTAGAAATACTATCACGTCAACGGTGAGGGAGGATATAATGAGGGGAAAGCATCCAGTGGAGACCATGTGTGTGGAACTCAGGAACAGAAAATGATCTAAAACTGTAATGGGTGTTGTGTATCGACTCTATGGTAGCTGTTCTGAGGCATTAGATGATATAAATGCAGAAATTAGGCAATTGTGTAGCAAAGGCAGAGTAGTATTACTGGAGAATTTTGACTTACACATAGATTGGGAGATGCAGCCAAGCATCTGTCCGAAAGATAGTGAATTTCTGGAATGTGTTCGGGACAGTTTCCTGCAGCAATATGTTCTAGATGCAAGAAGGTGATAGGCAATACTATATTTACAGCTAAATTTAATTACTAGCCTAACTATGTGCGAACATTTGTCAAATAATGATCACAGTGTGATTGAATTGAGTGAAGCATTTGAAAGTGAAAAGTACGGTTCAAATACTAGCATTTTAGACTTGGTGTAAGGGTGACTTTAATGAAATGAGACAGAGGCCTGAGAGCTGTTACAGGGTCAAACCACTGAAGATCATTGTAGAGTATTTAAAGAAACATACAAAGCGAGTATCTACCCCAAAGAAGAAAAGACTACTTCACAAAAAAAAAATCACCCATGGACAACATTAAACTAAAAGAATGAGCTGACAATAATGCAAGAAAGAGCACAGATGCGGACAGGTGGGATCGACATAAAAGACCAGCAAAGGGTCACAAAGCAGCATATAAGAAGTACTAAAAGAGATTATGAAAGGAAACTTGCAAGCGACATCAAAATCACTAAGACATTTTATACTTATATGAAGGGAAAGAGGGTAGTCAAGAACAATGCAGGTCCCCTAAAAACTAAAAATTGAGATATTGTCAGTGATAATGGGGAAATGGCAGACATGTTGAACAATTACTTTGCCTCAGTATTTACAGTTGAAAAGGAGGATAACTTGCCAGAAACCCCGAAGAAATTAATAGTCGACAGAGGGCAGGGACTTAAAACAATTACTATCAGTACAGCTGTCGTAATGTGGAGTTAAGCAGGTCATGGGGCACTAATAAAACCTGAAGCAGGTCATGGGACAGTTATCAGACTGGGGTATTGACATCCCCACCTATGGGAAATCCACACTCCTCATTTCTGCATAAAACCGGAGGGCCATAAACTGTGAGCTGACTCCTGCAGTAGTAGAGTAACTGCTCTGTATTCTTGTTCTGTTGTATAACATTTTTTCTTTCACTCAATCTTTCGGCTCGGTGTCGGCTCCTTTCCGACCCTTATAACAACAGCATCAGTAACTGGAAAATTAATGGAACTAAAGAGTGACAAATCCCCAGAACCTGACGGTTTCCATCCGAGGATGCTGAAAGAAGTAGGGGAGCACATTGTAGATGCCCTAACTACACACTCGCAGAGTTCATTAGATTTCGAAGTAGTACATCTGGATTGGAAAATTGCACATGCCACTCCACTTTTTAAGAAGAATGAAAGGAGAAAACCAGGAAATTCGAGCCGATTAGCTTAACATCTGTGATGGGAAATTGCTGGAGTCTATAATCAGGGATGGGGTACCAGAACACCTTGAAAGCTTTTGGTTGACCAGGGCGTGCCAGCATGGATTTGTGAAGGGAAGGTCCTGCCTGAGTAACCTGATTGAATTTTTTAAAGAGGAGACAAAGATAGTGGACAGGGGAATGTCTATGAATGTTATTTATGTGAACTTCCATGGTCTTTGTAAAGTCTCACCTAAGAGACGGTTAACTAAGGTGGAAGCCCATAGAGTTGTGGGTAAATTATTGACATGGTTAGGAAATTGTTTGCGTGGCAGACGACAGAGATAATAAAAATCTTTATTGTCACCAGTAGGCTTACATGAACATTGCAATGAATTTACTGTGAAAAGACCCTTGTTCCATTGCCTGTACGGGTACACAGAGGAAGAACTCAGAATGTCCAAATTACCTAACAGTATGTATTTTGGGAATTATGGGAGGAAACCGGAGCACCCAGAGGAAACCCATGCAGACACGGGGAGAACGTTCTGACTCCGCACAGACAGTAACCCAAGCAGGAGTGGGGATAATGGGAAAGTACTCTAATTGGGAAGAGTTGACTAGTGTGTTGGGGCCTTAGTTATTCATATTAGTCATTGATGACTTGGATGATGGCATTGAAAGTCATATATCCAGATTTCAGTGAAGATACAAAGTTAGGCGGCATTGTAGACAGCCTAAATGATATGTCAGACTCGGTGAATTCAATGTAAGCAAGTGTGAGGTTATCCATTTTGGACTAAAAAAGGACAGAGCAGAGGAATTTCTAAATGGGGAGAGGTTAAGTACAGTGGATGTCCAAAGAGACTTGGGGTTCAGGTTCATAGATCCTGAAAATGCCACAGACAAGTAGGGAAAATAATCATCAAGGTTAATTTGTGCTAGTCTTTATATCTAGAGGATTGGAGTATAAAGACACAGAGGTTATGCTGCACCGATACAAAACCATGGTTAGACCCCACTTGGAGTACTGTGAGCAATTCTGAGCACCTCATTTTTGGAACTATATTTAGGCCATGAAAGGCAACTTGGGTTTACAAAAAGTGATAGCTGGATTACAGGATTAAATTATGAGGAGAGATTACACAGATTAGGCATGTTTTCACTAGAATTAACAAATTTAAGGAGTGATCTGATCGAAGTTTTCAAGATATTAACGGGGAAGACAGGGTAGATAAAGATGAACTACTTCCACTGGTTGGAGATTCATAAAGTAGGGGGCATAGTCTAAATATTAGGGCTGGACTGTTTAGGAGAGATATTAGAAAGAACCTCCTGACTGAAAGGATGGTAGAGATTTGGAACACTCTCCCACAAGCAAAGGTTCAAGCAGAAACAGTTAATTTTAAATCTGACTCCATGCCAGGTGCCTATCTCCCACCGCTTTATTTTTTTACGATCCCCAGATACTCTCGCAAATACTCTCCCAGAACTTCACTCCTGCTCCTGCCCTGATGTTACCCATCCAGTTTGTACTGCTCCCACCACCAGCAGAATTGATCCTAATGCCCCAGGAATCTGAACCCTCCCGGTTACACCATCTCTTCAGCCATGCATTCATCTGATATAGCCTGCTATTTCTTATTTGGCTTTGGCTCAGAATTGATGAGCTGGAGCTCAAGCTTAGGACTCTGTGGCATATCAGAGAGAGGGAGAGTTGCCTGGACACTATGTTTCAGGAGGGAATAACACCCTACAGATTAAGTATTTCAAATTTGGCCATTAGTCAGGGACAGCAGTGTGTGACTGCAAGTGAGGCAGGTAGAGCGATTCTGAATTTGGAAATGGCGGAGCCTCAGTTCTTGACCATGTCAAACAGGTATGAAGCACTTGTTTCCTGTGTGGATGAGGAAAAGGACAGTACAAGGAGGCTCACTGAACTTATAGTGCAGAAGGAGGCCATTCGGCCCATCGGGTCTGCACAGGCCCGTGGAAAGAGCACCCTACCCAAGCCCACACCTCCACCATCCCCGTAACCCCACCCAACCTCTTTTTTTGAACACCAAGGACAATTTAGCATGGCCAATCCACCTAACCTGCACATCTTTGGACTCTGGGAGGAAACCGGAGCACCCGGAGGAAACCCATGCTGACATGGGGAGAACGGGCAGACTACGCACAGACAGTGACCCAAGCCGGGAATCGAACCTGGGACACTGGAGCTGTGAAGCATCTGTGCTAGCCACTATGCTACCATGCTACCCACATGAGCAAGCTGACCACTGCACCGTGGCACAGAAGGCCATTCATGTGGGTAGAGTAAAAAGTCAACAGGTAGTGGAAGGGAAATCCATAATTATGGGAACGGATAACATCCATTGTGAGCAGGAGCGACAGCTATTACGGAGACATGACTTCAGGATGGTCGGGACTAGGTACTAAATAAACCTGGTTATAAAGTTTACAGGAGAGGCAGCGAAGATGCAGAGGTAGTGGAGTAGTCTTACTGATTAGAAATACTATCACGTCAATGGTGAGGGAGGATGTAATGAAGGGAAAGCATCCAGTGGAGACCATGTGTGTGGAACGCAGGAACAGAAAATGATCTCAAACTGTAATGGGTGTTGTGTATCGACTCTCTGGTAGCTGTTCTGAGGCATTAGATGATATAAATGCAGAAATTAGGCAATTGTATAGCAAAGGCAGAGTAGTATTACTGGAGAATTTTGACTTACACATAGATTGGGAGATGCAGCCAAGCATCTGTCCGAAAGATAGTGAATTTCTGGAATGTGTTCGGGACAGTTTCCTGCAGCAATATGTTCTAGATGCAAGAAGATGATAGGCAATACTATATTTACAGCTAAGTTTAATTACTAGCCTAACTATGTGCGAACATTTGTCAAATAAAGATCACAGTGTGATTGAATTGAGTGAAGCATTTGAAAGTGAAAAGTACGGTTCAAATACTAGCATTTAGACATAGTGTAAGGGTGACTTTAATGAAATGAGACAGAGGCCTGAGAGCTGTTACAGGGTCAAACCACTGAAGATCATTGTAGAGTATTTAAAGAAACATACAAAGCGAATATCTACCCCTAAGAAGAAAAGACTACTTCACAAAAAAAAAAAATCACCCATGGACAACATTAAACTAAAAGAATGAGCATACAATAATGAAAGAAAGAGCACAGATGTGGACAGGTGGGATCGACATAAAAGACCAGCAAAGGGTCACAAAGCAGCCTATAAGAAGTACTAAAAGAGATTATGAAAGGAAACTTGCAAGCGACATCAAAATCACTAAGACATTTTATACTTATATGCAGGGAAAGAGGGTAGTCTAGAACAATGCAGGTCCCCTAAAAACTAAAAATTGAGATATTGTCAGTGATAATGGGGAAATGGCAGACATGTTGAACAATTACTTTGCCTCAGTATTTACAGTTGAAAAGGAGGATAACTTGCCAGAAATCCCAAAGAAATTAATAGTCGACAGAGGGCAGGGACTTAAAACAATTACTATCAGTACAGCTGTCGTAATGTGGAGTTAAGTAGGTCATGGGACACTAATAAAACCTGAAGCAGGTCATGGGACAGTTATCAGACTGGGGTATTGACATCCCCACCTATGGGAAATCCACACTCCACATTTCTGTATAAAACCGGAGGGCCATAAACTGTGAGCTGGCTCCTGTAGTAGTAGAGTAACTGCTCTGTATTCTTGTTCTGTTGTATAAAACTTTTTTCTTTCACTCAATCTCTCGGCTCGGTGTGGGCTCCTTTCCGACCCTTGTAACAACAGCATCAGTAACTAGAAAATTAATGGAACTAAAGAGTGACAAATCCCCAGAACCTGACGGTTTCCATCCGAGGATGCTGAAAGAAAGCACATTGTAGATGCCCTAACTATACACTCGCAGAGTTCATTAGATTTCAAAGTAGTACATCTGGATTGGAAAATTGCACATGTCACTCCACTTTTCAAGAAGAATGAAAGGAGGAAACCAGGAAATTCGAGCAGATTAGCTTAACATCTGTGATGAGTAATTGCTGGAGTCTATAATCAGGGATGGGGTATCAGAACACCTTGAAAACTTTTGGTTGACCAGGGAGTGCCAGCATGGATTTGTGAAGGGAAGGTCCTGCCTGAGTAACCTGATTGAATTTTCTAAAGAGGTGACAAAGATAGTGGATAGGGGAATGTCTATGTATGTTATTTATGTGAACTTCCAAGGTCTTTGTAAAGTCTCACATAAGAGACGGTTAACTAAGGTGGAAGCCCACAGAGTTGTGGGCAAATTATTGACATTGAAAACAGCGCAAGTGGAGAGTTAGCCGGGACATTGAAAACAGCGCGAGTGGAGAGAGAGCCGGGACATTGAAAACAGCGCGAGAGGAGAGAGAGCGGGACATTGAAAACAGCGCGGGAGGATAGAGAGCCGGGACAATGAAAACAGCGTGAGAGGAGAGAGAGCCGTGACATTGAAAACAGCGTGAGAGGAGAGAGAGCCGTGACATTTAAAACAGCGCGAGTGGGGAGAGAGCCGGGACATTGAAAACAGCGTGAGAGGAGAGAGAGCCGGGACATTGAAAACAGCGCGGGAGGAGAGAGAGCCGGGACATTGAAAACAGCGCGGGAGGAGAGAGAGCCGGGACAGTAAAAACAGCGCGAGAGGAGAGTGAGCCGGGACATTGAAAACAGTGCGAGCGGAGAGTGAGCCGGGACATTGAAAACAGCGCGGGAGGAGAGAAAGCCAGGACATTGAAAACAGCGCGAGAGGAGAGTGAGCCGGGACATTGAAAACAGCGCGAGTGGAGAGTGAGCCGGGACAGTGAAAACAGCGCGAGTGGAGAGTAAGCCGGAACAGTGCAAACAGCGCGAGAGGAGAGAAAGCCGGGACATTGAAAACAGCGCGAGAGGTGAGTGAGCCGGGACAGTGAAAACAGCGCGAGTGGAGAGAAAGCCGGAACAGTGAAAACAGCGCGAGAGGAGAGAAAGCCGTGACATTGAAAACAGCGCGAGTGGAGAGAGAGCTGGGACATTGAAAACAGCGCAGGAGGAGAGAAAGCCGGGACATTGAAAACAGCGCGAGTGGAGAGAAAGCCGGGACATTGAAAACAGCGCGAGTGGAGGGAGAGCCGGGACAGTGAAAACAGCGTGAGTGTAGAGTGAGCCGGGACATTGAAAACAGAGCAGGAGGAGAGAAAGCCGGGACATTGAAAATAGCGCGAGAGAAGAGAGAGCTGGGACATTGAAAGCAGCGCGAGTGGAGGGAGAGCCGGGACAGTGAAAACAGCGCGAGAGGAGAGAGAGCCGGGACATTGAAAACAGCGGGAGAGGAGAGAAAGCCGGGACATTGAAAACAGCGCGGGAGGAGAGAGAGCCGGGACATTGAAAAAACCGCGAGAGAAGAGAGAGCCGGGACATTGAAAACAGCGCGAGTGGAGGGAGAGCCAGGACATTGAAAACAGCGTGGGAGGGGAGAGAGCCGGGACATTGAAAACAGCGTGGGAGGAGAGAGAGCCGGGACATTGAAAACAGCACGGGAGGAGAGAAAGCCGGTACAGTAAAAACAGCGCGAGAGGAGAGTGAGCCGGGACATTGAAAACAGCATGAGTGGAGAGTGAGAAGGGACATTGAAAACAGCACGGGAGGAGAGAAAGCCGGGACATTGAAAACAGCGCGAGAGGAGAGAGAGCCGGGACATTGAAAACAGCGTGGGAGGAGAGAGAGACGGGACCTTGAAAACAGCGCGGAAGGAGAGAGAGCCGGTACAGTAAAAACAGCGCGAGAGGAGAGTGAGCCGGGACATTGAAAACAGCGCGAGTGGAGAGCGAGCCGGGACAATGAAAACAGCACGGGAGGAGAGAAAGCCGGGACATTGAAAACAGCGCGAGAGGAGAGTGAGCCGGGACATTGAAAACTGCGCGAGTGGAGAGTGAGCCGGAACAGTGAAAACAGCGCGAGAGGAGAGAAAGCCGTAACATTGAAAACAGCGCGAGTGGAGAGAGAGCTGGGACATTGAAAACAGCGCAGGAGGAGAGAAAGCCGGGACATTGAAAACAGCGCGAGTGGAGAGAAAGCCGGGACATTGAAAACAGCGCGAGTGGAGGGAGAGCCGGGACAGTGAAAACAGCGTGAGTGTAGAGTGAGCCGGGACATTGAAAACAGAGCAGGAGGAGAGAAAGCCGGGACATTGAAAACAGCGCGAGAGAAGAGAGAGCTGGGACATTGAAAACAGCGCGAGTGGAGGGAGAGCCGGGACAGTGAAAACAGCGCGAGAGGAGAGAGAGCCGGGACATTGAAAACAGCGGGAGAGGAGAGAAAGCCGGGACATTGAAAACAGCGCGGGAAGAGAGAGAGCCGGGACATTGAAAAAAGCGCGAGAGAAGAGAGAGCCGGGACATTGAAAACAGCGCGAGTGGAGGGAGAGCCAGGACATTGAAAACAGCGTGGGAGGGGAGAGAGCCGGGACATTGAAAACAGCGTGGGAGGAGAGAGAGCCGGGACATTGAAAACAGCATGGGAGGAGAGAAAGCCGGTACAGTAAAAACAGCGCGAGAGGAGAGTGAGCCGGGACATTGAAAACAGCATGAGTGGAGAGTGAGAAGGGACATTGAAAACAGCACGGGAGGAGAGAAAGCCGGGACATTGAAAACAGCGCGAGAGGATAGAGAGCCGGGACATTGAAAACAGCGTGGGAGGAGAGAGAGCCGGGACATTGAAAACAGCGTGGAAGGAGAGAGAGCCGGTACAGTAAAAACAGCGCGAGAGGAGAGTGAGCCGGGACATTGAAAACAGCGCGAGTGGAGAGCGAGCCGGGACAATGAAAACAGCACGGGAGGAGAGAAAGCCGGGACATTGAAAACAGCGCGAGAGGAGAGTGAGCCGGGACATTGAAAACTGCGCGAGTGGAGAGTGAGCCGGGACAGTAAAAACAGCGCGGGAGAAGAGAAAGCCGGGACATTGAAAACAGCGCAGGAGGAGAGAATGCCGGGACAGTGAAAACAGCGCAAGTGGAGAGTGAGCCGGGGCATTGAAAACAGCGCGAGTGGAGAGAGAGCCGGGACATTGAAAACAGCGCGAGTGGAGAGAGAGCCGGGACATTGAAAACAGCGCGGGAGGAGCGAGAGCCGGGACATTGAAAAAAGCGCGGGAGGAGAGAGAGCCCGGACATTGAAAACAGCGTGAGAGGAGTGAGAGCCGGGACATTGAAAACAGCGCGAGTGGAGAGAGAGCCGGGACATTGAAAACAGCGCGAGAGGAGAGAGAGCCGGGACATTGAAAATAGCGCGGGAGGAGAGAGAGCCGGGACACTGAAAACAGCGCGGGAGGAGAGAGAGCCGGGACAGTAAATCAGCGCGAGAGGAGAGTGAGCCGGGACATTGAAAACAGCGCGAGCGGAGAGTGAGCCGGGACAGTGAAAACAGCGCGAGTGGAGAGAGAGCCGGGACATTGAAAACAGCGCGGGAGGAGAGAGAGCCCGGACATTGAAAACAGCGTGAGAGGAGTGAGAGCCGGGACATTGAAAACAGCGCGAGTGGAGAGAGAGCCGGGACATTGAAAACAGCGCGAGAGGAGAGAGAGCCGGGACATTGAAAATAGCGCGGGAGGAGAGAGAGCCGGGACACTGAAAACAGCGCGGGAGGAGAGAGAGCCGGGACAGTAAATCAGCGCGAGAGGAGAGTGAGCCGGGACATTGAAAACAGCGCGAGAGGAGAGTGAGCCGGGACATTGAAAACAGCGCGAGAGGAGAGTGAGCCGGGACATTGAAAACAGCGCGAGAGGAGAGAGAGCCGGGACAGTGAAAACAGCACGAGAGGAGAGAGAGCCGGGACATTGAAAACAGCGGGAGAGGAGAGCGAGCCGGGACATTGAAAACAGCGCGGGAGGAGAGAGAGCCGGGACATTGAAAAAAGCGTGAGAGGAGAGAGAGCCGGGACATTGAAAACAGCGCGAGTGGAGAGAGAGCCGGGACATTGAAAACAGCGCGAGAGGAGAGAGAGCCGGGACATTGAAAACAGCGTGGGAGGAGAGAGAGCCGGGACATTGAAAACAGCGCGGGAGGAGAGAGAGCCGGTACAGTGAAAACAGCGCGAGAGGAGAGTGAGCCGGGACATTGAAAACAGCGTGAGTGTAGAGTGAGCCGGGACATTGAAAACAGCGCGAGAGGAGAAAGAGCCGGGACATTGAAAACAGCGCGAGCGGAGAGTGAGCCGGGACAGTGAAAACAGCGCGAGTGGAGAGAAAGCCGGGACAGTGAAATCAGCGCAAGTGGAGAGAAAGCCGGGACAGTGAAAACAGCGCGGGAGGAGAGAGAGCCGGGACAGTGAAAACAGCGCAAGTGGAGAGTGAGCCGGGACATTGAAAACAGCGCGAGTGGAGAGAGAGCCGGGACATTGAAAACAGCGCGAGTGGAGAGAAAGACGGGACATTGAAAACAGCGGAAGAGGAGAGAGAGCCGGGACATTGAAAACAGCGGGAGAGAAGAGAGAGCCGGGACATTGAAAACAGCGCGGGAGGAGAGAGAGCCGGGACACTGAAAACAGCGCGGGAGGAGAGAGAGCCGGGACATTGAAAACAGCGCAGGAGGAGAGAGCCGGGACATTGAAAACAGCACGAGAGGAAAGTGAGCCGGGACATTGAAAACAGCGCGAGAGGAGAGACAGCCGGGACATTGAAAACAGCGCGAGTGGAGAGAGAGCCGGGACATTGAAAACAGCGCGAGGGGAGAGAGAGCCAGGACATTGAAAACAGCGTGGGAGGAGAGAGAGCCGGGACATTGAAAACAGCGCGGGAGGAGAGAGAGCCGGTACAGTAAAAACAGCGCGAGAGGAGAGTGAGCCGGGACTTTGAAAACAGCGCGAGTGGAGAGTGAGCCGGGATATTGAAAACAGCACGGGAGGAGAGAAAGCCGGGACATTGAAAACAGCGCTAGAGGAGAGTGAGCCGGGACATTGAAAACAGCGTCAGTGGAGAGTGAGCCGGGACAGTGAAAACAGCGCGGGAGAAGAGAAAGCCGGGACATTGAAAACTGTGCGAGTGGAGAGAGAGCCGGGACATTGAAAACAGCACGGGAGGAGAGAATGAGGGACAGTGAAAACAGCGCAAGTGGAGAGTGAGCCGGGACATTGAAAACAGGGCGAGTGGAGAGAGAGCCGGGACATTGAAAACAGCACGAGAGGAGATAGAGCCGGGACATTGAAAACAGCGCGGGAGGAGAGAAAGCCGGGGCATTGAAAACAGCGCGAGTGGAGAGAGAGCTGGGACATTGAAAACAGCGCGAGTGGAGAGAGAGCCGGGACATTGAAAACAGCGCAGAAGGAGAGAAAGCCGGGACAGTGAAAACAGCGCAAGTGGAGAGTGAGCCGGGACATTGAAAACAGCGCGAGTGGAGAGAGAGCCGGGACATTGAAAACAGCGCGAGAGGAGAGAGATCCGGGACATTGAAAACAGCGGGAGAGGAGAGAGAGCCGGGACATTGAAAACAGCGCGGGAGGAGAGAGAGCCGGGACATTGAAAATAGCGTGAGAGGAGAGAGAGCCGGTACAGTAAAAACAGCGCTAGAGGAGAGTGAGCCGGGACATTGAAAACAGCGTCAGTGGAGAGTGAGCCGGGACAGTGAAAACAGCGCGGGAGAAGAGAAAGCCGGGACATTGAAAACTGTGCGAGTGGAGAGAGAGCCGGGACATTGAAAACAGCACGGGAGGAGAGAATGAGGGACAGTGAAAACAGCGCAAGTGGAGAGTGAGCCGGGACATTGAAAACAGGGCGAGTGGAGAGAGAGCCGGGACATTGAAAACAGCACGAGAGGAGATAGAGCCGGGACATTGAAAACAGCGCGGGAGGAGAGAAAGCCGGGGCATTGAAAACAGCGCGAGTGGAGAGAGAGCTGGGACATTGAAAACAGCGCGAGTGGAGAGAGAGCCGGGACATTGAAAACAGCGCAGAAGGAGAGAAAGCCGGGACAGTGAAAACAGCGCAAGTGGAGAGTGAGCCGGGACATTGAAAACAGCGCGAGTGGAGAGAGAGCCGGGACATTGAAAACAGCGCGAGAGGAGAGAGATCCGGGACATTGAAAACAGCGGGAGAGGAGAGAGAGCCGGGACATTGAAAACAGCGCGGGAGGAGAGAGAGCCGGGACATTGAAAATAGCGTGAGAGGAGAGAGAGCCGGTACAGTAAAAACAGCGCGAGAGGAGAGTGAGCCGGGACATTGAAAACAGCGCGAGTGGAGAGTGAGCCGGGATATTGAAAACAGCACGGGAGGAGAGAAAGCCGGGACATTGAAAACAGCGCGAGAGGAGAGTGAGCCGGGACATTGAAAACAGCGTGAGTGGAGAGTGAGCCGGGACAGTTAAAACAGCGCGGGAGAAGAGAAAGCCGGGACATTGAAAACTGTGCGAGTGGAGAGAGAGCCGGGACATTGAAAACAGCACGGGAGGAGAGAATGAGGGACATTGAAAACAGCGCGAGAGGAGAGAGAGCCGGGACATTGAAAACAGCGTGGGAGGAGAGAGAGCCGGGACATTGAAAACAGCGCGGGAGGAGAGAGAGCCGGTACAGTGAAAACAGCGCGAGAGGAGAGTGAGCCGGGACATTGAAAACAGCGTGAGTGTAGAGTGAGCCGGGACATTGAAAACAGCGCGAGAGGAGAAAGAGCCGGGACATTGAAAACAGCGCGAGCGGAGAGTGAGCCGGGACAGTGAAAACAGCGCGAGTGGAGAGAAAGCCGGGACAGTGAAATCAGCGCAAGTGGAGAGAAAGCCGGGACAGTGAAAACAGCGCGGGAGGAGAGAGAGCCGGGACAGTGAAAACAGCGCAAGTGGAGAGTGAGCCGGGACATTGAAAACAGTGCGAGTGGAGAGAGAGCCGGGACATTGAAAACAGCGCGAGTGGAGAGAAAGACGGGACATTGAAAACAGCGGAAGAGGAGAGAGAGCCGGGACATTGAAAACAGCGGGAGAGAAGAGAGAGCCGGGACATTGAAAACAGCGCGGGAGGAGAGAGAGCCGGGACACTGAAAACAGCGCGGGAGGAGAGAGAGCCGGGACATTGAAAACAGCGCAGGAGGAGAGAGCCGGGACATTGAAAACAGCACGAGAGGAAAGTGAGCCGGGACATTGAAAACAGCGCGAGAGGAGAGAGAGCCGGGACATTGAAAACAGCGCGAGTGGAGAGAGAGCCGGGACATTGAAAACAGCGCGAGAGGAGAGAGAGCCAGGACATTGAAAACAGCGTGGGAGGAGAGAGAGCCGGGACATTGAAAACAGCGCGGGAGGAGAGAGAGCCGGTACAGTAAAAACAGCGCGAGAGGAGAGTGAGCCGGGACATTGAAAACAGCGCGAGTGGAGAGTGAGCCGGGATATTGAAAACAGCACGGGAGGAGAGAAAGCCGGGACATTGAAAACAGCGCGAGAGGAGAGTGAGCCGGGACATTGAAAACAGCGCGAGTGGAGAGTGAGCCGGGATATTGAAAACAGCACGGGAGGAGAGAAAGCCGGGACATTGAAAACAGCGTGAGTGGAGAGTGAGCCGGGACAGTGAAAACAGCGCGGGAGAAGAGAAAGCCGGGACATTGAAAACTGTGCGAGTGGAGAGAGAGCCGGGACATTGAAAACAGCACGGGAGGAGAGAATGAGGGACAGTGAAAACAGCGCAAGTGGAGAGTGAGCCGGGACATTGAAAACAGGGCGAGTGGAGAGAGAGCCGGGACATTGAAAACAGCACGAGAGGAGATAGAGCCGGGACATTGAAAACAGCGCGGGAGGAGAGAAAGCCGGGACATTGAAAACAGCGCGAGTGGAGAGAGAGCTGGGACATTGAAAACAGCGCGAGTGGAGAGAGAGCCGGGACATTGAAAACAGCGCAGAAGGAGAGAAAGCCGGGACAGTGAAAACAGCGCAAGTGGAGAGTGAGCCGGGACATTGAAAACAGCGCGAGTGGAGAGAGAGCCGGGACATTGAAAACAGCGCGAGAGGAGAGAGATCCGGGACATTGAAAACAGCGGGAGAGGAGAGAGAGCCGGGACATTGAAAACAGCGCGGGAGGAGAGAGAGCCGGGACATTGAAAATAGCGTGAGAGGAGAGAGAGCCGGGACATTTAAAACAGCGTGAGTGGAGAGAGAGCCGGGACATTGAAAACAGCGCGAGAGGAGAGAGAGCCGGTACAGTAAAAACAGCGCGAGAGGAGAATGAGCCGGGACAATGAAAACAGCGCGAGTGGAGAGTGAGCCGGGACATTGAAAACAGCGCGAGTGGAGAGTGAGCCGGGAAACTGAAAACTGCGCGAGTGGAGAGTGAGCCGGGACAGTGAAAACAGCGCGAGTGGAGAGAAAGCCGGGACAGTGAAAACAGCACGGGAGGAGAGAGAGCCGGGACATTGAAAACAGCGCGAGAGGAGAGTGAGCCGGGACATTGAAAACAGCGCGAGTGGAGAGTGAGCCGGGAAACTGAAAACTGCGCGAGTGGAGAGTGAGCCAGGACAGTGAAAACAGCGCGAGTGGAGAGAAAGCCGGGACAGTGAAAATAGCGCGGGAGAAGAGAAAGCCGGGACATTGAAAACAGCGCGAGTGGAGAGAGAGCCGGGACATTGAAAACAGCGCGGGAGGAGAGTGAGCTGGGACATGGAAAACAGCGCGAGTGGAGAGAGTGCCGGGACATTGAAAACAGCGCGAGTGGAGAGAGAGCCGGGACATTGAAAACAGCGCGAGAGGAGAGAGAGCCGGGACATTGAAAACAGCATGGCAGGAGAGAGAGCCGGGACATTGAAAACAGCGCGGGACGAGAGAGAGCCGGTACAGTAAAAACAGCGCGAGAGGAGAATGAGCCGGGACATTGAAAACAGCGCGAGTGGAGAGTGAGCCGGGACATTGAAAACAGCATGGGAGGAGAGAAAGCCGGGACATTGAAAACAGCGCGAGAGGAGAGTGTGCCGGGACATTGAAAACAGCGCGAGTGGTGAGTGAGCCGGGACAGTGAAAACAGCGCGAGAGGAGAGTGAGCCGGGACATTGAAAACAGCGCGAGTGGAGAGAGAGCCGGGACATTGAAAACAGCGCGGGAGGAGAGTGAGCTGGGACATTGAAAACAGCGAGGGAGGAGAGAGAGCCGGGACATTGAAAACAGCGCGGGAGGAGAGAGAGCCCGGACATTGAAAACAGCGTGAGAGGAGTGAGAGCCGGGACATTGAAAACAGCGCGAGTGGAGAGAGGGCCGGGACATTGAAAACAGTGCGAGAGGAGAGAGAGCCGGGACATTGAAAACAGCGCGGGAGGAGAGAGAGCCGGGACACTGAAAACAGCGCGGGAGGAGAGAGAGCCGGGACAGCAAATCAGCGCGAGAGGAGAGCGAGCCGGGACATTGAAAACAGCGCGAGCGGAGAGTGAGCCGGGACAGTGAAAACAGCGCGAGTGGAGAGAAAGCCGGGACAGTGAAAACAGTGCGAGAGGAGAGTGAGCCGGGACATTGAAAACAGCGCGAGAGGAGAGTGAGCCGGGACATTGAAAACAGCGCGAGAGGAGAGTGAGCCGGGACATTGAAAACAGCGCGAGAGGAGAGTGAGCCGGGACATTGAAAACAGCGCGAGAGGAGAGAGAGCCGGGACAGTGAAAACAGCACGAGAGGAGAGAGAGCCGGGACATGGAAAACAGCGGGAGAGGAGAGCGAGCCGGGACATTGAAAACAGCGCGGGAGGAGAGAGAGTCGGGACATTGAAAAAAGCGTGAGAGGAAAGAGAGCCGGGACATTGAAAACAGCGCGAGTGGAGAGAGAGCCGGGATATTGAAAACAGCGCGAGAGTAGAGAGAGCCGGGACATTGAAAACAGCGTGGGAGGAGAGAGAGCCGGGACATTGAAAACAGCGCGGGAGGAGAGAGAGCCGGTACAGTGAAAACAGCGCGAGAGGAGAGTGAGCCGGGACATTGAAAACAGCGTGAGTGTAGAGTGAGCCGGGACATTGAAAACAGCGCGAGAGGAGAAAGAGCCGGGACATTGAAAACAGCGCGAGCGGAGAGTGAGCCGGGACAGTGAAAACAGCGCGAGTGGAGAGAAAGCCGGGACAGTGAAATCAGCGCAAGTGGAGAGAAAGCCGGGACAGTGAAAACAGCGCGGGAGGAGAGAGAGCCGGGACAGTGAAAACAGCGCAAGTGGAGAGTGAGCCGGGACATTGAAAACAGCGCGAGTGGAGAGAGAGCCGGGACATTGAAAACAGCGCGAGTGGAGAGATAGACGGGACATTGAAAACAGCGGAAGAGGAGAGAGAGCCGGGACATTGAAAACAGCGGGAGAGAAGAGAGAGCCGGGACACTGAAAACAGCGCGGGAGGAGAGAGAGCCGGGACATTGAAAACAGCGCAGGAGGAGAGAGCCGGGACATTGAAAACAGCACGAGAGGAAAGTGAGCCGGGACATTGAAAACAGCGCGAGAGGAGAGAGAGCCGGGACATTGAAAACAGCGCGAGTGGAGAGAGAGCCGGGACATTGAAAACAGCGCGAGAGGAGAGAGAGCCAGGACATTGAAAACAGCGTGGGAGGAGAGAGAGCCGGGACATTGAAAACAGCGCGGGAGGAGAGAGAGCCGGTACAGTAAAAACAGCGCGAGAGGAGAGTGAGCCGGGACATTGAAAACAGCGCGAGTGGAGAGTGAGCCGGGATATTGAAAACAGCACGGGAGGAGAGAAAGCCGGGACATTGAAAACAGCGCGAGAGGAGAGTGAGCCGGGACATTGAAAACAGCGTGAGTGGAGAGTGAGCCGGGACAGTGAAAACAGCGCGGGAGAAGAGAAAGCCGGGACATTGAAAACAGTGCGAGTGGAGAGAGAGCCGGGACATTGAAAACAGCACGGGAGGAGAGAATGAGGGACAGTGAAAACAGCGCAAGTGGAGAGTGAGCCGGGACATTGAAAACAGGGCGAGTGGAGAGAGAGCCGGGACATTGAAAACAGCACGAGAGGAGATAGAGCCGGGACATTGAAAACAGCGCGGGAGGAGAGAAAGCCGGGACATTGAAAACAGCGCGAGTGGAGAGAGAGCTGGGACATTGAAAACAGCGCGAGTGGAGAGAGAGCCGGGACATTGAAAACAGCGCAGAAGGAGAGAAAGCCGGGACAGTGAAAACAGCGCAAGTGGAGAGTGAGCCGGGACATTGAAAACAGCGCGAGTGGAGAGAGAGCCGGGACATTGAAAACAGCGCGAGAGGAGAGAGATCCGGGACATTGAAAACAGCGGGAGAGGAGAGAGAGCCGGGACATTGAAAACAGCGCGGGAGGAGAGAGAGCCGGGACATTGAAAATAGCGTGAGAGGACAGAGAGCCGGGACATTGAAAACAGCGCGAGAGGAGAGTGAGCCGGGACATTGAAAACAGCGCGAGTGGAGAGTGAGCCGGGACAGTGAAAACAGCGCGAGTGGAGAGCGAGCCGGGACAATGAAAACAGCACGGGAGGAGAGAAAGCCGGGACATTGAAAACAGCGCGAGAGGAGAGTGAGCCGGGACATTGAAAACTGCGCGAGTGGAGAGTGAGCCGGAACAGTGAAAACAGCGCGAGAGGAGAGAAAGCCGTAACATTGAAAACAGCGCGAGTGGAGAGAGAGCTGGGACATTGAAAACAGCGCAGGAGGAGAGAAAGCCGGGACATTGAAAACAGCGCGAGTGGAGAGAAAGCCGGGACATTGAAAACAGCGCGAGTGGAGGGAGAGCCGGGACAGTGAAAACAGCGTGAGTGTAGAGTGAGCCGGGACATTGAAAACAGAGCAGGAGGAGAGAAAGCCGGGACATTGAAAACAGCGCGAGAGAAGAGAGAGCTGGGACATTGAAAACAGCGCGAGTGGAGGGAGAGCCGGGACAGTGAAAACAGCGCGAGAGGAGAGAGAGGCGGGACATTGAAAACAGCGGGAGAGGAGAGAAAGCCGGGACATTGAAAACAGCGCGGGAAGAGAGAGAGCCGGGACATTGAAAAAAGCGCGAGAGAAGAGAGAGCCGGGACATTGAAAACAGCGCGAGTGGAGGGAGAGCCAGGACATTGAAAACAGCGTGGGAGGGGAGAGAGCCGGGACATTGAAAACAGCGTGGGAGGAGAGAGAGCCGGGACATTGAAAACAGCATGGGAGGAGAGAAAGCCGGTACAGTAAAAACAGCGCGAGAGGAGAGTGAGCCGGGACATTGAAAACAGCATGAGTGGAGAGTGAGAAGGGACATTGAAAACAGCACGGGAGGAGAGAAAGCCGGGACATTGAAAACAGCGCGAGAGGAGAGAGAGCCGGGACATTGAAAACAGCGTGGGAGGAGAGAGAGCCGGGACATTGAAAACAGCGTGGAAGGAGAGAGAGCCGGTACAGTAAAAACAGCGCGAGAGGAGAGTGAGCCGGGACATTGAAAACAGCGCGAGTGGAGAGCGAGCCGGGACAATGAAAACAGCACGGGAGGAGAGAAAGCCGGGACATTGAAAACAGCGCGAGAGGAGAGTGAGCCGGGACATTGAAAACTGCGCGAGTGGAGAGTGAGCCGGGACAGTAAAAACAGCGCGGGAGAAGAGAAAGCCGGGACATTGAAAACAGCGCAGGAGGAGAGAATGCCGGGACAGTGAAAACAGCGCAAGTGGAGAGTGAGCCGGGGCATTGAAAACAGCGCGAGTGGAGAGAGAGCCGGGACATTGAAAACAGCGCGAGTGGAGAGAGAGCCGGGACATTGAAAACAGCGCGGGAGGAGCGAGAGCCGGGACATTGAAAAAAGCGCGGGAGGAGAGAGAGCCCGGACATTGAAAACAGCGTGAGAGGAGTGAGAGCCGGGACATTGAAAACAGCGCGAGTGGAGAGAGAGCCGGGACATTGAAAACAGCGCGAGAGGAGAGAGAGCCGGGACATTGAAAATAGCGCGGGAGGAGAGAGAGCCGGGACACTGAAAACAGCGCGGGAGGAGAGAGAGCCGGGACAGTAAATCAGCGCGAGAGGAGAGTGAGCCGGGACATTGAAAACAGCGCGAGCGGAGAGTGAGCCGGGACAGTGAAAACAGCGCGAGTGGAGAGAGAGCCGGGACATTGAAAACAGCGCGGGAGGAGAGAGAGCCCGGACATTGAAAACAGCGTGAGAGGAGTGAGAGCCGGGACATTGAAAACAGCGCGAGTGGAGAGAGAGCCGGGACATTGAAAACAGCGCGAGAGGAGAGAGAGCCGGGACATTGAAAATAGCGCGGGAGGAGAGAGAGCCGGGACACTGAAAACAGCGCGGGAGGAGAGAGAGCCGGGACAGTAAATCAGCGCGAGAGGAGAGTGAGCCGGGACATTGAAAACAGCGCGAGAGGAGAGTGAGCCGGGACATTGAAAACAGCGCGAGAGGAGAGTGAGCCGGGACATTGAAAACAGCGCGAGAGGAGAGAGAGCCGGGACAGTGAAAACAGCACGAGAGGAGAGAGAGCCGGGACATTGAAAACAGCGGGAGAGGAGAGCGAGCCGGGACATTGAAAACAGCGCGGGAGGAGAGAGAGCCGGGACATTGAAAAAAGCGTGAGAGGAGAGAGAGCCGGGACATTGAAAACAGCGCGAGTGGAGAGAGAGCCGGGACATTGAAAACAGCGCGAGAGGAGAGAGAGCCGGGACATTGAAAACAGCGTGGGAGGAGAGAGAGCCGGGACATTGAAAACAGCGCGGGAGGAGAGAGAGCCGGTACAGTGAAAACAGCGCGAGAGGAGAGTGAGCCGGGACATTGAAAACAGCGTGAGTGTAGAGTGAGCCGGGACATTGAAAACAGCGCGAGAGGAGAAAGAGCCGGGACATTGAAAACAGCGCGAGCGGAGAGTGAGCCGGGACAGTGAAAACAGCGCGAGTGGAGAGAAAGCCGGGACAGTGAAATCAGCGCAAGTGGAGAGAAAGCCGGGACAGTGAAAACAGCGCGGGAGGAGAGAGAGCCGGGACAGTGAAAACAGCGCAAGTGGAGAGTGAGCCGGGACATTGAAAACAGCGCGAGTGGAGAGAGAGCCGGGACATTGAAAACAGCGCGAGTGGAGAGAAAGACGGGACATTGAAAACAACGGAAGAGGAGAGAGAGCCGGGACATTGAAAACAGCGGGAGAGAAGAGAGAGCCGGGACATTGAAAACAGCGCGGGAGGAGAGAGAGCCGGGACACTGAAAACAGCGCGGGAGGAGAGAGAGCCGGGACATTGAAAACAGCGCAGGAGGAGAGAGCCGGGACATTGAAAACAGCACGAGAGGAAAGTGAGCCGGGACATTGAAAACAGCGCGAGAGGAGAGACAGCCGGGACATTGAAAACAGCGCGAGTGGAGAGAGAGCCGGGACATTGAAAACAGCGCGAGGGGAGAGAGAGCCAGGACATTGAAAACAGCGTGGGAGGAGAGAGAGCCGGGACATTGAAAACAGCGCGGGAGGAGAGAGAGCCGGTACAGTAAAAACAGCGCGAGAGGAGAGTGAGCCGGGACATTGAAAACAGCGCGAGTGGAGAGTGAGCCGGGATATTGAAAACAGCACGGGAGGAGAGAAAGCCGGGACATTGAAAACAGCGCTAGAGGAGAGTGAGCCGGGACATTGAAAACAGCGTCAGTGGAGAGTGAGCCGGGACAGCGAAAACAGCGCGGGAGAAGAGAAAGCCGGGACATTGAAAACTGTGCGAGTGGAGAGAGAGCCGGGACATTGAAAACAGCACGGGAGGAGAGAATGAGGGACAGTGAAAACAGCGCAAGTGGAGAGTGAGCCGGGACATTGAAAACAGGGCGAGTGGAGAGAGAGCCGGGACATTGAAAACAGCACGAGAGGAGATAGAGCCGGGACATTGAAAACAGCGCGGGAGGAGAGAAAGCCGGGGCATTGAAAACAGCGCGAGTGGAGAGAGAGCTGGGACATTGAAAACAGCGCGAGTGGAGAGAGAGCCGGGACATTGAAAACAGCGCAGAAGGAGAGAAAGCCGGGACAGTGAAAACAGCGCAAGTGGAGAGTGAGCCGGGACATTGAAAACAGCGCGAGTGGAGAGAGAGCCGGGACATTGAAAACAGCGCGAGAGGAGAGAGATCCGGGACATTGAAAACAGCGGGAGAGGAGAGAGAGCCGGGACATTGAAAACAGCGCGGGAGGAGAGAGAGCCGGGACATTGAAAATAGCGTGAGAGGAGAGAGAGCCGGTACAGTAAAAACAGCGCGAGAGGAGAGTGAGCCGGGACATTGAAAACAGCGCGAGTGGAGAGTGAGCCGGGATATTGAAAACAGCACGGGAGGAGAGAAAGCCGGGACATTGAAAACAGCGCGAGAGGAGAGTGAGCCGGGACATTGAAAACAGCGTGAGTGGAGAGTGAGCCGGGACAGTTAAAACAGCGCGGGAGAAGAGAAAGCCGGGACATTGAAAACTGTGCGAGTGGAGAGAGAGCCGGGACATTGAAAACAGCACGGGAGGAGAGAATGAGGGACATTGAAAACAGCGCGAGAGGAGAGAGAGCCGGGACATTGAAAACAGCGTGGGAGGAGAGAGAGCCGGGACATTGAAAACAGCGCGGGAGGAGAGAGAGCCGGTACAGTGAAAACAGCGCGAGAGGAGAGTGAGCCGGGACATTGAAAACAGCGTGAGTGTAGAGTGAGCCGGGACATTGAAAACAGCGCGAGAGGAGAAAGAGCCGGGACATTGAAAACAGCGCGAGCGGAGAGTGAGCCGGGACAGTGAAAACAGCGCGAGTGGAGAGAAAGCCGGGACAGTGAAATCAGCGCAAGTGGAGAGAAAGCCGGGACAGTGAAAACAGCGCGGGAGGAGAGAGAGCCGGGACAGTGAAAACAGCGCAAGTGGAGAGTGAGCCGGGACATTGAAAACAGTGCGAGTGGAGAGAGAGCCGGGACATTGAAAACAGCGCGAGTGGAGAGAAAGACGGGACATTGAAAACAGCGGAAGAGGAGAGAGAGCCGGGACATTGAAAACAGCGGGAGAGAAGAGAGAGCCGGGACATTGAAAACAGCGCGGGAGGAGAGAGAGCCGGGACACTGAAAACAGCGCGGGAGGAGAGAGAGCCGGGACATTGAAAACAGCGCAGGAGGAGAGAGCCGGGACATTGAAAACAGCACGAGAGGAAAGTGAGCCGGGACATTGAAAACAGCGCGAGAGGAGAGAGAGCCGGGACATTGAAAACAGCGCGAGTGGAGAGAGAGCCGGGACATTGAAAACAGCGCGAGAGGAGAGAGAGCCAGGACATTGAAAACAGCGTGGGAGGAGAGAGAGCCGGGACATTGAAAACAGCGCGGGAGGAGAGAGAGCCGGTACAGTAAAAACAGCGCGAGAGGAGAGTGAGCCGGGACATTGAAAACAGCGCGAGTGGAGAGTGAGCCGGGATATTGAAAACAGCACGGGAGGAGAGAAAGCCGGGACATTGAAAACAGCGCGAGAGGAGAGTGAGCCGGGACATTGAAAACAGCGCGAGTGGAGAGTGAGCCGGGATATTGAAAACAGCACGGGAGGAGAGAAAGCCGGGACATTGAAAACAGCGTGAGTGGAGAGTGAGCCGGGACAGTGAAAACAGCGCGGGAGAAGAGAAAGCCGGGACATTGAAAACTGTGCGAGTGGAGAGAGAGCCGGGACATTGAAAACAGCACGGGAGGAGAGAATGAGGGACAGTGAAAACAGCGCAAGTGGAGAGTGAGCCGGGACATTGAAAACAGGGCGAGTGGAGAGAGAGCCGGGACATTGAAAACAGCACGAGAGGAGATAGAGCCGGGACATTGAAAACAGCGCGGGAGGAGAGAAAGCCGGGACATTGAAAACAGCGCGAGTGGAGAGAGAGCTGGGACATTGAAAACAGCGCGAGTGGAGAGAGAGCCGGGACATTGAAAACAGCGCAGAAGGAGAGAAAGCCGGGACAGTGAAAACAGCGCAAGTGGAGAGTGAGCCGGGACATTGAAAACAGCGCGAGTGGAGAGAGAGCCGGGACATTGAAAACAGCGCGAGAGGAGAGAGATCCGGGACATTGAAAACAGCGGGAGAGGAGAGAGAGCCGGGACATTGAAAACAGCGCGGGAGGAGAGAGAGCCGGGACATTGAAAATAGCGTGAGAGGAGAGAGAGCCGGGACATTTAAAACAGCGTGAGTGGAGAGAGAGCCGGGACATTGAAAACAGCGCGAGAGGAGAGAGAGCCGGTACAGTAAAAACAGCGCGAGAGGAGAATGAGCCGGGACAATGAAAACAGCGCGAGTGGAGAGTGAGCCGGGACATTGAAAACAGCGCGAGTGGAGAGTGAGCCGGGAAACTGAAAACTGCGCGAGTGGAGAGTGAGCCGGGACAGTGAAAACAGCGCGAGTGGAGAGAAAGCCGGGACAGTGAAAACAGCACGGGAGGAGAGAAAGCCGGGACATTGAAAACAGCGCGAGAGGAGAGTGAGCCGGGACATTGAAAACAGCGCGAGTGGAGAGTGAGCCGGGAAACTGAAAACTGCGCGAGTGGAGAGTGAGCCAGGACAGTGAAAACAGCGCGAGTGGAGAGAAAGCCGGGACAGTGAAAATAGCGCGGGAGAAGAGAAAGCCGGGACATTGAAAACAGCGCGAGTGGAGAGAGAGCCGGGACATTGAAAACAGCGCGGGAGGAGAGTGAGCTGGGACATGGAAAACAGAGCGAGTGGATAGAGTGCCGGGACATTGAAAACAGCGCGAGTGGAGAGAGTGCCGGGACATTGAAAACAGCGCGAGAGGAGAGAGAGCCGGGACATTGAAAACAGCATGGCAGGAGAGAGAGCCGGGACATTGAAAACAGCGCGGGACGAGAGAGAGCCGGTACAGTAAAAACAGCGCGAGAGGAGAATGAGCCGGGACATTGAAAACAGCGCGAGTGGAGAGTGAGCCGGGACATTGAAAACAGCATGGGAGGAGAGAAAGCCGGGACATTGAAAACAGCGCGAGAGGAGAGTGTGCCGGGACATTGAAAACAGCGCGAGTGGTGAGTGAGCCGGGACAGTGAAAACAGCGCGAGAGGAGAGTGAGCCGGGACATTGAAAACAGCGCGAGTGGAGAGAGAGCCGGGACATTGAAAACAGCGCGGGAGGAGAGTGAGCTGGGACATTGAAAACAGCGAGGGAGGAGAGAGAGCCGGGACATTGAAAACAGCGCGGGAGGAGAGAGAGCCCGGACATTGAAAACAGCGTGAGAGGAGTGAGAGCCGGGACATTGAAAACAGCGCGAGTGGAGAGAGGGCCGGGACATTGAAAACAGTGCGAGAGGAGAGAGAGCCGGGACATTGAAAACAGCGCGGGAGGAGAGAGAGCCGGGACACTGAAAACAGCGCGGGAGGAGAGAGAGCCGGGACAGCAAATCAGCGCGAGAGGAGAGCGAGCCGGGACATTGAAAACAGCGCGAGCGGAGAGTGAGCCGGGACAGTGAAAACAGCGCGAGTGGAGAGAAAGCCGGGACAGTGAAAACAGTGCGAGAGGAGAGTGAGCCGGGACATTGAAAACAGCGCGAGAGGAGAGTGAGCCGGGACATTGAAAACAGCGCGAGAGGAGAGTGAGCCGGGACATTGAAAACAGCGCGAGAGGAGAGTGAGCCGGGACATTGAAAACAGCGCGAGAGGAGAGAGAGCCGGGACAGTGAAAACAGCACGAGAGGAGAGAGAGCCGGGACATGGAAAACAGCGGGAGAGGAGAGCGAGCCGGGACATTGAAAACAGCGCGGGAGGAGAGAGAGTCGGGACATTGAAAAAAGCGTGAGAGGAAAGAGAGCCGGGACATTGAAAACAGCGCGAGTGGAGAGAGAGCCGGGACATTGAAAACAGCGCGAGAGTAGAGAGAGCCGGGACATTGAAAACAGCGTGGGAGGAGAGAGAGCCGGGACATTGAAAACAGCGCGGGAGGAGAGAGAGCCGGTACAGTGAAAACAGCGCGAGAGGAGAGTGAGCCGGGACATTGAAAACAGCGTGAGTGTAGAGTGAGCCGGGACATTGAAAACAGCGCGAGAGGAGAAAGAGCCGGGACATTGAAAACAGCGCGAGCGGAGAGTGAGCCGGGACAGTGAAAACAGCGCGAGTGGAGAGAAAGCCGGGACAGTGAAATCAGCGCAAGTGGAGAGAAAGCCGGGACAGTGAAAACAGCGCGGGAGGAGAGAGAGCCGGGACAGTGAAAACAGCGCAAGTGGAGAGTGAGCCGGGACATTGAAAACAGCGCGAGTGGAGAGAGAGCCGGGACATTGAAAACAGCGCGAGTGGAGAGAAAGACGGGACATTGAAAACAGCGGAAGAGGAGAGAGAGCCGGGACATTGAAAACAGCGGGAGAGAAGAGAGAGCCGGGACATTGAAAACAGCGCGGGAGGAGAGAGAGCCGGGACACTGAAAACAGCGCGGGAGGAGAGAGAGCCGGGACATTGAAAACAGCGTAGGAGGAGAGAGCCGGGACATTGAAAACAGCACGAGAGGAAAGTGAGCCGGGACATTGAAAACAGCGCGAGAGGAGAGAGAGCCGGGACATTGAAAACAGCGCGAGTGGAGAGAGAGCCGGGACATTGAAAACAGCGCGAGAGGAGAGAGAGCCAGGACATTGAAAACAGCGTGGGAGGAGAGAGAGCCGGGACATTGAAAACAGCGCGGGAGGAGAGAGAGCCGGTACAGTAAAAACAGCGCGAGAGGAGAGTGAGCCGGGACATTGAAAACAGCGCGAGTGGAGAGTGAGCCGGGATATTGAAAACAGCACGGGAGGAGAGAAAGCCGGGACATTGAAAACAGCGCGAGAGGAGAGTGAGCCGGGACATTGAAAACAGCGTGAGTGGAGAGTGAGCCGGGACAGTGAAAACAGCGCGGGAGAAGAGAAAGCCGGGACATTGAAAACAGTGCGAGTGGAGAGAAAGCCGGGACATTGAAAACAGCACGGGAGGAGAGAATGAGGGACAGTGAAAACAGCGCAAGTGGAGAGTGAGCCGGGACATTGAAAACAGGGCGAGTGGAGAGAGAGCCGGGACATTGAAAACAGCACGAGAGGAGATAGAGCCGGGACATTGAAAACAGCGCAGAAGGAGAGAAAGCCGGGACAGTGAAAACAGCGCAAGTGGAGAGTGAGCCGGGACATTGAAAACAGCGCGAGTGGACAGAGAGCCGGGACATTGAAAACAGCGCGAGAGGAGAGAGATCCGGGACATTGAAAACAGCGGGAGAGGAGAGAGAGCCGGGACATTGAAAACAGCGCGGGAGGAGAGAGAGCCGGGACATTGAAAATAGCGTGAGAGGACAGAGAGCCGGGACATTTAAAACAGCGTGAGTGGAGAGAGAGCCGGGACATTGAAAACAGCGCGAGAGGAGAGAGAGCCGGTACAGTAAAAACAGCGCGAGAGGAGAATGAGCCGGGACATTGAAAACAGCGCGAGTGGAGAGTGAGCCGGGACATTGAAAACAGCGCGAGTGGAGAGTGAGCCGGGAAACTGAAAACTGCGCGAGTGGAGAGTGAGCCGGGACAGTGAAAACAGCGCGAGTGGAGAGAAAGCCGGGACAGTGAAAATAGCGCGGGAGAAGAGAAAGCCGGGACATTGAAAACAGCGCGAGTGGAGAGAGAGCCGGGACATTGAAAACAGCGCGGGAGGAGAGTGAGCTGGGACATGGAAAACAGCGCGAGTGGAGAGAGTGCCGGGACATTGAAAACAGCGCGAGTGGAGAGTGTGCCGGGACATTGAAAACAGCGCGAGTGGAGAGAGAGCCGGGACATTGAAAACAGCGCGAGAGGAGAGAGAGCCGGGACATTGAAAACAGCATGGCAGGAGAGAGAGCCGGGACATTGAAAACAGCGCGGGACGAGAGAGAGCCGGTACAGTAAAAACAGCGCGAGAGGAGAATGAGCCGGGACATTGAAAACAGCGCGAGTGGAGAGTGAGCCGGGACATTGAAAACAGCATGGGAGGAGAGAAAGCCGGGACATTGAAAACAGCGCGAGAGGAGAGTGAGCCGGGACATTGAAAACAGCGCGAGTGGAGAGTGAGCCGGGACAGTGAAAACAGCGCGAGAGGAGAGTGAGCCGGGACATTGAAAACAGCGCGAGTGGAGAGAGAGCCGGGACATTGAAAACAGCGCGGGAGGAGAGTGAGCTGGGACATTGAAAACAGCGAGGGAGGAGAGAGAGCCGGGACATTGAAAACAGCGCGGGAGGAGAGTGAGCTGGGACATTGAAAACAGCGCGAGAGGAGAGTGAGCCGGGACAGTGAAAACAGCACGAGTGGAGAGTGAGCCGGGACATTGAAAACAGCACGGGAGGAGAGAAAGCCGGGACATTGAAAACAGCGCGAGAGGAGAGAGAGCCGGGACATTGAAAACAGCGCGGGAGGAGAGAGAGCCGGGACACTGAAAACAGCGCGGGAGGAGAGAGAGCCGGGACAGTAAATCAGCGCGAGAGGAGAGTGAGCCGGGACATTGAAAACAGCGCGAGCGGAGAGTGAGCCGGGACAGTGAAAACAGCGCGAGTGGAGAGAAAGCCAGGACAGTGAAAACAGTGCGAGAGGAGAGTGAGCCGGGACATTGAAAACAGCGCGAGAGGAGAGTGAGGCGGGACATTGAAAACAGCGCGAGAGGAGAGTGAGCCGGGACATTGAAAACAGCGCGAGAGGAGAGAGAGCCGGGACAGTGAATACAGCGCGAGAGGAGAGAGAGCCGGGACATTGAAAACAGCGCGGGAGGAGAGAGAGCCGGGACATTGAAAAAAGCGCGAGTGGAGAGAGAGCTGGGACAGTGAAAACAGCACGAGAGGAGAGAGAGCCGGGACATTGAAAACAGCGCAAGTGGAGAGTGAGCAGGGACATTGAAAACAGCGCGAGAGGAGAAAGAGCCGGGACATTGAAAACAGCGCGAGCGGAGAGTGAGCCGGGACAGTGAAAACAGCGCGAGTGGAGAGAAAGCCGGGACAGTGAAATCAGCGCAAGTGGAGAGAAAGCCGGGACAGTGAAAACAGCGCGGGAGGAGAGAGAGCCGGGACAGTGAAAACAGCGCGAGTGGAGAGTGAGCCGGGACATTGAAAACAGCGCGAGTGGAGAGAGAGCCGGGACAGTGAAAACAGCGCGAGTGGAGAGAAAGACGGGACATTGAAAACAGCGGAAGAGGAGAGAGAGCCGGGACATTGAAAACAGCGGGGGAGGAGAGAGAGCCGGGACATTTAAAACAGCGTGAGTGGAGAGAGAGCCGGGACATTGAAAACAGCGCGAGAGGAGAGAGAGCCGGTACAGTAAAAACAGCGCGAGAGGAGAATGAGCCGGGACAATGAAAACAGCGCGAGTGGAGAGTGAGCCGGGACATTGAAAACAGCGCGAGTGGAGAGTGAGCCGGGAAACTGAAAACTGCGCGAGTGGAGAGTGAGCCGGGACAGTGAAAACAGCGCGAGTGGAGAGAAAGCCGGGACAGTGAAAACAGCACGGGAGGAGAGAAAGCCGGGACATTGAAAACAGCGCGAGAGGAGAGTGAGCCGGGACATTGAAAACAGCGCGAGTGGAGAGTGAGCCGGGAAACTGAAAACTGCGCGAGTGGAGAGTGAGCCAGGACAGTGAAAACAGCGCGAGTGGAGAGAAAGCCGGGACAGTGAAAATAGCGCGGGAGAAGAGAAAGCCGGGACATTGAAAACAGCGCGAGTGGAGAGAGAGCCGGGATATTGAAAACAGCGCGGGAGGAGAGTGAGCTGGGACATGGAAAACAGCGCGAGTGGAGAGAGTGCCGGGACATTGAAAACAGCGCGGGAGGAGAGTGAGCTGGGACATTGAAAACAGCGAGGGAGGAGAGAGAGCCGGGACATTGAAAACAGCGCGGGAGGAGAGTGAGCTGGGACATTGAAATCAGCGCGAGTGGAGAGAGAGCCGGGACATTGAAATCAGCGCGAGTGGAGAGAGAGCCGGGACATTGAAAACAGCGCGAGAGGAGAGAGAGCCGGGACATTGAAAACAGCATGGCAGGAGAGAGAGCCGGGACATTGAAAACAGCGCGGGACGAGAGAGAGCCGGTACAGTAAAAACAGCGCGAGAGGAGAATGAGCCGGGACATTGAAAACAGCGCGAGTGGAGAGTGAGCCGGGACATTGAAAACAGCATGGGAGGAGAGAAAGCCGGGACATTGAAAACAGCGCGAGAGGAGAGTGTGCCGGGACATTGAAAACAGCGCGAGTGGAGAGTGAGCCGGGACAGTGAAAACAGCGCGAGAGGAGAGTGAGCCGGGACATTGAAAACAGCGCGAGTGGAGAGAGAGCCGGGACATTGAAAACAGCGCGAGAGGAGAGTGAGCCGGGACATTGAAAACAGCGCGAGTGGAGAGAGAGCCGGGATATTGAAAACAGCGCGGGAGGAGAGTGAGCTGGGACATGGAAAACAGCGCGAGTGGAGAGAGTGCCGGGACATTGAAAACAGCGCGGGAGGAGAGTGAGCTGGGACATTGAAAACAGCGAGGGAGGAGAGAGAGCCGGGACATTGAAAACAGCGCGGGAGGAGAGTGAGCTGGGACATTGAAATCAGCGCGAGTGGAGAGAGAGCCGGGACATTGAAATCAGCGCGAGTGGAGAGAGAGCCGGGACATTGAAAACAGCGCGAGAGGAGAGAGAGCCGGGACATTGAAAACAGCATGGCAGGAGAGAGAGCCGGGACATTGAAAACAGCGCGGGACGAGAGAGAGCCGGTACAGTAAAAACAGCGCGAGAGGAGAATGAGCCGGGACATTGAAAACAGCGCGAGTGGAGAGTGAGCCGGGACATTGAAAACAGCATGGGAGGAGAGAAAGCCGGGACATTGAAAACAGCGCGAGAGGAGAGTGTGCCGGGACATTGAAAACAGCGCGAGTGGAGAGTGAGCCGGGACAGTGAAAACAGCGCGAGAGGAGAGTGAGCCGGGACATTGAAAACAGCGCGAGTGGAGAGAGAGCCGGGACATTGAAAACAGCGCGAGAGGAGAGTGAGCCGGGACATTGAAAACAGCGCGAGTGGAGAGTGAGCCGGGAAACTGAAAACTGCGCGAGTGGAGAGTGAGCCAGGACAGTGAAAACAGCGCGAGTGGAGAGAAAGCCGGGACAGTGAAAATAGCGCGGGAGAAGAGAAAGCCGGGACATTGAAAACAGCGCGAGTGGAGAGAGAGCCGGGATATTGAAAACAGCGCGGGAGGAGAGTGAGCTGGGACATGGAAAACAGCGCGAGTGGAGAGAGTGCCGGGACATTGAAAACAGCGCGGGAGGAGAGTGAGCTGGGACATTGAAAACAGCGAGGGAGGAGAGAGAGCCGGGACATTGAAAACAGCGCGGGAGGAGAGTGAGCTGGGACATTGAAATCAGCGCGAGTGGAGAGAGAGCCGGGACATTGAAATCAGCGCGAGTGGAGAGAGAGCCGGGACATTGAAAACAGCGCGAGAGGAGAGAGAGCCGGGACATTGAAAACAGCATGGCAGGAGAGAGAGCCGGAACATTGAAAACAGCGCGGGACGAGAGAGAGCCGGTACAGTAAAAACAGCGCGAGAGGAGAATGAGCCGGGACATTGAAAACAGCGCGAGTGGAGAGTGAGCCGGGACATTGAAAACAGCATGGGAGGAGAGAAAGCCGGGACATTGAAAACAGCGCGAGAGGAGAGTGTGCCGGGACATTGAAAACAGCGCGAGTGGAGAGTGAGCCGGGACAGTGAAAACAGCGCGAGAGGAGAGTGAGCCGGGACATTGAAAACAGCGCGAGTGGAGAGAGAGCCGGGACATTGAAAACAGCGCGGGAGGAGAGTGAGCTGGGACATTGAAAACAGCGAGGGAGGAGAGAGAGCCGGGACATTGAAAACAGCGCGGGAGGAGAGAGAGCCCGGACATTGAAAACAGCGTGAGAGGAGTGAGAGCCGGGACATTGAAAACAGCGCGAGTGGAGAGAGGGCCGGGACATTGAAAACAGCGCGAGAGGAGAGAGAGCCGGGACATTGAAAACAGCGCGGGAGGAGAGAGAGCCGGGACACTGAAAACAGCGCGGGAGGAGAGAGAGCCGGGACAGCAAATCAGCGCGAGAGGAGAGTGAGCCGGGACATTGAAAACAGCGCGAGCGGAGAGTGAGCCGGGACAGTGAAAACAGCGCGAGTGGAGAGAAAGCCGGGACAGTGAAAACAGTGCGAGAGGAGAGTGAGCCGGGACATTGAAAACAGCGCGAGAGGAGAGTGAGCCGGGACATTGAAAACAGCGCGAGAGGAGAGTGAGCCGGGACATTGAAAACAGCGCGAGAGGAGAGTGAGCCGGGACATTGAAAACAGCGCGAGAGGAGAGAGAGCCGGGACAGTGAAAACAGCACGAGAGGAGAGAGAGCCGGGACATTGAAAACAGCGGGAGAGGAGAGCGAGCCGGGACATTGAAAACAGCGCGGGAGGAGAGAGAGTCGGGACATTGAAAAAAGCGTGAGAGGAAAGAGAGCCGGGACATTGAAAACAGCGCGAGTGGAGAGAGAGCCGGGACATTGAAAACAGCGCGAGAGTAGAGAGAGCCGGGACATTGAAAACAGCGTGGGAGGAGAGAGAGCCGGGACATTGAAAACAGCGCGGGAGGAGAGAGAGCCGGTACAGTGAAAACAGCGCGAGAGGAGAGTGAGCCGGGACATTGAAAACAGCGTGAGTGTAGAGTGAGCCGGGACATTGAAAACAGCGCGAGAGGAGAAAGAGCCGGGACATTGAAAACAGCGCGAGCGGAGAGTGAGCCGGGACAGTGAAAACAGCGCGGGAGGAGAGAGAGCCGGGACAGTGAAAACAGCGCAAGTGGAGAGTGAGCCGGGACATTGAAAACAGCGCGAGTGGAGAGAGAGCCGGGACATTGAAAACAGGGCAAGTGGAGAGAAAGACGGGACATTGAAAACAGCGGAAGAGGAGAGAGAGCCGGGACATTGAAAACAGCGGGAGAGAAGAGAGAGCCGGGACACTGAAAACAGCGCGGGAGGAGAGAGAGCCGGGACATTGAAAACAGCGCAGGAGGAGAGAGCCGGGACATTGAAAACAGCACGAGAGGAAAGTGAGCCGGGACATTGAAAACAGCGCGAGAGGAGAGAGAGCCGGGACATTGAAAACAGCGCGAGTGGAGAGAGAGCCGGGACATTGAAAACAGCGCGAGAGGAGAGAGAGCCAGGACATTGAAAACAGCGTGGGAGGAGAGAGAGCCGGGACATTGAAAACAGCGCGGGAGGAGAGAGAGCCGGTACAGTAAAAACAGCGCGAGAGGAGAGTGAGCCGGGACATTGAAAACAGCGCGAGTGGAGAGTGAGCCGGGATATTGAAAACAGCACGGGAGGAGAGAAAGCCGGGACATTGAAAACAGCGCGAGAGGAGAGTGAGCCGGGACATTGAAAACAGCGTGAGTGGAGAGTGAGCCGGGACAGTGAAAACAGCGCGGGAGAAGAGAAAGCCGGGACATTGAAAACAGTGCGAGTGGAGAGAGAGCCGGGACATTGAAAACAGCACGGGAGGAGAGAATGAGGGACAGTGAAAACAGCGCAAGTGGAGAGTGAGCCGGGACATTGAAAACAGGGCGAGTGGAGAGAGAGCCGGGACATTGAAAACAGCACGAGAGGAGATAGAGCCGGGACATTGAAAACAGCGCGGGAGGAGAGAAAGCCGGGACATTGAAAACAGCGCGAGTGGAGAGAGAGCTGGGACATTGAAAACAGCGCGAGTGGAGAGAGAGCCGGGACATTGAAAACAGCGCAGAAGGAGAGAAAGCCGGGACAGTGAAAACAGCGCAAGTGGAGAGTGAGCCGGGACATTGAAAACAGCGCGAGTGGAGAGAGAGCTGGGACATTGAAAACAGCGCGAGAGGAGAGAGATCCGGGACATTGAAAACAGCGGGAGAGGAGAGAGAGCCGGGACATTGAAAACAGCGCGGGAGGAGAGAGAGCCGGGACATTGAAAATAGCGTGAGAGGACAGAGAGCCGGGACATTTAAAACAGCGTGAGTGGAGAGAGAGCCGGGACATTGAAAACTGCGCGAGAGGAGAGAGAGCCGGTACAGTAAAAACAGCGCGAGAGGAGAATGAGCCGGGACATTGAAAACAGCGCGAGTGGAGAGTGAGCCGGGACATTGAAAACAGCGCGAGTGGAGAGTGAGCCGGGAAACTGAAAACTGCGCGAGTGGAGAGTGAGCCGGGACAGTGAAAACAGCGCGAGTGGAGAGAAAGCCGGGACAGTGAAAATAGCGCGGGAGAAGAGAAAGCCGGTACATTGAAAACAGCGCGAGTGGAGAGAGAGCCGGGACATTGAAAACAGCGCGGGAGGAGAGTGAGCTGGGACATGGAAAACAGCGCGAGTGGAGAGAGTGCCGGGACATTGAAAACAGCGCGAGTGGAGAGAGTGCCGGGACATTGAAAACAGCGCGAGTGGAGAGAGAGCCGGGACATTGAAAACAGCGCGAGAGGAGAGAGAGCCGGGACATTGAAAACAGCATGGCAGGAGAGAGAGCCGGGACATTGAAAACAGCGCGGGACGAGAGAGAGCCGGTACAGTAAAAACAGCGCGAGAGGAGAATGAGCCGGGACATTGAAAACAGCGCGAGTGGAGAGTGAGCCGGGACATTGAAAACAGCATGGGAGGAGAGAAAGCCGGGACATTGAAAACAGCGCGAGAGGAGAGTGAGCCGGGACATTGAAAACAGCGCGAGTGGAGAGTGAGCCGGGACAGTGAAAACAGCGCGAGAGGAGAGTGAGCCGGGACATTGAAAACAGCGCGAGTGGAGAGAGAGCCGGGACATTGAAAACAGCGCGGGAGGAGAGTGAGCTGGGACATTGAAAACAGCGAGGGAGGAGAGAGAGCCGGGACATTGAAAACAGCGCGGGAGGAGAGTGAGCTGGGACATTGAAAACAGCGCGAGAGGAGAGTGAGCCGGGACAGTGAAAACAGCACGAGTGGAGAGTGAGCCGGGACATTGAAAACAGCACGGGAGGAGAGAAAGCCGGGACATTGAAAACAGCGCGAGAGGAGAGAGAGCCGGGACATTGAAAACAGCGCGGGAGGAGAGAGAGCCGGGACACTGAAAACAGCGCGGGAGGAGAGAGAGCCGGGACAGTAAATCAGCGCGAGAGGAGAGTGAGCCGGGACATTGAAAACAGCGCGAGCGGAGAGTGAGCCGGGACAGTGAAAACAGCGCGAGTGGAGAGAAAGCCAGGACAGTGAAAACAGTGCGAGAGGAGAGTGAGCCGGGACATTGAAAACAGCGCGAGAGGAGAGTGAGGCGGGACATTGAAAACAGCGCGAGAGGAGAGTGAGCCGGGACATTGAAAACAGCGCGAGAGGAGAGAGAGCCGGGACAGTGAATACAGCGCGAGAGGAGAGAGAGCCGGGACATTGAAAACAGCGCGGGAGGAGAGAGAGCCGGGACATTGAAAAAAGCGCGAGTGGAGAGAGAGCTGGGACAGTGAAAACAGCACGAGAGGAGAGAGAGCCGGGACATTGAAAACAGCGCAAGTGGAGAGTGAGCAGGGACATTGAAAACAGCGCGAGAGGAGAAAGAGCCGGGACATTGAAAACAGCGCGAGCGGAGAGTGAGCCGGGACAGTGAAAACAGCGCGAGTGGAGAGAAAGCCGGGACAGTGAAATCAGCGCAAGTGGAGAGAAAGCCGGGACAGTGAAAACAGCGCGGGAGGAGAGAGAGCCGGGACAGTGAAAACAGCGCAAGTGGAGAGTGAGCCGGGACATTGAAAACAGCGCGAGTGGAGAGAGAGCCGGGACATTGAAAACAGCGCGAGTGGAGAGAAAGACGGGACATTGAAAACAGCGGAAGAGGAGAGAGAGCCGGGACATTGAAAACAGCGGGAGAGAAGAGAGAGCCGGGACATTGAAAACAGCGCAGGAGGAGAGAGAGCCGGGACACTGAAAACAGCGCGGGAGGAGAGAGAGCCGGGACATTGAAAACAGCGCAGGAGGAGAGAGCCGGGACATTGAAAACAGCAGGAGAGGAAAGTGAGCCGGGACATTGAAAACAGCGCGAGAGGAGAGAGAGCCGGGACATTGAAAACAGCGCGAGTGGAGAGAGAGCCGGGACATTGAAAACAGCGCGAGAGGAGAGAGAGCCAGGACATTGAAAACAGCGTGGGAGGAGAGAGAGCCGGGACATTGAAAACAGCGCGGGAGGAGAGAGAGCCGGTACAGTAAAAACAGCGCGAGAGGAGAGTGAGCCGGGACATTGAAAACAGCGCGAGTGGAGAGTGAGCCGGGATATTGAGAACAGCACGGGAGGAGAGAAAGCCGGGGCATTGAAAACAGCGCGAGGGGAGAGTGAGCCGGGACATTGAAAACAGCGTGAGTGGAGAGTGAGCCGGGACAGTGAAAACAGCGCGGGAGAAGAGAAAGCCGGGACATTGAAAACAGTGCGAGTGGAGAGAGAGCCGGGACATTGAAAACAGCACGGGAGGAGAGAATGAGGGACAGTGAAAACAGCGCAAGTGGAGAGTGAGCCGGGACATTGAAAACAGGGCGAGTGGAGAGAGAGCCGGGACATTGAAAACAGCACGAGAGGAGATAGAGCCGGGACATTGAAAACAGCGCAGGAGGAGAGAAAGCCGGGACATTGAAAACAGCGCGAGTGGAGAGAGAGCTGGGACATTGAAAACAGCGCGAGTGGAGAGAGAGCCGGGACATTGAAAACAGCGCAGAAGGAGAGAAAGCCGGGACAGTGAAAACAGCGCAAGTGGAGAGTGAGCCGGGACATTGAAAACAGCGCGAATGGAGAGAGAGCCGGGACATTGAAAACAGCGCGAGAGGAGAGAGATCCGGGACATTGAAAACAGCGGGAGAGGAGAGAGAGCCGGGACATTGAAAACAGCGCGGGAGGAGAGAGAGCCGGGACATTGAAAATAGCGTGAGAGGACAGAGAGCCGGGACATTTAAAACAGCGTGAGTGGAGAGAGAGCCGGGACATTGAAAACAGCGCGAGAGGAGAGAGAGCCGGTACAGTAAAAACAGCGCGAGAGGAGAATGAGCCGGGACATTGAAAACAGCGCGAGTGGAGAGTGAGCCGGGACATTGAAAACAGCGCGAGTGGAGAGTGAGCCGGGAAACTGAAAACTGCGCGAGTGGAGAGTGAGCCGGGACAGTGAAAACAGCGCGAGTGGAGAGAAAGCCGGGACAGTGAAAATAGCGCGGGAGAAGAGAAAGCCGGGACATTGAAAACAGCGCGAGTGGAGAGAGAGCCGGGACATTGAAAACAGCGCGGGAGGAGAGTGAGCTGGGACATGGAAAACAGCGCGAGTGGAGAGAGTGCCGGGACATTGAAAACAGCGCGAGTGGAGAGAGTGCCGGGACATTGAAAACAGCGCGAGTGGAGAGAGAGCCGGGACATTGAAAACAGCGCGAGAGGAGAGAGAGCCGGGACATTGAAAACAGCATGGCAGGAGAGAGAGCCGGGACATTGAAAACAGCGCGGGACGAGAGAGAGCCGGTACAGTAAAAACAGCGCGAGAGGAGAATGAGCCGGGACATTGAAAACAGCGCGAGTGGAGAGTGAGCCGAGACATTGAAAACAGCATGGGAGGAGAGAAAGCCGGGACATTGAAAACAGCGCGAGAGGAGAGTGAGCCGGGACATTGAAAACAGCGCGAGTGGAGAGTGAGCCGGGACAGTGAAAACAGCGCGAGAGGAGAGTGAGCCGGGACATTGAAAACAGCGCGAGTGGAGAGAGAGCCGGGACATTGAAAACAGCGCGGGAGGAGAGTGAGCTGGGACATTGAAAACAGCGAGGGAGGAGAGAGAGCCGGGACATTGAAAACAGCGCGGGAGGAGAGTGAGCTGGGACATTGAAAACAGCGCGAGAGGAGAGTGAGCCGGGACAGTGAAAACAGCACGATTGGAGAGTGAGCCGGGACATTGAAAATAGCACGGGAGGAGAGAAAGCCGGGACATTGAAAACAGCGCGAGAGGAGAGAGAGCCGGGACATTGAAAACAGCGCGGGAGGAGAGAGAGCCGGGACACTGAAAACAGCGCGGGAGGAGAGAGAGCCGGGACACTGAAAACAGCGCGGGAGGAGAGAGAGCCAGGACAGTAAATCAGCGCGAGAGGAGAGTGAGCCGGGACATTGAAAACAGCGCGAGCGGAGAGTGAGCCGGGACAGTGAAAACAGCGCGAGATGAGAGAAAGCCAGGACAGTGAAAACAGTGCGAGAGGAGAGTGAGCCGGGACATTGAAAACAGCGCGAGAGGAGAGTGAGGCGGGACATTGAAAACAGCGCGAGAAGAGAGTGAGCCGGGACATTGAAAACCGCGGAGGAGGAGAGAGAGCCGGGACAGTGAATACAGCGCGAAAGGAGAGAGAGCCGGGACATTGAAAACAGCGCGGGAGGAGAGAGAGCCAGGACATTGAAAAAAGCGCGAGTGGAGAGAGAGCTGGGACAGTGAAAACAGCACGAGAGGAGAGAGAGCCGGGACATTGAAAACAGCGCAAGTGGAGAGTGAGCAGGGACATTGAAAACAGCGCGAGTGGAGAGAGTGCCGGGACATTGAAAACAGCGCGAGTGGAGAGAGTGCCGGGACATTGAAAACAGCGCGAGTGGAGAGAGAGCTGGGACATTGAAAACAGCGCGAGAGGAGAGAGAGCCGGGACATTGAAAACAGCATGGCAGGAGAGAGAGCCGGGACATTGAAAACAGCGCGCGACGAGAGAGAGCCAGTACAGTAAAAACAGCGCGAGAGGAGAATGAGCCGGGACATTGAAAACAGCGAGGGAGGAGAGAGAGCCGGGACATTGAAAACAGCGCGGGAGGAGAGTGAGCTGGGACATTGAAAACAGCGCGAGAGGAGAGTGAGCCGGGACAGTGAAAACAGCGCGAGTGGAGAGTGAGCCGGGACATTGAAAACAGCACGGGAGGAGAGAAAGCCGGGACATTGAAAACAGCGCGAGAGGAGAGAGAGCCGGGACATTGAAAACAGCGCGGGAGGAGAGAGAGCCGGGACACTGAAAACAGCGCGGGAGGAGAGAGAGCCGGGACAGTAAATCAGCGCGAGAGGAGAGTGAGCCGGGACATTGAAAACAGCGCGAGCGGAGAGTGAGCCGGGACAGTGAAAACAGCGCGAGTGGAGAGAAAGCCGGGACAGTGAAAACAGTGCGAGAGGAGAGTGAGCCGGGACATTGAAAACAGCGCGAGAGGAGAGAGAGCCGGGACAGTGAATACAGCGCGAGAGGAGAGAGAGCCGGGACATTGAAAACAGCGCGGGAGGAGAGAGAGCCGGGACATTGAAAAAAGCGCGAGTGGAGAGATAGCTGGGACAGTGAAAACAGCACGAGAGGAGAGAGAGCCGGGACATTGAAAACAGCGGGAGAGGAGAGAGAGCCGGGACATTGAAAACAGCGCGGGAGGAGAGAGAGCCGGGACATTGAAAAAAGCGTGAGAGGAGAGAGAGCCGGGACATTGAAAACAGCGCGAGTGGAGAGAGAGCCGGGACATTGAAAACAGCGCGAGAGGAGAGAGAGCCGGGACATTGAAAACAGCGTGGGAGGAGAGAGAGCCGGGACATTGAAAACAGCGCGGGAGGAGAGAGAGCCGGTACAGTGAAAACAGCGCGAGAGGAGAGAGAGCCGGGACATTGAAAACAGCGTGGGAGGAGAGAGAGCCGGGACATTGAAAACAGCGCGGGAGGAGAGAGAGCCGGTACAGTGAAAACAGCGCGAGAGGAGAGTGAGCCGGGACATTGAAAACAGCGTGAGTGTAGAGTGAGCCGGGACATTGAAAACAGCGCGAGAGGAGAAAGAGCCGGGACATTGAAAACAGCGCGAGCGGAGAGTGAGCCGGGACAGTGAAAACAGCGCGAGTGGAGAGAAAGCCGGGACAGTGAAATCAGCCCGAGTGGAGAGAAAGCCGGGACATTGAAAACAGCGCGGGAGGAGAGAGAGCCGGGACAGTGAAAACAGCGCAAGTGGAGAGTGAGCCGGGACATTGAAAACAGCGCGAGTGGAGAGAGAGCCGGGACATTGAAAGCAGCGGAAGAGGAGAGAGAGCCGGGACATTGAAAACAGCGGGAGAGAAGAGAGAGCCGGGACATTGAAAACAGCGCGGGAGGAGAGAGAGCCGGGACACTGAAAACAGCGCGGGAGGAGAGAGAGCCGGGACATTGAAAACAGCGCAGGAGGAGAGAGCCGGGACATTGAAAACAGCACGAGAGGAAAGTGAGCCGGGACATTGAAAACAGCGCGAGTGGAGAGAGAGCCGGGACATTGAAAACAGCGCGAGAGGTGAGAGAGCCAGGACATTGAAAACAGCGTGGGAGGAGAGAGAGCCGGGACATTGAAAACAGCGCGGAAGGAGAGAGAGCCGGTACAGTAAAAACAGCGCGAGAGGAGAGTGAGCCGGGACATTGAAAACAGCGCGAGTGGAGAGTGAGCCGGGACAGTGAAAACAGCGAGGGAGAAGAGAAAGCCGGGACATTGAAAACAGCGCGAGTGGAGAGAGAGCCGGGACATTGAAAACAGCACGGGAGGAGAGAATGAGGGACAGTGAAAACAGCGCAAGTGGAGAGTGAGCCGGGACATTGAAAACAGGGCGAGTGGAGAGAGAGCCGGGACATTGAAAACAGCACGAGAGGAGATAGAGCCGGGACATTGAAAACAGCGCGGGAGGAGAGAAAGCCGGGGCATTGAAAACAGCGCGAGTGGAGAGAGAGCCGGACATTGAAAACAGCGCGAGTGGAGAGAGGGCCGGGACATTGAAAACAGCGCGAGTGGAGAGTGAGCCGGGATATTGAAAACAGCACGGGAGGAGAGAAAGCCGGGACATTGAAAACAGCGCGAGAGGAGAGTGAGCCGGGACATTGAAAACAGCGCGAGTGGAGAGAGGGCCGGGACATTGAAAACAGCGCGAGTGGAGAGTGAGCCGGGAAACTGAAAACTGCGCGAGTGGAGAGTGAGCCGGGACAGTGAAAACAGCGCGAGTGTAGAGAAAGCCGGGACAGTGAAAACAGCACGGGAGGAGAGAAAGCCGGGACATTGAAAACAGCGCGAGAGGAGAGTGAGCCGGGACATTGAAAACAGCGCGAGTGGAGACTGAGCCGGGAAACTGAAAACTGCGCGAGTGGAGAGTGAGCCAGGACAGTGAAAACAGCGCGAGTGGAGAGAAAGCCGGGACAGTGAAAATAGCGCGGGAGAAGAGAAAGCCGGGACATTGAAAACAGCGCGAGTGGAGAGAGAGCCGGGACATTGAAAACAGCGCAGGAGGAGAGAATGCCGGGACAGTGAAAACAGCGCAAGTGGAGAGTGAGCAGGGACATAGAAAACAGCGCGAGTGGAGAGAGTGCCGGGACATTGAAAACAGCGCGAGTGGAGAGAGTGCCGGGACATTGAAAACAGCGCGAGTGGAGAGAGAGCCGGGACATTGAAAACAGCGCGAGAGGAGAGAGAGCCAGGACATTGAAAACAGCATGGCAGGAGAGAGAGCCGGGACATTGAAAACAGCGCGGGACGAGAGAGAGCCGGTACAGTAAAAACAGCGCGAGAGGAAAATTAGCCGGGACATTGAAAACAGCGCGAGTGGAGAGTGAGCCGGGACATTGAAAACAGCACGGGAGGAGAGAAAGCCGGGACATTGAAAACAGCGCGAGAGGAGAGTGAGCCGGGACATTGAAAACAGCGCGAGTGGAGAGTGAGCCGGGACAGTGAAAACAGCGCGAGAGGAGAGTGAGCCGGGACATTGAAAACAGCGCGAGTGGAGAGAGAGCCGGGACATTGAAAACAGCGCGGGAGGATAGTGAGCTGGGACATTGTAAACAGCGAGGGAGGAGAGAGAGCCGGGACATTGAAAACAGCGCGGGAGGAGAGTGAGCTGGGACATTGAAAACAGCGCGAGAGGAGAGAGAGCCGGGACATTGAAAACAGCGCGAGTGGAGAGAGAGCCGGGACATTGAAAACAGCGCGAGAGGAGAGAGAGCCGGGACATTGAAAACAGCGTGGGAGGAGAGAGAGCCGGGACATTGAAAACAGCGCGGGAGGAGAGAGAGCCGGTACAGTGAAAACAGCGCGAGAGGAGAGTGAGCCGGGACATTGAAAACAGCGTGAGTGTAGAGTGAGCCGGGACATTGAAAACAGCGCGAGAGGAGAAAGAGCCGGGACATTGAAAACAGCGCGAGCGGAGAGTGAGCCGGGACAGTGAAAACAGCGCGAGTGGAGAGAAAGCCGGGACAGTGAAATCAGCCCGAGTGGAGAGAAAGCCGGGACAGTGAAAACAGCGCGGGAGGAGAGAGAGCCGGGACAGTGAAAACAGCGCAAGTGGAGAGTGAGCCGGGTCTTTGAAAACAGCGCGAGTGGAGAGAGAGCCGGGACATTGAAAACAGCGCGAGTGGAGAGAAAGACGGGACATTGAAAACAGCGGAAGAGGAGAGAGAGCCGGGACATTGAAAACAGCGGGAGAGAAGAGAGAGCCGGGACATTGAAAACAGTGCGGGAGGAGAGAGAGCCGGGACACTGAAAACAGCGCGGGAGGAGAGAGAGCCGGGACATTGAAAACAGCGCAGGAGGAGAGAGCAGGGACATTGAAAACAGCACGAGAGGAAAGTGAGCCAGGACATTGAAAACAGCGCGAGTGGAGAGAGAGCCGGGACATTGAAAACAGCGCGAGAGGTGAGAGAGCCAGGACATTGAAAACAGCGTGGGAGGAGAGAGAGCCGGGACATTGAAAACAGCGCGGAAGGAGAGAGAGCCGGTACAGTAAAAACAGCGCGAGAGGAGAGTGAGCCGGGACATTGAAAACAGCGCGAGTGGAGAGTGAGCCGGGACAGTGAAAACAGCGCGAGTGGAGAGAGAGCCGGGACATTGAAAACAGCACGGGAGGAGAGAATGAGGGACAGTGAAAACAGCGCAAGTGGAGAGTGAGCCGGGACATTGAAAACAGGGCGAGTGGAGAGAGAGCCGGGACATTGAAAACAGCGCGAGAGGAGAGTGAGGCGGGACATTGAAAACAGCGCGAGAAGAGAGTGAGCCGGGACAGTGAATACAGCGCGAGAGGAGAGTGAGCCGGGACATTGAAAACAGCGCGAGCGGAGAGTGAGCCGGGACAGTGAAAACAGCGCGAGTGGAGAGAAAGCCAGGACAGTGAAAACAGTGCGAGAGGAGAGTGAGCCGGGACATTGAAAACAGCGCGAGAGGAGAGTGAGGCGGAACATTGAAAACAGCGCGAGAAGAGAGTGAGCCGGGACATTGAAAACAGCGGAGGAGGAGAGAGAGCCGGGACAGTGAATACAGCGCGAGAGGAGAGAGAGCCGGGACATTGAAAACAGCGCGGGAGGAGAGAGAGCCGGGACATTGAAAAAAGCGCGAGTGGAGAGAGAGCTGGGACAGTGAAAACAGCACGAGAGGAGAGAGAGCCGGGACATTGAAAACAGCGCAAGTGGAGAGTGAGCAGGGACATTGAAAACAGCGCGAGTGGAGAGAGTGCCGGGACATTGAAAACAGCGCGAGTGGAGAGAGTGCCGGGACATTGAAAACAGCGCGAGTGGAGAGAGAGCCGGGACATTGAAAACAGCGCGAGAGGAGAGAGAGCCGGGACATTGAAAACAGCATGGCAGGAGAGAGAGCCGGGACATTGAAAACAGCGCGCGACGAGAGAGAGCCGGTACAGTAAAAACAGCGCGAGAGGAGAATGAGCCGGGACATTGAAAACAGCGCGAGTGGAGAGTGAGCCGGGACATTGAAAACAGCACGGGAGGAGAGAAAGCCGGGACATTGAAAACAGCGCGAGAGGAGAGTGAGCCGGGACATTGAAAACAGCGCGAGTGGAGAGTGAGCCGGGACAGTGAAAACAGCGCGAGAGGAGAGTGAGCCGGGACATTGAAAACAGCGCGAGTGGAGAGAGAGCCGGGACATTGAAAACAGCGCGGGAGGAGAGTGAGCTGGGACATTGAAAACAGCGAGGGAGGAGAGAGAGCCGGGACATTGAAAACAGCGCGGGAGGAGAGTGAGCTGGGACATTGAAAACAGCGCGAGAGGAGAGTGAGCCGGGACAGTGAAAACAGCGCGAGTGGAGAGTGAGCCGGGACATTGAAAACAGCACGGGAGGAGAGAAAGCCGGGACATTGAAAACAGCGCGAGAGGAGAGAGAGCCGGGACATTGAAAACAGCGCGGGAGGAGAGAGAGCCGGGACACTGAAAACAGCGCGGGAGGAGAGAGAGCCGGGACAGTAAATCAGCGCGAGAGGAGAGTGAGCCGGGACATTGAAAACAGCGCGAGCGGAGAGTGAGCCGGGACAGTGAAAACAGCGCGAGTGGAGAGAAAGCCGGGACAGTGAAAACAGCGCGAGAGGAGAGTGAGCCGGGACATTGAAAACAGCGCGAGAGGAGAGTGAGCCGGGACATTGAAAACAGCGCGAGAAGAGAGTGAGCCGGGACATTGAAAACAGCGCGAGAGGAGAGTGAGCCGGGACATTGAAAACAGCGCGAGAGGAGAGAGAGCCGGGACAGTGAATACAGCGCGAGAGGAGAGAGAGCCGGGACATTGAAAACAGCGCGGGAGGAGAGAGAGCCGGGACATTGAAAAAAGCGCGAGTGGAGAGATAGCTGGGACAGTGAAAACAGCACGAGAGGAGAGAGAGCCGGGACATTGAAAACAGCGGGAGAGGAGAGAGAGCCGGGACATTGAAAACAGCGCGGGAGGAGAGAGAGCCGGGACATTGAAAAAAGCGTGAGAGGAGAGAGAGCCGGGACATTGAAAACAGCGCGAGTGGAGAGAGAGCCGGGACATTGAAAACAGCGCGAGAGGAGAGAGAGCCGGGACATTGAAAACAGCGTGGGAGGAGAGAGAGCCGGGACATTGAAAACAGCGCGGGAGGAGAGAGAGCCGGTACAGTGAAAACAGCGCGAGAGGAGAGTGAGCCGGGACATTGAAAACAGCGTGAGTGTAGAGTGAGCCGGGACATTGAAAACAGCGCGAGAGGAGAAAGAGCCGGGACATTGAAAACAGCGCGAGCGGAGAGTGAGCCGGGACAGTGAAAACAGCGCGAGTGGAGAGAAAGCCGGGACAGTGAAATCAGCCCGAGTGGAGAGAAAGCCGGGACAGTGAAAACAGCGCGGGAGGAGAGAGAGCCGGGACAGTGAAAACAGCGCAAGTGGAGAGTGAGCCGGGACATTGAAAACAGCGCGAGTGGAGAGAGAGCCGGGACATTGAAAGCAGCGGAAGAGGAGAGAGAGCCGGGACAGTGAAAACAGCGGGAGAGAAGAGAGAGCCGGGACATTGAAAACAGCGCGGGAGGAGAGAGAGCCGGGACACTGAAAACAGCGCGGGAGGAGAGTGAGGCGGGACATTGAAAACAGCGCGAGAAGAGAGTGAGCCGGGACAGTGAATACAGCGCGAGAGGAGAGTGAGCCGGGACATTGAAAACAGCGCGAGCGGAGAGTGAGCCGGGACAGTGAAAACAGCGCGAGTGGAGAGAAAGCCAGGACAGTGAAAACAGTGCGAGAGGAGAGTGAGCCGGGACATTGAAAACAGCGCGAGAGGAGAGTGAGGCGGAACATTGAAAACAGCGCGAGAAGAGAGTGAGCCGGGACATTGAAAACAGCGGAGGAGGAGAGAGAGCCGGGACAGTGAATACAGCGCGAGAGGAGAGAGAGCCGGGACATTGAAAACAGCGCGGGAGGAGAGAGAGCCGGGACATTGAAAAAAGCGCGAGTGGAGAGAGAGCTGGGACAGTGAAAACAGCACGAGAGGAGAGAGAGCCGGGACATTGAAAACAGCGCAAGTGGAGAGTGAGCAGGGACATTGAAAACAGCGCGAGTGGAGAGAGTGCCGGGACATTGAAAACAGCGCGAGTGGAGAGAGTGCCGGGACATTGAAAACAGCGCGAGTGGAGAGAGAGTCGGGACATTGAAAACAGCGCGAGAGGAGAGAGAGCCGGGACATTGAAAACAGCATGGCAGGAGAGAGAGCCGGGACATTGAAAACAGCGCGCGACGAGAGAGAGCCGGTACAGTAAAAACAGCGCGAGAGGAGAATGAGCCGGGACATTGAAAACAGCGCGAGTGGAGAGTGAGCCGGGACATTGAAAACAGCACGGGAGGAGAGAAAGCCGGGACATTGAAAACAGCGCGAGAGGAGAGTGAGCCGGGACATTGAAAACAGCGCGAGTGGAGAGTGAGCCGGGACAGTGAAAACAGCGCGAGAGGAGAGTGAGCCGGGACATTGAAAACAGCGCGAGTGGAGAGAGAGCCGGGACATTGAAAACAGCGCGGGAGGAGAGTGAGCTGGGACATTGAAAACAGCGAGGGAGGAGAGAGAGCCGGGACATTGAAAACAGCGCGGGAGGAGAGTGAGCTGGGACATTGAAAACAGCGCGAGAGGAGAGTGAGCCGGGACAGTGAAAACAGCGCGAGTGGAGAGTGAGCCGGGACATTGAAAACAGCACGGGAGGAGAGAAAGCCGGGACATTGAAAGCAGCGCGAGAGGAGAGAGAGCCGGGACATTGAAAACAGCGCGGGAGGAGAGAGAGCCGGGACACTGAAAACAGCGCGGGAGGAGAGAGAGCCGGGACAGTAAATCAGCGCGAGAGGAGAGTGAGCCGGGACATTGAAAACAGCGCGAGCGGAGAGTGAGCCGGGACAGTGAAAACAGCGCGAGTGGAGAGAAAGCCGGGACAGTGAAAACAGCGCGAGAGGAGAGTGAGCCGGGACATTGAAAACAGCGCGAGAGGAGAGTGAGCCGGGACATTGAAAACAGCGCGAGAAGAGAGTGAGCCGGGACATTGAAAACAGCGCGAGAGGAGAGTGAGCCGGGACATTGAAAACAGCGCGAGAGGAGAGAGAGCCGGGACAGTGAATACAGCGCGAGAGGAGAGAGAGCCGGGACATTGAAAACAGCGCGGGAGGAGAGAGAGCCGGGACATTGAAAAAAGCGCGAGTGGAGAGATAGCTGGGACAGTGAAAACAGCACGAGAGGAGAGAGAGCCGGGACATTGAAAACAGCGGGAGAGGAGAGAGAGCCGGGACATTGAAAACAGCGCGGGAGGAGAGAGAGCTGGGACATTGAAAAAAGCGTGAGAGGAGAGAGAGCCGGGACATTGAAAACAGCGCGAGTGGAGAGAGAGCCGGGACATTGAAAACAGCGCGAGAGGAGAGAAAGCCGGGACAGTGAAATCAGCCCGAGTGGAGAGAAAGCCGGGACAGTGAAAACAGCGCGGGAGGAGAGAGAGCCGGGACAGTGAAAACAGCGCAAGTGGAGAGTGAGCCGGGACATTGAAAACAGCGCGAGTGGAGAGAGAGCCGGGACATTGAAAGCAGCGGAAGAGGAGAGAGAGCCGGGACATTGAAAACAGCGGGAGAGAAGAGAGAGCCGGGACATTGAAAACAGCGCGGGAGGAGAGAGAGCCGGGACACTGAAAACAGCGCGGGAGGAGAGAGAGCCGGGACATTGAAAACAGCGCAGGAGGAGAGAGCCGGGACATTGAAAACAGCACGAGTGGAAAGTGAGCCGGGACATTGAAAACAGCGCGAGTGGAGAGAGAGCCGGGACATTGAAAACAGCGCGAGAGGTGAGAGAGCCAGGACATTGAAAACAGCGTGGGAGGAGAGAGAGCCGGGACATTGAAAACAGCGCGGAAGGAGAGAGAGCCGGTACAGTAAAAACAGCGCGAGAGGAGAGTGAGCCGGGACATTGAAAACAGCGCGAGTGGAGAGTGAGCCGGGACATTGAAAACAGCGCGGGAGAAGAGAAAGCCGGGGCATTGAAAACAGCGCGAGTGTAGAGAAAGCCGAGACAGTGAAAACAGCACGGGAGGAGAGTGAGCCGGGACATTGAAAACAGCACGAGAGGAGATAGAGCCGGGACATTGAAAACAGCGCGGGAGTAGAGAAAGCCGGGGCATTGAAAACAGCGCGAGTGTAGAGAAAGCCGAGACAGTGAAAACAGCACGGGAGGAGAGAAAGCCGGGACATTGAAAACAGCGCGAGAGGAGAGTGAGCCGGGACATTGAAAACAGCGCGGGAGTAGAGAAAGCCGGGACATTGAAAACAGCGCGAGTGGAGAGAGAGCCGGGACATTGAAAACAGCGCGAGTGGAGAGAGGGCCGGGACAGTGAAAACAGCACGGGAGGAGAGAAAGCCGGGACATTGAAAACAGCGCGAGAGGAGAGTGAGCCGGGACATTGAAAACAGCGCGAGTGGAGAGTGAGCCGGGAAACTGAAAACTGCGCGAGTGGAGAGTGAGCCAGGACAGTGAAAACAGCGCGAGTGGAGAGAAAGCCGGGACAGTGAAAATAGCGCGGGAGAAGAGAAAGCCGGGACATTGAAAACAGCGCGAGTGGAGAGAGAGCCGGGACATTGAAAACAGCGCAGGAGGAGAGAATGCCGGGACAGTGAAAACAGCGCAAGTGGAGATTGAGCAGGGACATAGAAAACAGCGCGAGTGGAGAGAGTGCCGGGACATTGAAAACAGCGCGAGTGGAGAGAGAGCCGGGACATTGAAAACAGCGCGAGAGGAGAGAGAGCCAGGACATTGAAAACAGCATGGCAGGAGAGAGAGCCGGGACATTGAAAACAGCGCGGGACGAGAGAGAGCCGGTACAGTAAAAACAGCGCGAGAGGAAAATTAGCCGGGACATTGAAAACAGCGCGAGTGGAGAGTGAGCCGGGACATTGAAAACAGCACGGGAGGAGAGAAAGCCCGGACATTGAAAACAGCGCGAGAGGAGAGTGAGCCGGGACATTGAAAACAGCGCGAGTGGAGAGTGAGCCGGGACAGTGAAAACAGCGCGAGAGGAGAGTGAGCCGGGACATTGAAAACAGCGCGAGTGGAGAGAGAGCCGGGACATTGAAAACAGCGCGGGAGGATAGTGAGCTGGGACATTGTAAACAGCGAGGGAGGAGAGAGAGCCGGGACATTGAAAACAGCGCGGGAGGAGAGTGAGCTGGGACATTGAAAACAGCGCGAGAGGAGAGAGAGCCGGGACATTGAAAACAGCGCGAGTGGAGAGAGAGCCGGGACATTGAAAACAGCGCGAGAGGAGAGAGAGCCGGGACATTGAAAACAGCGTGGGAGGAGAGAGAGCCGGGACATTGAAAACAGCGCGGAAGGAGAGAGAGCCGGTACAGTAAAAACAGCGCGAGAGGAGAGTGAGCCGGGACATTGAAAACAGCGCGAGTGGAGAGTGAGCCGGGACAGTGAAAACAGCGCGAGTGGAGAGAGAGCCGGGACATTGAAAACAGCACGGGAGGAGAGAATGAGGGACAGTGAAAACAGCGCAAGTGGAGAGTGAGCCGGGACATTGAAAACAGGGCGAGTGGAGAGAGAGCCGGGACATTGAAAACAGCGCGAGAGGAGAGAGAGCCGGGACATTGAAAACAGCGTGGGAGGAGAGAGAGCCGGGACATTGAAAACAGCGCGGGAGGAGAGAGAGCCGGTACAGTGAAAACAGCGCGAGAGGAGAGTGAGCCGGGACATTGAAAACAGCGTGAGTGTAGAGTGAGCCGGGACATTGAAAACAGCGCGAGAGGAGAAAGAGCCGGGACATTGAAAACAGCGCGAGCGGAGAGTGAGCCGGGACAGTGAAAACAGCGCGAGTGGAGAGAAAGCCGGGACAGTGAAATCAGCCCGAGTGGAGAGAAAGCCGGGACAGTGAAAACAGCGCGGGAGGAGAGAGAGCCGGGACAGTGAAAACAGCGCAAGTGGAGAGTGAGCCGGGACATTGAAAACAGCGCGAGTGGAGAGAGAGCCGGGACATTGAAAACAGCGCGAGTGGAGAGAAAGACGGGACATTGAAAACAGCGGAAGAGGAGAGAGAGCCGGGACATTGAAAACAGCGGGAGAGAAGAGAGAGCCGGGACATTGAAAACAGCGCGGGAGGAGAGAGAGCCGGGATACTGAAAACAGCGCGGGAGGAGAGAGAGCCGGGACATTGAAAACAGCGCAGGAGGAGAGAGCCGGGACATTTAAAACAGCACGAGAGGAAAGTGAGCCGGGACATTGAAAACAGCGCGAGTGGAGAGAGAGCCGGGACATTGAAAACAGCGCGAGAGGTGAGAGAGCCAGGACATTGAAAACAGCGTGGGAGGAGAGGGAGCCGGGACATTGAAAACAGCGCGGAAGGAGAGAGAGCCGGTACAGTAAAAACAGCGCGAGAGGAGAGTGAGCCGGGACATTGAAAACAGCGCGAGTGGAGAGTGAGCTGGGACAGTGAAAACAGCGCGGGAGAAGAGAAAGCCGGGACATTGAAAACAGCGCGAGTGGAGAGAGAGCCGGGACATTGAAAACAGCACGGGAGGAGAGAATGAGGGACAGTGAAAACAGCGCAAGTGGAGAGTGAGCCGGGACATTGAAAACAGGGCGAGTGGAGAGAGAGCCGGGACATTGAAAACAGCGCGAGTGGAGAGAGAGCCGGGACATTGAAAACAGCGCGAGTGGAGAGTGGGCCGGGACATTGAAAACAGCGCGAGTGGAGAGTGAGCCGGGAAACTGAAAACTGCGCGAGTGGAGAGTGAGCCGGGACAGTGAAAACAGCGCGAGTGTAGAGAAAACCGGGACAGTGAAAACAGCACGGGAGGAGAGAAAGCCGGGACATTGAAAACAGCGCGAGAGGAGAGTGAGCCGGGACATTGAAAACAGCGCGAGTGGAGAGTGAGCCGGGAAACTGAAAACTGCGCGAGTGGAGAGTGAGCCAGGACAGTGAAAACAGCGCGAGTGGAGAGAAAGCCGGGACAGTGAAAATAGCGCGGGAGAAGAGAAAGCCGGGACATTGAAAACAGCGCGAGTGGAGAGAGAGCCGGGACATTGAAAACAGCGCAGGAGGAGAGAATGCCGGGACAGTGAAAACAGCGCAAGTGGAGAGTGAGCAGGGACATTGAAAACAGCGCGAGTGGAGAGAGTGCCGGGACATTGAAAACAGCGCGAGTGGAGAGAGTGCCGGGACATTGAAAACAGCGCGAGTGGAGAGAGAGCCGGGACATTGAAAACAGCGCGAGTGGAGAGAGAGCCGGGACATTGAAAACAGCGCAGGAGGAGAGAATGCCGGGACAGTGAAAACAGCGCAAGTGGAGAGTGAGCAGGGACATTGAAAACAGCGCGAGTGGAGAGAGTGCCGGGACATTGAAAACAGCGCGAGTGGAGAGAGTGCCGGGACATTGAAAACAGCGCGGGACGAGAGAGAGCCGGTACAGTAAAAACAGCGCGAGAGGAAAATTAGCCGGGACATTGAAAACAGCGCGAGTGGAGAGTGAGCCGGGACATTGAAAACAGCACGGGAGGAGAGAAAGCCGGGACATTGAAAACAGCGCGAGAGGAGAGTGAGCCGGGACATTGAAAACAGCGCGAGTGGAGAGTGAGCCGGGACAGTGAAAACAGCGCGAGAGGAGAGTGAGCCGGGACATTGAAAACAGCGCGAGTGGAGAGAGAGCCGGGACATTGAAAACAGCGCGGGAGGATAGTGAGCTGGGACATTGTAAACAGCGAGGGAGGAGAGAGAGTCGGGACATTGAAAACAGCGCGGGAGGAGAGTGAGCTGGGACATTGAAAACAGCGCGAGAGGAGAGTGAGCCGGGACAGTGAAAACAGCGCGAGTGGAGAGTGAGCCGGGAAACTGAAAACTGCGCAAGTGGAGAGTGAGCCGGGACAGTGAAAACAGCGCGAGAGGAGAGAAAGCCGGGACATTGAAAACAGCGCGAGTGGAGAGAGAGCCGGGACATTGAAAACAGCGCGAGAGGAGAGAATGCCGGGACATTGAAAACAGCGCGAGTGGAGAGAGAGCCGGGACATGGAAAACAGCGTGGGAGGAGAGAATGCCGGGACAGTGAAAACAGCGCAAGTGGAGAGTGAGCAGGGACATTGAAAACAGCGCGATAGGAGAGTGAGCCGGGACATTGAAAACAGCGCGAGTGGAGGGCGTCCGGTTGCGGCAGGGATGAGCTAGCCGCACGTTTCGGCGGCTCCAGCTCCGACGTGACTTCGGGCTCTTTTAAGAGCCCCAACAGGGACTTTGACGGCCGAAAAACCCAGTGCGAGGCGCGAGGGAAGGGAGTCCCCCCCGAACGACGGAGGGGAAAACCGGCGGCGGCGGCTGCAGCCCGAAGAATCTGCAACCAGAAGGTCATAGGGAGTGGAACAAAATGGCGGCGGAGAAACCACAGGTGACATGGGGGCCTGAGCAGGACGAGGTGGTGAGACGGTGCGTGGACCTGCTGAAGAAGGAGGTAATGACCCCGTTGTTACAGGCAATTGATGGGCTTAAGGAGACTTTAAAGACCCAGGAGACTGAACTTCGCGTGGTGGAGCAGAAGGTGTCAGGTATTGAGGACGAGGTCCTGGGCCTGGCGGTCAAGACTCAGATGCACGAGGCACTTCATAAAAAGTGTGCTGACAGGATTGAGGCCCTTGAAAATGGAGCGCGAAGGAAGAACCTTAGGATACTAGGTCTCCCGGAGGGTGTGGAAGGAGTGGACTGTGGAGCATACGCAAGTAAGATGCTGAGCTCACTGATGGGTGCTGAGGCCCCTACGGGCCCCATGGAGGTGGAGTGGGCAAATCGGATCCCGGCGAGAAGACCAAAAGCGGGAGAACCACTGAGGGCGATAATCGTGCGATTCTACCGCCTTAAGGACAGAGAAGAGGTCCTGAGATGGGCTAAAAAGGTGCGGAGTAGCAGATGGGAGAATGCGGTGGTAAGGATCTACCAGGATTGGAGTGCGGAGGTGGCGAGAAGGAGGGCGAGCTTCAACCGAGCCAAAGAGGTTTTGCACAAAAGGAAGGTGAAGTTTGGGATACTGCAGCCGGCAAGACTATGGGTCACGCATCAGGAGAGACACTATTATTTCGAGACGGTGGAGGAAGCATGGTCCTTCATCAATGAAGAGAAACTGGACCGGAACTGAGGGACTGATGCTGCAGGGAACTGTTATTGTTGTTATTATTGTTTTTGTTAATGGGATGGTGAAAGTTAATCGAGAAGTAAACAGGGAAGGGGGGGGACACTGGGGAAATGTGGGCGCCGGTGAGGGGGGAGAGGCGGGACATAGTCGGAGAATGGGGAAGGGGAGGGGGAGGGGAAAGGGAGCTGCGCCATAAGAGGCGGGTCAGGTAAAGGGATGTTCCCGCGCCAGAAAGAATAAGGCGGGAAAACAGGCGCAAGGCGGATGGGAGTTCCCTCACACCGGGGGGGTCGAGGAGCGAGCAGGAGTAGCCGGGGTCAGTTGAAGTCAGCTGACTTACGGAAGTGATATGGGGGGAGCAATCAAGCTAGATAGGGATCTAGCGGGGGGGGGGGGGGGGGGAGAAGGGGACAACTGGGTTGCTGCTGCGGAAATCCAAAAGGAAATGGCTAAAGAGAGGGTGGTCGGGGGCGGAATGCAACGCTGGGGGTGCGAGCGGGAGCGTGGAGGCGGGATATGGGACTGGCCTAGAGAAGGTAATGGCTAGTCGACACGGGAGGGGGGCAGGTAGCCCCCCCAATGAGGCTGATCACTTGGAACGTGAGAGGCCTGAATGGACCGATAAAAAGGGCCCGAGCGCTCGCGCATTTGAAAGGACTAAGGGCAGACGTGGTTATGGTCCAAGAGACGCACCTAAAGGTGGCGGACCAAGTTAGGCTAAGGAAAGGATGGGTGGGACAGGTGTTCCACTCAGGACTGGACGCAAAGAACAGAGGGGTGGCCATTTTGGTGGGGAAACAGGTAGCATTTGAAGCAAAGACCATCGTAGCAGATAGTGGAGGTAGATATGTAATGGTGAGTGGTAGGCTGGAGGGAATGGAGGTCGTGTTTGCTAATGTGTATGCCCCAAATTGGGACGATGCGGGGTTCATGAGACGGACGCTGGGACGTATTCCGGACCTGGAGGCAGGAAATTTGATTTTAGGAGGGGACTTCAATACGGTGCTGGACCCGGGGCTAGATAGATCCAGCTCAAGGACCGGAAGAAGGCCGGCAGCGGCCAAGGTACTTAAGGGGTTTATGGACCAAATGGGGGGAGTGGATCCATGGCGATTTCTTAGACCCAGGGCTAGGGAGTATTCCTTCTTCTCCCACGTCCATAAAGTGTACTCCCGGATAGATTTTTTTGTTTTAGGAAGGTCGTTGATCTCTAGGGTGGAAGAAGCTGAATACTCAGCCATAGCGGTTTCGGATCATGCCCCACATTAGGTGGACCTGGAAGAAGGAGAGGACAGGGAGCAGAGAACACTCTGGCGATTAGATGTGGGACTGATGGCGGATGAGGGAGTGTGTGCAAGAGTGAGGGGGTGTACCGAGAGATACCTGGAGGTCAATGACGATGGCGAGGTCCCTGTGGGAGTGGTCTGGGAAGCACTAATAGCGGTGGTCAGAGGAGAGCTGATTTCTATTGGGGCCCACAAAAGGAAAACAGAGGCCAAGGAAAGGGATAGATTACTGGGGGGAGATTTTAAGGGTGGACAGGGAATTTGCAGAGACCCCGGAGGAGGAGCTGTACAGGGAGAGGAGACGGCTCCAGACCGAGTTTGACCTTCTGACCACCAGAAAGGCGGAGGTACTGTGGAGGAAGGCACAGGGGAGGAGGTATGAATCTGGGGAAAAGGCTAGTCGCCTGTTGGCGCACCAACTGCGAAAGAGGGCAGCAGCGAGCGAGATAGGAGGAATTAGGGATGAAAGGGGAGACACTGTGCGAAGGGCAGGAAAGATAAATGAGGTGTTTAAGACCTTTAATGAAGAACTGTATAGGTCTCAGCCCCCAGAGGGAGAGGAGGGGATGCGGCAGTTCCTGGACCAGTTGAGGTTCCCGAAAGTGGAGGAGCAGGCGGTGGCAGGCCTGGGGCGCCGATTGAGGTGGACGAGGTTATTAAGGGACTGGGAAGCATGCAAGCAGGGAAGGCCCCGGGGCCGGACTGGTTCCCGGTGGAATTCTACAGAAAATATGTGGACTTGTGGCCCCGTTGTTGGCGAGGACGTTCAATGAGGCCAGGGAAGGGGGGACACTACCCCCGACAATGTCGGAGGCGACGATATCGCTAATTTTGAAGAGGGACAAAGATCCGATGCAGTGTGGGTCCTATAGACCTATTTCACTATTGAACGTGGACGCCAAACTGCTAGCAAAGGTGCTGGCATCGAGGATAGAGGACTGTGTCCCAGGGGTGGTGCACGAAGACCAGACAGGGTTCGTAAAAGGGAGACAATTGAATGTTAACGTGCGACGGCTATTAGGGGTGATAATGATGCCCTCAGTGGAGGGGGAGGCAGAGATAGTGGCGGCAATGGACGCAGAGAAGGCATTTGATAGGGTGGAGTGGGTGTATTTATGGGAAGTGTTAAGGAGGTTTGGGTTTGGGAACGGATTTATTCGCTGGGTTAGACTACTTTATGGGGCACCAACGGCAAGCGTAGTTACAGGTCGACATAGATCGGAGTATTTCCGATTATATAGGGGAACAAGACAGGGATGCCCGCTGTCTCCATTGTTGTTTGCGCTGGCAATTGAACCTCTGGCCATGGCACTGAGAGACTCCAGGAAATGGAGAGGGGTGACTAGAGGGGGAGAAGAACACCGAGTCTCGTTATACGCGGATGACCTATTGCTATACGTGTCGGACCCAGTGGGGGGGGGGGGGGGGGGGGGGGATGATAGAGGTTATGCGAATCTTGAGGAGGTTCGGGGAATTTTCGGGGTATAGGTTAAACATGGGGAAGAGTGAATTATATGTGATACATCCAGGGGACCAGAGTAGAGAGATAGAAGGTTTACCGCTAAGGAAAGTGGAAAGAAACTTCCGATACTTGGGGATTCAGATCGCTAGGAGCTGGGGAACCTTGCACAGACTTAATCTGACACGGCTGGTAGAACAAATGGAGGAGGACTTTAAGAGGTGGGACATGCAGTCTTTATCGCTGGCGGGCAGGGAGCAAGCAATTAAGATGATGGTCCTCCCGAGGTTCTTATTTGTATTTCAATGTCTCCCTATTTTAATCACCAGGACCTTTTTTAATAAAATAGATAGGAGCATTACGAGCTTTGTGTGGGCAGGGAAAGTTCCGAGAGTAAGGAGGGGGTTCCTTCAGCGCAGTAGGGACAGAGGAGGACTGGCACTACAGAACTTGGGAGGCTTATTGGGCCGCCAATGTGGCAATGATACGTAGATGGATGATGGAGGGTGAGGGAGCGGCGTGGAAAAGGCTGGAGAGAAGGTCCTGTAAAGGGACGAGTCTAGAGGTGCTGGTGACGGCGCCGCTACCGTTCTCACCGAAAAAGTACACCACGAACCCGGTGGTAGCGGCAACACTGAACATATGGGGACAGTGGAGGCGACAGAGAGGGGTGCGGGGAGCCCTGGTGGGGTCCCCTATCAGGAACAACCATAGGTTCGCCCCAGGAAGAATGGATGGAGGATTTCAGAGCTGGTACCAGTCGGGAATTAGGAAGGTGGGAGATTTATTCATAGATGGGACTTTTGCGAGCTTGGGAGCACTGGAGGAAAAGTATAAGTTACCCCGGGGGAATTTTTTGAGATATATGCAGGTGAGGGCGTTTACTAGACAACAGGTGAGGGAATTTCCGCGGCTCCCGACACAGGGGATACAGGACAGGGTGCTTTCAGGGGTGTGGGTCGGAGAGGGCAAGGTGTCAGAGATATACCGAGAGATGAGGGAAGAGGGGGAGGAGTCGGTGGGCGAATTAAAAAGAAAGTGGGAAGAAGAATTAGGGGAGAAGATAGAGGAGGGTATGTGGGCTGATGCCCTAAGCAGGGTAAATTCCTCTTCCTCATGCGCCAGGCTTAGCCTGATTCAATTTAAGGTGCTACATAGAGCACACATAACGGGGGCAAGATTGAGCAGGTTCTTTGGAGTGGAGGACAAATGTGTGGCGGGAGCCCGGCAAACCACGCACATATGTTTTGGGCGTGCCCGGCACTGGAAGGTATTGGAAGGGAGTGACGGGAGTGATTTCGCAGGTGGTGAAGGCCCGGGTCAAACCAGGCTGGGGGTTAGCTCTATTTGGAGTTGCGGAAGAGCCGGGAGTGCAGGAGGCGAAAGAGGCCGATGTCGTGGCCTTTGCGTCCCTCGTAGCCCGGCGCAGGATCCTACTCATGTGGAAGGAGGCGAAACCCCCCGGACTGGAGGCCTGGGTAAACGATATGGCGGGGTTTATTAAACTGGAGTAGATAAAGTTTGCCCTGAGAGGATCGGCTCAAGGGTTCACCAGGCGGTGGCAGCCATTTCTCGACTACCTAGGGGAACGTGAGAGCGAAGACAGATGACCAGCAGCAGCAACCCAGGGGGGAGGGGGGTGGGGGAGGGGGGGAGGAGGCTTAGTTGAGTATAGGTCAATAGAGTACGAGGTTTTGTTACTTGTATATTATTATTATTGTTAAACAGTTAAAAAATTTCTGTTTTGTTATTGTTATCGTTTCGCTTGTTTTGTAAGCGGGAAAAATGTTGCTCAGGGAAAAAAAATTTCAATAAAATATATATATTTTTTTTTTTAAAGAAAACAGCGCGAGTGGAGAGTGAGCCGGGACAGTGAAAACAGCGCGAGTGGAGAGAAAGCCGGGACAGTGAAAACAGCGTGGGAGACGAGAAAGCAGGGACATTGAAAACAGCGCAAGTGGAGAGAGAGCCGGGACAGTGAAAACAGCGCGAGTGGAGAGTGAGCCGGGACAGTGAAAACAGCGCGAGTGGAGAGTGAGCCGGGAAACTGAAAACAGCGCGAGTGGAGAGTGAGCCGGGAAACTGAAAACTGCGCGAGTGGAGAGAGAGCCGGGAAACTGAAAACTGCGCGAGTGGAGAGAGAGCCGGGACATTGAAAACAGCGAGGGAGGAGAGAAAGCCGGGACATTGAAAACAGCGCGAGTGGAGAGAGAGCCGGGAAACTGAAAACTGCGCGAGTGGAGAGAGAGCCGGGACATTGAAAACAGCGAGGGAGGAGAGAAAGCCGGGACAGTGAAAACAGCGCGAGTGGAGAGTGAGCCGGGAAACTGAAAACAGCGCGAGTGGAGAGTGAGCCGGGAAACTGAAAACTGCGCGAGTGGAGAGAGAGCCGGGACATTGAAAACAGCGAGGGAGGAGAGAAAGCCGGGACATTGAAAACAGCGCGAGTGGAGAGTGAGCCGGGAGATTTAAAAAGCGCGGGAGGAGAGAGCCGGGAGATTTTAAAAGCGCAGGAGATTTTAAAAGCGCGGGAGGAAAGAGAGCCGGGACATTGAAAACAGCGCGAGAGAGAGAGCCGGGAGATTTAAAAAGCGCGGGAGGAGAGAGAGCTGGGAGATTTAAAAAGGGCGGGAGGAGAGAGAGCCGGGAGATTTAAAAAGCGCGGGAGATTTAAAAAGCGCGGGAGGAAAGAGAGCCGGGACATTGAAAACAACGCGAGAGGAGTGAGAGCCTGGAAACTGAAAACAGATTTTAAAAGCGCGGGTGATTTTAAAAGCGCGGGTGATTTTAAAAGCGCAGGAGCTGCGAGTCAGAGCGGAGATTTTAAAAGATCGCGGCCTAGTTTTGGGAGCCGTTCGGAGGAGGTGGAGCAGTCTCTGTCAGGGAGAGAACCTGAGAACATCTAAGACACTCAGAAGGTAAGAAGGTAAGTAAGTGATTTTTACTCATTTTTACTTTCATACCTTTTTCAAATTGTGTGTGTCGGGGGGAAACTGAAGTGACATCACAGAAAAGGTGTGACCCGAGTGGCTGGTTGGGAATCTACACTAAATTTAAAAAATTAAGCATCGGTAACTAATTAAACATAATTACTTATTTACAATTTAGAGGGGTATCTAAGTCAGAGATCGGAGAGTACTATATTTAGCTTTCGCATTTATATTAGAAATCTAGTGCTAGGAAGGCCCACTGAAGGATAGGCAAGGGAATCTATGTGTGGAGCCAGAGGAAATTGGTGAGGTACTAAATGAATACTTTGCATCAGTATTCACCAAAGAGAAGAAATTGGTCGATGTTGAGTCTGGAGAAGGGTGTGTAGATAGCCTGGGTCACATTGAGATCCAAAAAGATGAGGTGTTGGGTGTCTTAAAAAATATTAAGGTAGATAAGTCCCCAGGGCCTGATGGGATCTACCCTAGAATACTGAAGGAGGCTGGAGAGGAAATTGCTGAGGCCTTGACAGAAATCTTTGTATCCTCACTGTCTTCAGGGGATGTCCCAGAGGACTGGAGAATAGCCAATGTTGTTCCTCTGTTTAAGAAGGGTAGCAAGGATAATCCAGGGAACTACAGGCCGGTGAGCCTTACGTCAGTGGTAGGGAAATTACTGGAGAGAATTCTTCGAGAGAGGATCTACTCCCATTTGGAAGCAAATGGACGTATTAGTGAGAGGCAGCATGGTTTTGTGAAGGGGAGGTCGTGTCTCACTAACTTGATCGAGTTTTTCGAGGAGGTCACTAAGATGATTGATGCAGGTAGGGCAGTGGATGTTGTCTATATGGACTTCAGTAAGACCTTTGACAAGGTCCCTCATGGTAGACTAGTACAAAAGGTGAAGTCACACGGGATCAGGGGTGAGCTGGCAAGGTGGATACAGAACTGGCTAGGTCACAGAAGGCAGAGAGTAGCAATGGAAGGATGCTTTTCTAATTGAAGGGCTGTGACCAGTGGTGTTCCACAGGGATCAGTGCTGGGACCTTTGCTCTTTGTAGTATATATAAATGATTTGGAGGAAAATGTAACTGGTCTGATTAGTAAGTTTGCAGACGACACAAAGGTTGGTGGCATTGCGGATAGCGATGAGGATACAGCAGGATTTAGATTGTTTGGAGACTTGGGCGGAGAGATGGCAGATGGAGTTTAATCCGGACAAATGTGAGGTAATGCATTTTGGAAGGTCTAATGCAGGTAGGGAATATACAGTGAATGGTACAACCCTCAAGAGCATTGAAAGTCAAAGAGATATAGGAGTACAGGTCCACAGGTCATTGAAAGGGGCAACACAGGTGGAGAAGGTAGTCAAGAAGGCATATGGCATGCTTGCCTTCATTGGCCGGGGCATTGAGTATAAGAATTGGCAAGTCATGTTGCAGCTGTATAGAACCTTAGTTAAGCCGCACTTGGAGTATAGTGTTCAATTCTGGTCGCCACACTACCAGAAGGATGTGGAGGCTTTAGAGAGGGTGCAGAAGAGATTTACCAGAATGTTGCCTGGTATGGAGGGCATTAGCTATGAGGAGCGGTTGAATATACTCGGTTTGTTCTCACTGGAACGAAGGAGGTTGAGGGGAGACCTGACAGAGGTCTACAAAATTATGAGGGGCATAGACAGAGTGGATAGTCAGAGGCTCTTCCCCAGGGCAGAGGGGTCAATTACTAGGGGGCATAGGTTTAAGGTGAGAGGGGCAAGGTTTAGAGTAGATGTACGAGGCAAGTTTTTTACGCAGAGGTTAGTGGGTGCCTGGAACTCGCTACCGGAGGAGGTGGTGGAAGCAGGGACGATAGTGACATTTAAGTGGCATCTTGACAAATACATGAATAGGATGGGAATCGAGAGATACGGACCCAGGAAATGTAGAAGATTGTAGTTTAGTCGGGCAGCATGGTCGGCACGGGCTCGGAGGGCCGAAGGGCCTGTTCCTGTGCTGTACATTTCTTTGTTCTTTGAAACAGATAGTTAACAGTAATTTTTAAAAAATTATATATAAATATTTTTTAAAAACTTTTAATTTTAATTAATTGACGCAATGTCAGTTAGAGGGGTGCAGTGCTCTGACTGTGAGATGTGGCAGGTCCGGGAAGCTTCCAGTGTCCCGGATGGCTTCATCTGCATAAAGTGCACCCAACTGGAGCTCCTCACAGATCACATGGTTCGGTTGGAGCAGCAATTGGATGCACTTAGGAGCATGCAGGTGGCGGAAAGCATCATAGATCGCAGTTATATAAATGTGGTCACACCCAAGGTGCAGGCAGAGAAATGGGTGACCACCAGAAAGGGCGGGCAGTCAGTGCAGAAATCCCCTGTGGTTGTCCCCCTCTCGAACAGGTATACCCCTTTGGATACTGTCGGGGGGGATAGCCTATCAGGGGAAAACAGCAGCAGCCAGAGCAGTGGCACCACGGCTGGCTCTGATGTTCAGAAGGGAGGGTCAAAGTGCAGAAGAGCAATAGTAATAGGGGACTCTATAGTCAGGGGCACAGATAGGCGCTTCTGTGGACGTGAAAGAGACTCCAGGATAGTATGTTGCCTCCCTGGTGCCAGGGTCCAGGATGTCTCCGAATGGGTAGAGGGCATCCTGAAGGGGGAGGGCAAACAGGCAGAGGTCGCTGTACATATTGGTACTAACGACATAGGCAGGAAGGGGCATGAGGTCCTGCAGCAGGAGTTCAGGGAGCTAGGCAGAAAGTTAAAAGACAGGACATCTGGGGTTGTAATCTCGGGATTACTCCCTGTGCCACGTGCCAGTGAGGCTAGAAATAGGAAGATGGAGCAGCTAAACACATGGCTAAACAGCTGGTGGAGGAGGGAGGGTTTCCATTATCTGGACCACTGCAAGCTCTTCCGGGGCAGGTGTGACCTATATAAGGACGGGTTGCATCTAAACTGGAGAGGCATAAATACCCTTGCCACGAGGTTTGCTAGTGTCACATGGGAGGGTTTAAACAAGTATGGCAGGGGGGTGGGCACGGGAGCAATAGGTCAGAAGGTGAGAGCATTGAGGGAGAACTAGGGAATAGGGACAGTGTGGCTCTGAGGCAGAGCAGACAGGGAGAAGTTGCTGAACACAGCGGGTCTGGTGGCCTGAAGTGCTTATGTTTTAATGCAAGAAGTATTACGGGTAAAGCAGATGAACTTAGAGCTTGGATTAGTACTTGGAACTATGATGTTGTTGCCATTACAGAGACCTGGTTGAGGGAAGGGCAGGATTGGCAGCTAAACGTTCCAGGATTTAGATGTTTCAGGTGGGATAGAGGGGGATGTAAAAGGGGTGGTAGAGTTGCGCTACTGGTTAGGGAGAATATCACAGCTGTACTGCGGGAGGACACCTCAGAGGGCAGTGAGGCTATATGGGTAGAGATCAGGAATAAGAAGGGTGCAGTCACAATGTTGGGGGTTTACTACAGGCCTCCCAACAGCCAGCGGGAGATAGAGGAGCAGATAGGTAGACAGATTTTGGAAAAGAGTAAAAACAACAGGGTTGTGGTGATGGGAGACTTCAACTTCCCCAATATTGACTGGGACTCACTTAGTGCCAGGCGCTTAGACGGGGCGGAGTTCGGAAGGAGCATCCAGGAGGGCTTCTTAAAACAATATGTAGACAGTCCAACGAGGGAAGGTGCGGTACTGGACCTGGTATTGGGGAATGAGCCTGGCCAGGTGGTAGATGTTTCAGTAGGCGAGCATTTCGGGAACAGTGACCACAATTCAGTAAGTTTTAAAGTGCTGGTGGACAAGGATAAGAGTGGTCCTAGGATGAATGTGCTAAACTGGGGCAAGGCTAATTATAACAATATTAGGCGGGAACTGAAGAACATAGATTGGGGGCGGATGTTTGAGGGCAAATCAACATCTGACATGTGGGAGGCTTTCAAGTGTTAGTTGAAAGGAATTCAGGACCGGCATGTTCCTGTGAGGAAGAAGGATAAATACGGCAGTTTTCCGGAACCTTGGATAACGAGAGATAATTGTAGGCCTCGTCAAAAGGAAAAAGGAGGCATTTGTCAGGGCTAAAAGGCTGGGAACAGATGAAGCCTGTGTGGAATATAAGGAAAGTAGGAACAAACTTAAGCAAGGAGTCAGGAGGGCTAGAAGGGGTCACGAAAAGTCATTGGCAAATAGGGTTAAGGAAAATCCCAAGGCTTTTTACATGTCCATAAAAAGCAAGAGGATAGCCAGGGAAATGGTTGGCCCACTGAAGGATAGGCAAGGGAACCTATGTGTGGAGCCAGAGGAAATGGGTGAGGTACTAAATGAATACTATGCATCAGTATTCACCAAAGAGGAGAAATTGGTAGATGTTGAGTCTGGAAAAGGGTGTGTAGAAAGCCTGGGTCACATTGAGATCCAAAAAGACGAGGTGTTGGGTGTCTTATAAAATATTAAGGTAGATAAGTCCCCAGGGCCTGATGGGATCTACCCCAGAATACTGAAGGAGGCTGGAGAGGAAATTGCTGAGGCCTTGACAGAAATCTTTGGATCCTCACTGTCTTCAGGTGATGTCCCGGAGGACTGGAGAATAGCCAAGGTTGTTCCTCTGTTTCAGAAGGGTAGCAAGGATAATCCAGGGAACTACAGGCCGGTGAGCCTTACTTCAGTGGTAGGGAAATTACTGGAGAGAATTCTTTGAGAGAGGATCTACTCCCATTTGGAAGCAAATGGACGTATTAGTGAGAGGCAGCATGGTTTTGTGAAGGGGAGGTAGTGTCTCACTAACTTGCTAGAGTTTTTCGAGGAGGTCACTAAGATGATTGATGCAGGTAGGGCAGTGGATGTTGTCTATATGGACTTCAGTAAGGCCTTTGACAAGGTCCCTCATGGTAGACTAGTGCAAAAGGTGAAGTCACACGGAATCAGGGGTGAGCTGGCAAGGTGGATACAGAACTGGCTAGGTCATAGAAGGCAGAGAGTAGCAATGGAAGGATGTTTTCTAATTGGAGGGCTGTGACCAGTGGTGTTCCACAGGGATCAGTGCTGGGACCTTCGCTGTTTGTAGTGTATATAAATGATTTGGAGGAAAATGTAACTGGTCTGATTAGTAAGTTTGCAGACGACACAAAGGTTGGTGGAATTGCAGATAGCGATGAGGACTGTCAGAGGATACAGCAGGATTTAGATTGTTTGGAGACCTGGGCGGAGAGATGGCAGATGGAGTTTAATCCGGACAAATGTGAGGTAATGCATTTTGGAAGGTCTAATGCAGGTAGGGAATAGACAGTGAATGGCAGAACCGTCGTGTATTGAAAGACAGAGAGATCTAGGTGTCAGGTCCACAGGTCACTGAAAGGGGCAACACAGGTGGAGAAGGTAGTCAAGAAGGCATACGGCATGCTTGCCTTAATTGGCCGGGGCATTGAGTATAGGAATTGGCAAGTCATGTTGCAGCTGTATAGAACCTTAGTTAGGCCACACTTGGAGTATAGTGTTCAATTCTAGTCGCCACACTACCAGAAGTATGTGGAGGCTTTAGAGAGGGTGCAGAAGAGATTTACCAGAATGTTGCCTGGTATGGAGGGCATTAGCTAGGAGGAGCGGTTGAATAAACTCGGTTTGTTCTCACTGGAACGAAGGAGGTTGAGGGGCGACCTGATAGAGGTCTACAAAATTATGAGGGGCATAGACAGAGTGGATAGTCAGAGGCTTTTCCCCGGGGTAGAGGGGTCAATTCCTAGGGGGCATAGGTTTAAGGTGAGAGGGGCAAGGTTTAGAGTAGATGTACACGGCAAGTTTTTTTAAACAGAGGGTAGTGGGTGCCTGGAATTCGCTACCGGAGGAGGTGGTGGAAGCAGGGACGATAGTGACATTTAAGTGGCATCTTGACAAATACTTGAATAGGATGGGAATAGAGGGATACAGACCCAGGAAGTGTAGAAGATTGTAGTTTAATCAGGCAGCATGGTCAGCACGGGCTTGGAGGGCCGAAGGGCCTGTTCCTGTGCTGTACATTTCTTTGTTCTTTGTTATGGTTCGGAAATTGGTTGCGTGGCAGACGACAGAGTTAATAATAATCTTTATTGTCACCAGTAGGCTTACATTAACATTGCAATGAAGTTACTGTGAAAAGACCCTTGTTCCATTGCCTGTATGGGTACACAGAGAAAGAACTCAGAATGTCCAAATTACCTAACAGTCTGTATTTTGGGAATTATGGGAGGAAACCGGAGCACCCGGAGGAAACCCATGCAGACACGGGGAGAACGTTCTGACTCCGCACAGACAGTAACCCGAGCCAGAGTGGGGATAATGGGAAAGTACTCTAATTGGCAAGAGTTGACTAGTGTGTTGGGGCCTTAGTTAGTCATTGATGACTTGGGTGATGGCATTGAAAGTCATATATCCAGATTTCAGTGAAGATACAAAGTTAGGTGGCATTGTAGACAGCCTAAATGATATGTCAGACTCGGTGAATTCAATGTAAGCAAGTGTGAGGTTATCCATTTTGGACTAAAAAAGGACAGAGCAGAGGAATGTCTAAATGGGGAGAGGTTAAGTACAGTGGATGTCCAAAGAGACTTGGGGTTCAGGTTCAAAGATCCTGAAAATGCCACAGACAAGTAGGGAAAATAATCATCAAGGTTAATTTGTGCTAGTCTTTATATCTAGAGGATTGGAGTATAAAGACACAGAGGTTATGCTGCACCGAGAAAAAACCCTGGTTAGACCCCACTTGGAGTACTGTGAGCAATTCTGAGCACCTCACTTTTGGAAAGATATTTTGGCCATGAAAGGCAACTTGGGTTTACAAAAAGTGATAGCTGGATTACAGGCATTAAATTATGAGGAGAGATTACACAGATTAGGCATGTTTTCACTAGAATTAACAAATTTAAGGAGTGATCTGATCGAAGTTTTCAAAATATTAATGGGGAAGACAGGGTAGATAAAGATGAACTACTTCCACTGGTTGGAGATTCATAAAGTAGGGGGCATAGTCTAAATATTAGGGCTGGACTGTTTAGGAGAGATGTTAGAAAGAACCTCCTCACTGAAAGGATGGTAGAGATTTGGAACACTCTCCCACAAGCAAAGGTTCAAGCAGGAACAGTTAATTTTAAATCTGAGATAGATAGATTTTTGTTAAGCAAAGATATTAAGGAATATGGGCCAAAGACAGGTGTTTGGAGTAAGGCCACGGATCAGCCATGCTTTCATTAAATGGTTGGGCAGGCTGAGGTGCTGAATGGCCTAATCCTGTTCCTATGATCAGCATATGGCACTGGTAGTAATCTTGAGATCACTAGCTTTGAGGCCTGACTTCTCAACTTTCTTCCGAACTCCCTATATCTGTTTTCAGGAACACTTCCATTTTTTCTACTTATGCCACTTGTACAATGTGTAGCACGACCACTGGTTGTTCACCCGCCCCCTCCATAATGTCCTATAACCGGTCTGAGACATCCTTGACCCTAGCACCAGGGAGGCAATATAACATCCTGGAGTCACAGTTGCGGCCACAGAAATGCCCATCAATTCCCCTTAAAATCAAATCCCTTGGAACTATTTCACACCTATACTTTTTACTCCACTTCTGTGCAGCAGAACCAACCGTAATGGAACAAATTTGGCTGCTGTTTCGTTCCCGAGTGGCCATTCCCCTCCACACTATCAAATGCGGTATATCTGTTTTGCAGGGAAATGGCCACAAAAGATTTCTGCACTACCTGCCTTGCCTGGTGGTCACCCATTTCCTTCCTGCGGAGTCTGAACCTGCGGTATGACCACCTCTCTATACGTACTTTCCACGATATTCTCCACATTGTGAATGCTCCACAGTATCCCCAGTCACCATTCCGGCTCCAATATCAAGGCTTCCAGAAGGTATATCTGAAGACAATTCCTGCATAAATGCCGGCCTGAGCACTGTTAATGCTCAGGCCTTTGGGGCAACACTGTGGTTAGCACTGCTGCCTCAATGCACAAGTGACCAGGATGCAATTCTACCTTGGGTGACTATTTGGAGTTTGCATTTTCTCCCTGTGTCTGCCCAGGTTTTCTTGGGGTATTCTGGTTTCCTCCATCAGTTCAAAAAAGTGCAGGTTAGGTGATTGGCCATGATAAATTGCCCCTTAGCGTCCAAGGATGTGCAGTTTAGATGTGGTTATGCTGTTACGGGTGGGTGGGCGAATGCCTGGGGGGGGGGGGGGGGGGGGTTCTTTTGGAGGTTCAGGGCAGACTCAATGTGCCGAAGGGCCTCATTCTGCACTGTAGGAATTACATGCTTCTACTCTATGATTCCCGCAAGAAGCACGAGGAACAGAGCTAAGCTCCGTGACTTAGAATCATAGAATTTACAGTGCAGAAGGAGGCCATTCGGCCCATCGAGTCTGCACCAGCTCTTGGAAAGAGCACCCTACACAAGCCCACACCTCCACCCTATCCCCACAACTAACCCAACCCCAACACTAATGGCAATTTTGGACACTAAGGGCAATTTCGCATGTCCAATCCACCTAACCTGCAGATCTTTGGACTCGCCGCTTTAAATTCAACCTCTGGAAGATGCTTGATATTATGAACTGTCATTCGATACACTAACTGAAATGGCAGGTAACAGTACCCAAAAAGCGCCGCGCCGTTAGAATACGGCCCATCTCGAATAAAAGGGTGGTAGCGCGCAGGCGCAGAAAGGTCCCGCCCTTGAAGAAGCAATGTCTGCGCGGAGCATGCGCGCTGTGACGCCAGGAAGCTGAGTGGGGGCGAGTGCATCTTAAGCAATAACGAGTGCGGCTTTCAGGTCCCGAATCAGTGTCACCGAGCCCAGCGGACGTATGAACAGGTGCCTGAGGTGGGTAGGAGCACGATTAACCCGATGGTACAGTCCCTTCCCCGTCCTACCCGCTGCGTCCCGGTTTCTTCTCCGGTTTCCACCAAGTCCGTCTCGAAACAAAGGAGCCGTCCAGAATGCCTCGCGTCTGGCCCTGAGGAGCATGCGCATTAAGCGCCCAGGGAAATGAGCGCATTGGATAGAACGGTTTCTGCCGCGCGGGGGATTGTGGGATCTTCAGCCGCCATTACTACTTGTCAGAAAGTGTTGTACTACACGACCCAAGGTCGCAGGCTTGAAATGTTTAGTATATTTCTCTCTCCACAGATGTTTAATCTGTTCCGTGTATTCTGTATTTTCTATTGTACTTTAGATTTCGACAATCCATAGGGTATTGCATTTGTTTTATTGCTAGCGTTGCTCATGGAACCCTGCCCAGAATGAGACAAGCCAATTAAGATCCCCTTTTAGTTCTGATGCAGTTGGCTATGGAAGATGGTCCCTGTCTCCAGAATTGATTTGCAACTGTTTCAGCTGGAGTGGCCATGGAGGAACAATGGCAGATTAGAAATAATCAAAAGAGGTCATCTGTAGTGGAGATGTGATTGTAAAACAGACAATGCACAAACAATGTAAAACCCTAACTTTTATTCGGAACAGGGATTTTTTTAAGCAGCTTTAAATCCATTTTAACACATGCATTTACTTGTAATTTATTACATGAATGTGGTTATCGCTAGGAAGACCAACAACATATTGCCAGTTCCTAGTCTTATTTGATGCTGGACCTCTTGAATCCATGCAGTCAAAGTTACTAAATTTTAATCCAGCGACGATATTGGAATGATAATCTATATTCAAGTCGGGATGATATTTGTCTTCCAGGGGTATTTGGATGTGAAGGCTTTCCCATGCACCTGCTGTCCTTGTTCTTTGTGCTGGTGGAGGACCCAGGTTGGAAAGTTTAGCAAAGTCTGCTCAGGCTGCAACTGCATAAAGTCCTTCTCCTTCACCTTGTCTCACTCTGCCATCTTTTTCTCTGCCACTGTTTCTCCTCCACTGTAGTTCAATCTTCTGCATGGCCAGACCGCATGGTGGCTCCCTTTCCTGAATGACAAATCTGAATCCGTTGGGTTTTTATAACAATCCAGCAGCTTTTATGGTAACTTCTTTTCATGGTGCTGGCCCTCAATATTGCCATATTGTAGATGAGTTGTGTTTTGGTAACCCTCCTTTGTGTTTTTGTTTGTTCTCTCTCATGACCCCTTCTTCTTCTTCTTTTAAATTCATGTTAGAGGAGGAGGATTTTCACCCGGGAAAGTCACAATCTGACTGAATCATCACACAACTCATCAGGGCCTGAATTTCTTCAGCCTTTGAACATGGAAACGAAAAGCATAATTCACAGCGGAGAGAAACCATATGCATGTACTATATGTGGTCGATGCTTCTGCCGATCATCTGGCCTGTCGAGACACAAGCACAGTCATACCAGTGAAAAACCCTGTAAGTGTGGAGATTGTGGAAAGGGGTTCAGTTACCCATTTGAGCTGGAGATTCATCAGCGCATGCACACCGGGGAGAGACTGTTCACCTGCTCCATGTGTGGTAAGGGATGCACTCATTTCTCTGCCTTGCGGAAACACTGGCGAGTTCACACTGACAAGAGACCTTTCAAGTGTTCAGACTGTGGAAAGAGCTACAAAAGCTCCTGGGAACTGACATGCCATCAACGTGTTCACACTGATGAAAGACCATTCAGGTGCTCCCACTGCGGGACTGGATTCAGACGATCATCTGACCTCACTGTGCACCAACGTAGTCACACTGGGGAGAAGCCATTCATCTGCCCCATGTGTGGGAAGGGATTCACGCAGTCATCCCAGCTCAGTACGCATCAACTGGTACACACTGATAAGAGACCATTTAAATGTTCTGATTGTGAGAAAAGCTTTAAAAGCAAAAAACATCTGGTGACGCACCAGCGAGTTCACACAGGAGAGAGACCATTCACCTGCTCTGTGTGTGGCAAGGGCTTTGGCCGCTCGTCCTACCTGCTGAAACACCAACTGGTTCATACTGGGGAGAGGCCATTCACTTGCTCCGAGTGTGGGAAGGGATTTGCTTGTTCATCCTACCTGCTGAAACACCAACGGGTTCACAGCGGTGAGAAGCCATTCACCTGTTCCGTGTGTGGGAAAAGGTTCACCTGTTCATCTAACCTGCTGAAACATCAACGGGTTCACACTGGCGAGAGGCCATTCACTTGCTCTACATGTGGCAAAGGATTTACTGTTTCATCCAACCTGCTGAAACATCAGCGAGTTCACAAGTGATTGCAAACTCTCTATTCTGCCATTTGTGCTGCTGTTAATGACATCAGGATTGAACCAGCTTCATTCTGACATTTGGGTTTTGCTTTTACTGATGTACATAATCCCAGTGAGGGACTGGTATTTGAGATTCTGGATCAATGTGAACTAAATCAGCTTTGTTTTGAACATGTTGCTTCGGGTTTTTGCCTTTCCCACCAGTGTTCAGCATTACCTGGCTGGAGCTCAGAAAGGACAATCGGGAGGAATGGAACTCGATTGGTGACCGCCCTTCAGAGCCACACATAGAAGGACAAATGGCACTTTGGTCTTTCTTGTCTCCCTTCTCTGACCGCTAAATACCCATCCTGGTTAATTTTGAGGCACATAAAAAATGTAACTGCTCTTTCGTGTTTCACTGCACCTAAGCACCGAACAAAAGGATACTTTGCAATTGTGTTTAGAATCAGAACGAACAATGAATGCTGGAAGCGTGCTATCAAATCAAAGACTGTGCAATACTACGATTTGTATTGACTGTAAGTGAAATGGTAAGTTTAGTTTTCCAGCTTAATAATGAATGAAAATCCTGTAAAGAAATAATGTGCTTTTCTGAGAGTTCTCAGTACCATTTTAATACCTGTTAAAATAGTTGGTTAAAGTTTGCATTAAAATAACAGATGTAGGAATTTGCAGGAGCCTGTAAGCTGCTGGTATAACTATAGAGCAGATATTTGATGCCCAGGTACAGAGGAATCATCAACATGCTTCAACAGTACCCTTGTTCAAATGAATGGACTTCCCACATACAGCCCCTTTAAATATCTACTTCAATCACACAGGCAAAGAGTATCACCATGAAATGAAATGAAAATGGCTTATTGTCACAAGTAGGCTTCAAATGCAGTTACTGTGAAAAGCCCCTTGTCGCCACATTCCGGCGCCTGTTCGGGGAGGCTGGTATGGGAATTGAACCGTGCTGCTGGCCTGCTTTAAAAGCCAGCGATTTAGCCCCTGTGCTAAACCAGCCCATGAGTTTAAATACTAAATTAAACATGGAGGGTGAAACTGCCCTGCACCTTTATTTGTATTCATCCCATTCCTCTACTGTCCCTTTATGAAGGAGTGACATGTTCAGCTCTGCATTATGTTGATAGTTTTATGGGCAGTCTCTTTATTCTGCTCATTTAATGGCATGTGTTGTGACCCAAGAAGACTTGGCCAATTGAATCTGCTCTTATGTAGAGGAATGAAGAGAGATGGTGGCATGGTAGAGATGGGTGTTATTAGCTCTGGATGGTGGCATCAATGGGCATCTTATAGCTGAAGGCTAGCAGGGATCCACCGATAGAACCATGGGGGGACTTCAAACGTAATGGGTGAGCCGTTGCTCGAGATTCTTTGCCTCAGATTGGATAGCTTTCCAAGTGCAGACAAGTGAGGTCAGTCTTACTTAAAGTGACAGTGGAGGAGAGGCAGTGGAGAATGCTGCGGCTGACTGGGAAATTAAGATGTATGAGGAGGGAAAGTGTCTCAGACTCACAGATAATGTACTTTGTGACATAGATTTACGTTGTTCATTGCTGTGGCAGGGATGGAAACATGTTGAAAGGATTAGATGAATTTGGAACACTTTTCAACATTGCTGTGCCACATCAGCTTGCCATCCCTTGCACTTAAACAGCTAAGGGAAAAACACCATCTGTCATTCGAACAAATCCTTTTCCTCAGCTAGTGTTAACTGCATCACTGGATTCCCAAGAAAATGTCACAAACAATCAGATTGTTGCTCTTCCTAAGCACAACCCTGCTTTGTCCACACCTCTCTGGAGGTCACACACGTGATGTATTGATTGGTTGTAAAGCACAGAAGGACATTTGTGTGAATGGAACCTGTAGTCCACCCCCCAAAAAAATGACGTTAGCATACCTACATAAAGATGTAAGTATTGCAAGTGAATATTAGCTTGGATATTGCTGCAGTAAAGTGACAACGAAATTAGAGGAGGGTTTTTGAATGTGGAAGGAAGCAAGATCTGGGAGAAGAGGCGGGTTTGAATTTTGCGGCCTCCAGCACGGACAAGTGAGAGCACTAGATTTAGAAGGAATAAATAGGTTTTCGTCACCAGGATTTTTTTTTCATGGAATGGAGATTGGTTGCCAACTGTTGTTTTAACAGGCTTCGCATTGAGAAAACTATTGAAAATAACATGAGCTGTGAGTTGAACGCACGTCGCTGTACCTACAGTGCACAGTACTGAGTATTACACTATCACGGTACCACACAAAAGCTGTTGCATCACTATTTCCCTGCAGTATATTTAGAAGGACATTGCTGCATAAAGATGAATATCTGGTGAAGAGGCAAAAACACGAGCCCTCAACAATTACCTTGGTGCAATCACAGCTCGACACATAAGCTGGAACTCTGCTCCGGATGGGGAAATGTCATTTAGGACTCTGCTTCTCCAATTTCTTTACATTGATGTAGTTCCTCATTGTTGGAACTATTTTTGTGAATATTTCTTGTTTTCTCGCCAAGGCCTTCATATCCTTCCAAATGTATGGGTGTGTAGAACTGGACACATTACTCCAGCTAAGTTTGACTCATTGTTCCTTGCAGGTTTATCATAACCTCCTTCATTTTGTACTCGCTGTCCCAATTTCTAAAGCTCAGGATCCCTAATGTGTTTTAACTCCTCTCTGCCTGGGCTACCACCTTCAATGATGTCTGCACAAAAGCCCCCAGGCCCCACTTCCGACAGAATTGTAGTTTTAATTTATTTTGCTTCTCTCCCTTTTTTATAGGAACAGGAGTAGGCCATTCTGCCCTACAAACCCGTCCTGCCATTTAATGGTACCATGGCTGATCTGTGCACGAACGCCATATACCTGTCTTTGGCCCCTATCCCTTTTCTTGCTTAACAAAAATCAATCTATCTCAGATTTAAAATCAATAACTTCCAGCTTAAACTGCTGTTTGTGGGAGAGTTCCAAACCTGTACCCCTCGTTGCATGAAGAGCTTCTTACTGATGTCTCTCCTGAACAGTCTAGCCCTAATTTTTAAACTCTGCCCCCTGTTTTTTGAATCTCAACCAGTGCGACCCTTTACCTTTATCTACCCAGTCTTTCACTATTAATATCTTGAACACTTTGATCAGATAATCCCTTAACCTTCTAAATGCGAGCAAAAACAGACCTAATCTGGGTAATCTCGCTTTGGAACACAACCCCTGTAATCCATGTATCACTTTTGTAAACCTACTTTGCACTCCCAAGGCTAAAATATCCTTAACACCCTCGGATGGAAATTGTCAGGTCCTGGGGATTTGTCACTCCTTTGTTCCATTATTTCTTGGTTACTGATGCTTACATTAATTGTATTAAAGTCCCTGTCCTCTGTTGACTATTAATTTTTCGGGACTTCTGGCAAGTTGTCCTCCTTTTCAACTGTAAGTACTGAGGCAGAGTAATTGTTCAACATGACTGCCATTTGCCTGGGGAAATATCCTTCCAGAGCTGCTCACAGTACTCCAAGTGGGGTTGAACCAGGGTTTGTTCAGCTGCAGAATAACCTCTGTGTCTTTATATTCCAATCCTCTCGATATAAAGACTACAATTCCTCTAGCCGTTGTGATTATGTTCTGCACTTGTTCGGGGCATTTTAAGGATCTATGCACCTGAATCCCTACTTGATTCCAACTTGAACTGTACATAACCTCTTTCCATATAGAAAACACTCTGTTCTATCCTTTTTTGATTCAAATTGGATGACCTCCCACATTGAATTACATCTACCACAATTTTGCCCATTCATTCAGTCTGTCAGTATATCCATGTTTGGGCTACCATCTAGGCTGTCGATAAAACCACCTAACTTTGTATCATCAACAAATTTGGACATATGACTTTCTATGCCATTATCCAAATCATTAATGATTAATTGAGGCCCCAACACACATCTTGTGGTACAGCACTGGTTACCTCCTGCAATTGGAGTAATTACCCATTATCCTTGAGGCAGAGTAATTGTTCAACATGACTGCCATTTGCCTGGGGAAATATCCTTCCAGAGCTGCTCACAGTACTCCAAGTGGGGTTGAACCAGGGTTTGTTCAGCTGCAGAATAACCTCTGTGTCTTTATATTCCAATCCTCTCGATATAAAGACTACAATTCCTCTAGCCGTTGTGATTATGTTCTGCACTTGTTCGGGGCATTTTAAGGATCTATGCACCTGAATCCCTACTTGATTCCAACTTGAACTGTACATAACCTCTTTCCATATAGAAAACACTCTGTTCTATCCTTTTTTGATTCAAATTGGATGACCTCCCACTTTGAATTACATCTACCACAATTTTGCCCATTCATTCAGTCTGTCAGTATATCCATGTTTGTGCTACCATCTAGGCTGTCGATAAAACCACCTAACTTTGTATCATCAACAAATTTGGACATATGACTTTCTATGCCATTATCCAAATCATTAATGATTAATTGAGGCCCCAACACACATCTTGTGGTACAGCACTGGTTACCTCCTGCAATTGGAGTAATTACCCATTATCCTTGAGGCAGAGTAATTGTTCAACATGACTGCCATTTGCCTGGGGAAATATCCTTCCAGAGCTGCTCACAGTACTCCAAGTGGGGTTGGACCAGGGTTTGTTCAGCTGCAGAATAACCTCTGTGTCTTTATATTCCAATCTTCTAGATATAAAGACTACAATTCCTCTAGCCGTTGTGATTATGTTCGGCACTTGTTCGGGGCATTTTAAGGATCTATGCACCCGAATCCCTACTTGATTCCAACTTGAACTGTACATAACCTCTTTCCATATAGAAAACACTCTGTTCTATCCTTTTTTGATTCAAATTGGATGACCTCCCACTTTGAATTACATCTACCACAATTTTGCCCATGCATTCAGTCTGTCAGTATATCTATGTTTGTGCTACCATCTAGGCTGTCGATAAAGCCACCTAACTTTGTATCATCAACAAATGTGGACATATGACTTTCTATGCCATTATCCAAATCATTAATGATTAATTGAGGCCCCAACACACATCCTTGTGGTACAGCACTGGTTACCTCCTGCAATTGGAGTAATTACCCATTATCCCCACTCTCTCTCACCTGCTACTCAACCAGCTTCCGAACAGTGTCAATAATTTGTCCTCAACCTTCCACGTTCGTTAACAGTCTCTTCTGGGGTCCATATACGTCTTCAAAAAATTCAATAAGATTAGTCAGGCATGACCTTCATGAATCTATGCTGGCTCTCCCTGACTGCCCAAAATTTTTTGAAGTTTTCTGATTCTTCTTCCCTGATTGTAGACTCCAGCTATTTGCCCACCACAGATGTTAGGCTAACCGGTCTGTAATTTCCTGGTTTCACTCTTCTTAAAATTGGAGTGACGTGTGCAATTTTGCAATCCATTACTACTGAATCTGGGGAACTCTGAAAGATTATGGTTCGGGAATCTACAATTTGCTCCCCGACGTCCTTTAACACCCTCGGATGGAAACTGTCAGGTCCTGGGGATTTGTCACTCTTTTGTTCCATTATTTCTTGGTTACTGATGCTTACATTAATTGTATTAAAGTCTCTGTCCTCTGTTGACTATTAATTTTTCAGGGACTTCTGGCAAGTTATCCTCCTTTTCAACTGTTAAGTACTGAGGCAGAGTAATTGTTCAACATGACTGCCATTTGCCTGGGGGGCTGGTTTAGCTCAATGGGTTGGACAGCTGTTTTTTGATGTAGATTCAATTCCCGTACCAGCTGAGGTTATTTATGAAGGCCACCTTCTCAACCATGCCATCACGTAAGGTGCGGTGTTTCTCAGGTTAAATCACCACCAGTCAACTCTCCTCAAAGGGTAAAGCAGCCTGTGGTCGTCTTGGACTTTGGCGACTTTACCTTGCCTATCACTGACAATATCTCCATTTTCAGCCTTGAGTGGGCCTGTTTTGCTGTTGACCACCTGCTTTCTCTTTATGTATCTATAAAATTTCTTCTTATTGATTTTAATGTCCCTTGTAAGCTTCATTTCATAATCCCTTTTTGTAGCTCTTATAAACTGCTATGTGACTTTTTTCTGGTCTTGTATCTATCCCATTTGTCCGGATCTCTGCTACATATTGCATTTTTGTATGCCATTTATTTTAGTTTTATGTTGTCCCTGACCTCTTGTGTTATCCATGGCTGTTTATTTTGTGAAGTTTAGCCTTTTCCTCTCGGGGGTATATGCTCACCCTGTATCTCATTAATTGTTTCTTTAAATATTCTCCACTGATCGTCAGTCATTTGACCCATTAATAGGTCTTCCCAGTTCACCGTGAACATTCTCTGTTTCATCCCGTTAAAGTCAGCCTTACCCAAATCTAAAATTCTGGTATCTGAATCGTGATTTTTACTTTCAAACACTACACTGAATTCAATCATCTTGTGATCACTATTTGATAAATGTTCGTGCACAGTTAGGCTGTGAATTACATTTGGTTCATTACTCATAACTAAATCTAATATTGCCTGTCCCCTTGCATAATCTGGAACATATTGCTGCAGGAAACTACCCGGACTAATCCCATGAAAAGTAATAATTTCACACTTCTCTACATTAAATGTCATCGACAACTTGTCCACTCATTCTGCAGCCTACCTATGACCTTTCCAAGTTTACTATCATCCTCCTCACAGTTCACCATACTTCTAAGTTTCATGTTGTCTGCAAATTTTGAATTTGTGTCCGACGCAAATCAGTCCAGGTCATTAATTTCACCAACAAAATCAGGTATCCTCTAACAGCGACCCCTGGGAAACCCCGTTATAAATCATCCACATCGGATATCGTCAAAGATATCGCCCAGTTTTGCATAAAAGGAAAACTGTTGCACATGAAAGAAAAGGAAAAGGTGCTGCAAATCCAAATAAAAACTGAAATTGCAGGAAATATTTAGCAGGTCTGACAGCATCTGTGGAGAGAGATTGTGACAATTCATCAGAGCTGACGTTCTTGCTGAATATTTACAGAATTTTCTGTTTTTCTTTCCCGTGCCCCAGGTTCATTAGGGTGATAAGCCACCACAGGAGTGAGTTTACGATTAACATAACAGGCTGTATGTAGAGAGGTAAATGCAAGAAGGTCTCTTGACAGTTTGAGATGGGTTGAAGAATGTCTATATTACAAGCCAAGAGCTCACAAAAGTGTGCCTGATGCTGAGATGTGTACATGCAGGTTTGGTAAACTCGGTTAACTACTGTTTGATGCTAATAATGCAAGGGGTTCAAGCATTGTGTTTGGAAGATTTGCATAAAGAAGATTCTGCATAAACATTGTTTGAAGGCGAGTGTGACAACTTGAAATGATAATATTGTGGTCTCAACCCAGAGTGCAGCCAGCACCTTCTGAGTAATTATGTATTTTTAAATTCATTTATGGCATGTGGGCGTCGCTGGTTAGGCCAGCATTTATTGCTCATCCCTAGTTGCCCTTCAGAAGGTGGTGGTGAGTTGCCTTCTTGAACCGCTGCAGTCCTTCAGCTATTAGGGAAGGAGTTCCAGGATTTTGACCCAGCAAAAGTGAACAAACGGCAATATATTTCCAAGTCCGGGTGGTAAGTGAGTTGGAGGGAAACCTCCAGGTGGTGGGGCTCCCAGGTATCTTCTGCTCTTGTCCTTCTAGATGGTAATGGGCATGGGTTGGGAAGGTGCTGATAAAGGAACCTTGGTGAGTTGCTGCAGTGCATCTTGTAATGGTACATAGCTGCTACTGTTCGTCGTTGGTGGAGCCTTTGACTGTTTGTGGAAGGGGGAGCAATTGAGCGGACTGCTTTGTCCTGGATGGTGTCGAGCTTCTTGAGTGTTGTTGGAGCTGCACTCATCCAGGCAAGTGTAGAGTATTCCAAGATACTTCTGACTTGTGCCTTGTAGATGGTGGACAGGCTTTGGGGGGAAGGGGGGGGGGGGGGGTCATGAGGTCAGGAAGTAAGTTACTCACCGTAGGATTTCTAGCCTTTGACCTGCCCTGGTAGCCACAGTGTTAATGTGGATTGTCCAGTTCAGTTTCTGATCAATGGTAACCCGTAGGATGTTGATTGTGGGGGGTTCAGAGATGGTAATGCCATTAAATGTCAAGGGGCGATGGATGGATCCTCTCTTTTAGGAGATGGTCATTGCCTGCCACTTGAGTGGCGCAACTGTAACTTGCCACTTGTCAGCCCAAGCCTGGATATTGTCCAGGTCTTGCTACATTTCGAAATGGACTGCTTCATTATTTGAGGAGTCGTGAACGGTGCTGAACATTGTGCAGTCACCCGCAAACATCTCTCTTCTGACCTCATGATGGAAGGTCAGAAATAGGGATGTTTGCGGCTGACTGCACAATATCATCCAATATCCTCAATGATTTACTGCAACATAACTCCTTATAATAAATAACAAAAATTTGAAATGTATTTACAGAATCTTGAATATTTAGATTAACAAAGGTTGTTCAGGGATGGAGAGAGTAAACTGAATACCCTAACCCTGAAAATGTAATTGCAATCTAAGCTTTAAATGTGGATTGTGCATTAAATTATACAGTTCAATGAAGACCCTTTTAGTTTCTAACATGGTAGGACAAGACATTTAGAATCATAGAAAAGTTACAGCACAGAAGGAGGCCATCGGGGTCATCTTGTCCATGCCAGCCTGAGGACACCTAGGAGCTCTTTCTAATCCCATCTTCCAGCACTCGGTTTTCAGGTGGTAAATTCAAATATATGGAATTACTTTAGTCAAAATGTATAATGATCATGTATTCATACAAATAAGCACTCTTGGTTTTAACACACAGAGCATGTGTCTTAATTCAAACCATTCACTATCTTCTTTTGGTAAGTAATATCATTTTGGTACTAGACTGATACTAAAGAATCAAAAATAAGAAAGTATATTTATCAAGTCCGATAGACTTTACGACTTTCAATGTGTGATAAAGCCATGAACCTGTATCCTTCTTGTTATCTCTTCTTCATTTGAACAGGTCTTCAATCAGTGAATGGCGAGTAAAATGCCCCCCCCCCCTCCCCCCAAGGTCTATTATTGTTCTCTTCAGTGGTCATCATGTCATGTCAGGCCATGGAACTTTAACCAATTGATTGTTCCTGGCAATTGTGAGGGTAATTTTATTGCCTTTTAATTGTGTAATTGAAGAAAATGCCTTGGTTCATGGGGACAGTCTATGGAAGACAATGGTTCCTCATTCACTATCTTGATCAGATTATGAACAATAAGCTTTATTGCTGAGCTAGAACTTGGCAGTCTAAATGTTCTGTCACTTATCAAAGGATTTGAAATATTTCCCTTATCTGAAATAACTTCTGAAGACATCTTAGGCTTTTGAATATATGTGTATATATATATGTGTATATAAATATTGTCACGAATGTGTTAATTCCAGAAAGTAGTTCAGTTCATCTTCAAGGACTAAAATGACTCTGGGATAAATGTGTTTGGTTTTAAATACACTGTCTGTTAAATAATTAATGCATGGACGTTGGTTGCTGTGGTTCCTGGAAAAGACAATATTTCACCACAAAAGATGTTTTGAAGGTGTTAGAAACCTCTTCACCCTGGTGGACTATTTACAAATGGGTCACATGGTGGTGCTGAAAAAGAAAAACATGCCTGCAAAACTTTAACAGCTGGTTTTGGTTTTGCTTTGGTAAAGTAGGAAGGTCATCTACTTGGGTAAACAATACATCAGCTTCTGAAGCTGCAGACGGAGTTCAAACCAAAGAACAAATGGAAGTTGCTCCGAGGTTGCTCTTGTGTTCTGAAATTGACTGACTGCAGGTTTTCCGCAAAGTACAGCTGAAATGTGGTGCATAAGACATCAAATGTTTTGCAGATCGGTGACGAGAGAACTACCATATAACCTGAACACATTATCAAGGACTCCATCATCTATCTTGTCCCTTGAACCATTGACCTTTCATCCTTTGTCAAAAATGGCTCTTTTCTTCTTGGTATGTGTGTGTGAATTCGAGTATTCAGAAAGAGTAATTATGCTTTCATATTTAATGGTGTATATGAATAAGCTTTGCCTTCTAATTGACAAGTCTGGTTCTATAATAAACAAATAATTTTATTGTTTACTGAAGAAACCTGGGCTATGAGTGGTCATTCTGAGATTCATAGGTTAAGCACATACTTGGTCAAAGAGCTAGCTGAAGTTATCATTTCAATATGTGTGTGTGATTGGATTACCTTTATAAAACTTGGTGCATACGGAATAAGAAGAACTATTTTTCTTTCATAATTCATAGCATGTCAGCATTGCTGGCTGGATCAGCATTTATTGTTCATTCCTAATTCAGAAGGTCGTGCAAACTGCCTTCTTCAATCGTTACAATCCATGTAGTGTATGTACATCCATCGTGCTGTTAGGGAGGGTTCCATGATTTTTAATCAGTAACAGTGAAGGATTGGCAATATATTTCCAAGTCAGGATGGTGAGTGACTTTGATGCAAACCTGCAGGTCTGCTGCCCTTGTACTTCTCGATGGTAGTGGTCGTGGGTTTGGAAGGTGCTGCCTAAAGAGCTTTGGTAACTTCTTGCAGTACATCTTGTAGATGGTACATGTGGCTGCCACTGTTCATTGGGGAGGGATTATGGAAGGGGTAGCAACCAAGCAGGGGCTGCTTTGTTCTGGATATTGTTGAACTTCTTCAATGTTGGAGCAACACTCAGCCAGACAATTGGAGAGCATTCTATTCAACTCCAGACTTGTGCTGAGTAGATTATGGGTGGGCTTTGGGGAGTCACAAGGTGAATTTTTGCCACGGGATCCATAGCCTTTGACCTGCTCTGTTAGGCATGTTATTGATATGGCTAGTTCTGGTCAATGGTAACCCCAGGATGTTGACAATGGGGGCTCAGTGAAGGTAATGCCATTAAATGTCAAGGGACGGTGGTTCGATCCTCTCTTATTGGAGATGTTCATGGCCTGGCACTTGTGTAGCATGATTATTTCCTGCCACTTGAGTAAGCTTTGCACAGGTCAAAGAGACACAGCCTGAGTGAGACACGTCCAGAGTGGGATTTGGAACTTGGTAATTTGGTGCAGTGAGGTAATTCGGTGCAGAGTGGGAGAAGGTGCTTTTTCCCTCCTGTTTTGTTCTCTCTCTTTCTTCTGACCTGTAACTTTCCATCTGCAGAGAGAGAACCAGAGAGCACCTGAGACCCTCAGAAGGTAAGTAAGTGATTTTTACTCATTTTTACTTTTATTACCTTTTCAAATTCTGTTGTGTGTATGTGGGGGGTGAGGGGGAACTGAAGCGACATCACAGAAAAGCTGTGACCTGATTGGCTGGTTGGGAATCTACACTAAATTTAAAAAATTAAGCATTGGTAAACTAATTAAACATAATTACTGAATAAAAATTTAGAGGTATCTAAGCCAGAGATCGGAGAGTAATGTATTTAGCTTTCACATTTATAGTAGAAATCTAGTGCTAGGAAACACATTGATAACACTAACTTTTTAAAACTTTTAAATGTAATTTACGAATTAATTGACGCAATGTCAATTCGATGGGTGCGTGCTCTGACTGTGAGATGTGGCAGGTCCGGGAGGTTTCCAGCGTCCCGGGTGGCTTCATCTGCAGAAAGTGCACCCAGCTGGAGCTTCTCACAGACCGCATGGTTCGGTTGGAGCAGCAGTTGGATGCACTTAGGAGCATGCAGGTGGTGGAAAGCGTCATAGATAGCAGTTATATAAATGTGGTCACACCCAAGGTGCAGGCAGAGAAATCGGTGACCACCAGAAAGGGCAGGCAGTCAGTGCAGGAATCCCCTGTGGTTGTCCCCCTCTCGAACAGGTATATCCTTTTGGATACTGTCAGGGGGGATAGCCTATCAGGGGAAAACAGCAGCAGTCAGAGCAGTGGCACCGCGGCTGGCTCTGATGTTCAGAAGGGAGGGTCAAAGCGCAGAAGAGCAATAGTAATAGGGGACTCTATAGTCAGGGGCACAGATAGGCACTTCTGTGGACGTGAAAGGGACTCCAGGATGGTATATTGCCTCCCTGGTGCCAGGTTCCAGGATGTCTCTGAATGGGTAGAGGGCATCCTGAAGGAGGAGAGCAAACAGGCAGAGGTCGTTGTACATATTGGTACTAACGACATAGGCAGGAAGGGGCATGTGGTCCTGCAGCAGGAGTTCAGGGAGCTAGGCAGAAAGTTAAAAGACAGGACCTCTAGGATTGTAATCTCGGGATTACTCCCTGTGCCACGTGCCAGTGAGGCTAGAAATAGGAAGATAGAGCAGTTAAACACGTGGCTATACAGCTGGTGTAGGAGGGAGGGTTTCCGTTATCTGGACCACTGGGAGCTCTTCCAGGGCAGGTGTGACCTATATAAGGACGGGTTGCATCTAAACTGGAGAGGCATAAATATCCTGACCATGAGGTTTGCTAGTGTCACACGGGAGGGTTTAAACCAGTACGGCTGGGGGGAGGGCATGGGAGCAATAGGTCAGAAGGTGGGAGCATTGAGGGAGAGCTAGGGAATAGGGCCAGTATGGCTCTGAGGCAGAGTAGACAGGGAGAAGTTGCTGAACACAGCGGGTCTGGTGGCCTGAAGTGCATATGTTTTAATGCAAGAAGTATCACGGGTAAGGCAGATGAAATTAGAGCTTGGATTAGTACTTGGAACTATTATGTTGTTGCCATTACAGAGACCTGGTTGAGGGAAGGGCAGGATTGGCAGCTAAATGTTCCAGGATTTAGATGTTTCAGGCGGGATAGAGGGGGATGTAAAAGTGGTGGCGGAGTTGCTCTACTGGTTAGGGAGAATATCACAGCTGTACTACGGGGGACACCTCAGAGGGCAGTGAGGCTATATGGGTAGAGATCAGGAATAAGAAGGGTGCAGTCACAATGTTGGGGGTTTACTACAGGCCTCCCAACAGCCAGCAGGAGATAGAGGAGCAGATCGGTTGACAGATTTTGGAAAAGAGTAAAAACAGCAGGGTTGTTGTGATGGGAGACTTCAACTTCCCCAATATTGACTGGGACTCACTTAGTACCAGGGGCTTAGACGGGGCAGAGTTTGTAAGGAGCATCCAGGAGGGCTTTTTAAAACAATTTGTAGACAGTCCAACTAGGGAAGGGGCTGTATTGGACCTGGTATTGGGGAATGAGCCCGGCTAGGTGGTAGACGTTTCAGTCGGGGAGCATTTGGGGAACAGTGGCCACAATTCAGTAAGTTTTAAAGTGCTGGTGGACAAGGATAAGAGTGGTCCTAGGGTGAATGTGCTATATTGGGGGAAGGCTAATTTTAACAATATTAGGCGGAACTGAAGAACCTAGATTGGGGGCAGATGTTTGAGGGTAATCAACATCTGACATGTGGGAGGCTCAGGACCGGCATGTTCCTGTGAGGAAGAAGGACAAATACGGCATTTATCGGGAACCTTGGATAACGAGAGATATTGTAGGCCTCGCCAAAAAGAAGATGGAGGCATTTGTCAGGGTTACAAGGCTGGGAACAAACGAAGGCTGTGTGGCATACAAGGAAAGTAGGAAGGAACTTAAGCAAGGAGTCAGGAGGGCTCGAAGGAGTCACGAAAAGTCATTGGCAAATAGTGTTAAGGAAAATCCCAAGGCTTTTTACACGTACATAAAAAGCAAGAGGGTAGCCAGGGAAAGGGTTGGCCCACTGAAGAATAGGCAAGGGAATCGATGTGTGGAGCCAGAGGAAATGGGTGAGGTACTAAATGAATACTTTGCATCAGTATTCACCAAAGAGAAGGAATTGGTGGATGGTGAGTCTGGAGAAGGGTGCGTAGATAGCCTGGGTCACCATTGAGATCCAAAAAGACGAGGTGTTGGGCGGCTTGAAAAATATTAAGGTAGATAAGTCCCCAGTGCCTGATGGGATCTTCCCCAGAATACTGAAGGAGGCTAGAGAGGAAATTGCTGAGGCCTTGACAGAAATCTTTGGATCCTCACTGTCTTCAGGTGATATCCCGGAGGACTGGAGTATAGCCATTGTTGTTCATTTGTTTAAGAAGGGAAGCAAGGATAATCCAGGGAACTACTGACCGTTGAGCCTTACGTCAGTGGTAGGGAAATTACTGGAGAGAATTCTTCGAGACAGAATCTACTCCCATTTGGAAGCAAATGGACGTATTAGTGAGAGGCAGCATGGTTGTGTGAAAGGGAGGTCGTGTCTCACTAACTTGACAGAGTTTTTCGAAGAGGTCACAAAGATGATTGATGCAGGTAGGGCAGTGGATGTTGTCTATATGGACTTCAGTAAGGCCTTTGATAAGGTCCCTCATGGACTGGTACAAAAGGTGAAGTCACACGAGATCAGGCATGAGCTGGCAAGGTGGATACAGAACTGGCTAGGTCATAGAAGGCAGAGAGTAGCAATGGAAGAATGCTTTTCTAATTGGAGGGTTGTGACTAGTGGTGTTTTACAGGGATCAGTGCCAGATTCGGCAGTGCCTCAGCAAGGTGACAATGAAATTAATGGAGGAGGGGGGTAAGGAGAGGAGGGTTGATGATTACAGAAGGGAGAATCATCTAAAAGCAGGCTTTTAGTGGATCAAGAATGCACGCGTGACGGCGTTAGCTGAAGCAATAAAGAGACGTTTATTTTCAAACTAATATTGCTTGGTGCCAAGAAATTTGATTTCCCATTTTGTTCTTTCATGCACTGTAACAGAGAGCGAAGTGTTTAAAAAAACCTTGCCGTGACTCGGATTCGAACCGAGGTTGCTGCAACCACAACGCAGAGTACTAACCATTATACGATCAGGGTGCCCCAGAACGGCCCCAGCTCTCTGATTACAACAAGGTGGACATCACACTGCGCGGTGAGCAGGTTAATTTAGTGCCTGCACCAGACCAAAGTAGGTCTTTTGCCGTCTGGAGCCTGTTCCTCCATTCCATTTACATGATGGCAGATCTGATGGTGGCCTCAGCTGGAATTTCCTGATAACCCATAGCTCTCGAGTCCGTTTCCGATTAAACGTCTGTCTCACTCAGCCTTGAATATGTTCAATGAGTCAATCGGGGAGAGGAATGCAAAGGTTAACAACCCGTGACGATAAGGAAGCCTTCCTCATCCCCTTAAAGGGAAGACCCCCATCTTACCACTGTCCATTTATGTGAGCGGAGGCAACACTTTATCGTCGGTTTGTTTGTCTTATCTGTCAGCAGTCTATATCAAAAGCTAATGGACAGAATTCCACATAAGTTAATGCAGAGATATCTTATGACCCAGCGATTAGTTTTTGACGAATAGACAAATCTGGATCCTGCACATTTTAAAAGGATTTGTTAACAGAGGGACATGGTTGAATTTGCTTTTTTCAATGGTATCAATTGCCTCAGCTGTTATGATGGAATTTTTAAAAATTCATTCTTTATGGGATGTGGGCATCGCTGGCTCTGCCAGCATTTGTTGCCCATCCTTAATTGCCCTGAGAAGGTGGTGGTGAGCTGCCTTCTTGAACCACTGCAGTCCCTGTGATGTCAGTACACCTACTATGCTATTAGGGAGGGAGCACTAGGATTTTAATCCAGCGACAGTGAAGGAACGGCAATATATTTCCAAGTCAGGGTTGTGAGTGACTTGGAGGGGGCCCACCAAGTGGTGGTGTTCCCAGGTACCTGCTGCCTTTTGTCTTTCTAGAGTAGTCGTGGGTTAAGAAGGTACTGCCGAAGGAGCATTGGTGAGTTCCTGCAGTGCATCTTGTAGCTGCTATGCCCGCCTGCTACTGTGCGTCAGTGCTGGAGGGAGTGAATGCTTGTGGGAGGTGTGCCAATCAAGTGGGCTGCTTTGACCTGCATGTTGTCGGGCTTCTTGAGTGTTGTTACAGCTGCACTCATCGAGGCAAGTGGGGATTATTCCATTATACTCCATACTTGTGCCTTGTAGATGGTGGATTGGCATTGGGGAGTCAGGAGGTCAGTTAATCACCACAGGATTCCTAGTCTGACCTGCTCTTGTCGCCACAGGAATTATATGGCTAGTTTGATTCCCTCTTATTGGACATGGCCATTGCCTAGCACTTGTGTGGTGTGAATTTTACTTGCTGCTTGATAGCCCAAGCCTGAATATTGTTTAGGTCTTGCTCCATTTGTACGTGGACTGCCATCAGTGTCGGAGAAGTTGTAAATGGTGCTAAAAATTGTGGAATCATCAGCAAACATCCCCACATCCAAGTACAGTCACCACAGAAACGAAAGGGAAAATGCTGGAAAACTGCAGCAGGTCTGGCTTCAACAAAGAGTCATCGGCCTCAAAACATTAGCTATTTTCTCTCCCTACAGGTGCTGCCAGACCTGCTGAGATTTTCCAGCATTTTCTCTTTCATTTCCGATTCCAGCATCTGCAGTAATTTGCTTTTATAAAGTCACCACAGTCCTAGATGACCATAGGGTGCTTTCCCCTTGAGGAGTAGAGCTGACTGGTGGTACTTTAACCTGAGGATCATCACACCTCAGGCAAGGGGTATAATTGAGAAGGCAGGGCCTTCAGCCTCAGCCGGTACGGGAATTAAACCTGTGCTGTTGGCCTCACTCTGCATCATGAAGCAGGTGTCCAGCCAACTGAGCTAAGCCAACACCCACATCTGACCTGATGTTGGAAGGAAGCTCATTGATGAAGCAGCTGGAGATTGTTGGGTCTAGGACACTAGCCTGAGGAACTCCTGCAGTGATGTCTCCGGACAGAGATGACTGACCTCCAACCACCACAATCATCTTCCTTTGTGCCAGGACTCCAACCAGTAGAGAGTTTTCCCCGATTCCCATTGATTCCAGTTTTACTCGGTCTCCTTGATGTCAAGGGCAGTTACTCACACCTCACGTCTGGAGCACAGCTCTTTCGTCCATGTTTGAATCAAGGCTGTATTATGCTAAGTGACTCTGGTGAAACCAAAACTGAGCATCAGTGAGTAGATTATTTCCAAGTAAGTGATGCTTGATAGCACTGTTGATGACTCCTTCTATCAGTCCACTAATGATTGAGAGTAGACTGATAGGACGGTAATTGGGTGGTTTGGATTTGTCCTGCCTGTTATGTACAGGACATAGCTGCCAATTTTCCACATTGCTGGGTCGATGCCAGTGTTGTAGCTGTACTGGAACAGCTTGGCTAGGAGCATGACAAGTTCTAGAGCACAGGTCTTCAGTACTATTGGCGGAATATTGTTTGGGACCATTGCCGCTGCAGCATCCAGTGCCTTCAACCATTTCTTGATATCACGTGGGTTGAATCAAATTGGCTGAAGACTGATATCTATGATGCTGGGGACCTCTGGAGGAGACTGAGATCATCCACTCAACACTTCTGGCTGAAGATTATTATGAATGCTTCAGCCTTGTCTTTTGCACACGTGCTGAGCAGCTCCATTTTTGTTGTTCACAGTATTCCAGGTGTGCTGTAACTAGAGCCTTTATATAATGTTAGCAGTACTTCCCTATATCGATACTCTATTCCCTTTGAAATAAAGTTAAACATTCAATTTGCCTGAAATTATCGGTTAACTTGCATGCAATCTTTATGATTTATGCACGAGGACACCCCAAATCCACCTGTGCTGCAGTATTCTGCAGTCTTTATCATATTGAATAATATTCAATTCCTTTATTCTTCCTACTAAGGTACATAATTTAATATTTTCTACACTATATTCAAACTGAAGTTTTTTCACCACTCACCTAAACTGTCTATATCCCTCTGGACACTCTGTCATTCTGACCACTTGCCTTCCTGGTTATCTGTGTCACCCACAGTCTTGACAATAGTGCATTCACTTCCTTCATCCAAGTCAAGATTACGACCAGCGCATCCATTATCTTTGTAAATACTTCCTTAAAATTGTGGTGGAGGAATGTGTACCACAGTGCCCTCCACTTATTATTTGCTTTACCAACATGCTAATGCTTTGTGGCACATTTCCCAGGACACCCAGTACCCTCTGTTCCACCACATGCTTTAGTACTCAATCATCTGAACAGTATTCTACTTTTCTATTCTTCACACCAAAAGTAGACGGTCACATTTCCCACGTTAGTCCACTCACTTATTTCGCCACAATTTGCTTTTTTGCCTATCTTTGTCAAAAATATTGCTCACATAAAAGCCTAAAAAATACTGACTGCAATAAAACTCAACAGCCACCTGAACACCAATCAGAGATTTGAACCAGTGCTTTAAACACTTATTAAAAGCATAAAATGTTGGAAAGACTCAGCGGGTCTGGCAACATCTGTGGAAAGGGGAACAGAGTTAACATTTTGAATTTGTATGACTTCTTCATAGTTGAACCCTGCAGCTAAGTTACCAGAGATAGCTGACGCAAATTTCAAAGCTGATATCTGTGAACGGAAAGCTAGTTTTCCACCTGACTGCCCACCAAGTCCGCGGATTTGCATTGGAGAGAGAATTAGAAGTCTGTTTGTTTAAAACCTTTGTGCTGCAATGCAGAATTCATTGGGTGGGCACTTTGCTTTTGGTTTGTGCCCATGTTGAGCTTTGTCAACACAGTGTCAAATAATGCCTGGCTTCACACTAAGCTAAATAACCCATATACAGTAAGTATGAAGTGAAGACTGAACAAAAATGCTGGAAATATTCAGCTGGTCTGGCAACACCTTTTGACAAGAAAGCAGCAGTAAACTTTCAGGCTTCCTACATTTCATCAGAGGTGAAAGTGCTGCCAGTACGTAGGTGGATTGACCGTGCTAAATTGCCCCCGAGTGTCCAAAAACGTTAAGGTGAGACGATTGGCCGTGATCAATGCGTGGCGTTATATGGACAGGCCGTGGGAATGGGCCTATTTAGATTGCTCTTTCGAAGGGTTGTGAAAACCCGATGGGCTGAATGGCCTCCTTCTCCACTCTAGAGAGTCTAGATTCAACTGTCTAGTATTTCCAAACCTTTCCAGTATTACTCCCTTACTTTATTGGGATGATGTGGAATTACCTTTTAAGAGTAGGATGTATGATTAACAATGCAGCCGATATGGAGAGAAGTCAGTGCGTGATGTTCTTTGACAGTTTGAGGGGTTAAACACATGCCTGGAATACAAATCAAGAACTCACCTTAAATTGCATACGAGGGCAAGACTTGGATATTCAGGTTTTAGCTGAGTTATTGAACTAGCATGTGGCAGTAACACTGCCAAGGTTAAATAGGTCGAGAAGTTACTTGTGGAAACTTATTACATAGAAACAATTTTACTTAAAAGTGACATACAACAGTAACCACTTGTTTCCTTCATACACCGATGCTCCCAGGCCTGTGGTATGCTCCCAGCATTTTTTTGCTCAATTCAATTTCCAAATTCTTCAGGACTTTGTCCTTTGCAGTAAACCACAGCACTATCAGAGGAATAAATAAGCAGAGTCTGGAAAGTTGAGCTCAGGAAAATATATTTGACTGGAATCCTCTTAAAAAATCGGAACGTATGATTTGACGGATATAAAGATCATAGACCTCTGGAATCCTCGTTTAAAAAATGGGAATGTATGATTTGAAGGACATAAAGTTCATAGACCTGAAACGTAAACTCTTTCTCTCTCCACAAATGCTTTCCAGCCTGATGAGGTTTTTAAAAAATAATTTTGTTTTTATTTCAGATTTCCAGCATCTGCACTATTTGTGTTTTATTTTTTACACTTTGCTGTTAACAAAAGCATGTGTACCACATACCTGCACATTTGTGGGACAGACTGCTGCGGCCAAACAGTAACCCAAGTATATGATCGATTCCCACAGTCTGCCAAAACCTCCCCACCTGCAACTTTCTGGACAGTTGGCTGAATGCTTTGATATTTGGACAAGTTTTGCAGCATTATTAAGAGTTCTTCATACTTTTAACCAAACTTGTGTCCATTATCAGGAAATTAATCTGGATGTCCCGATTTCAATACTCAAGAATCCTTCCAGAGGAAGTGGCTGAAATAAATTGAGCTGTTTGAAACATTGTTACATATTATGCATTCCAATCCCGGTTGGATTTCAAGTCCAACACTTCAGCCACTCGACAATCACAGTTACATAAACATCATCCTTAACAAGTTCTCATACAAAAAGGTCAAACACTCTTAGTCCTGTGTCTCTAAACCATTAAAATTAGCACTTTAAAAACGCAGCAGATTAACTTTATTTCACCCTCCACTGATGTTGAAGTTTCAGGTCAATAACCTTCACCTTTCACAGAAGCAGGAATAGGCCATATGGGCCTGCGAGACTGCTCTGCTATTCATTATGATCATGGTTGATCATCAAGTTCAATACCCTGATCCCGCCTTCTTCCCATATCCCTTGACCCCTTTAGCCCCAAGAGCCATATCGAATTAGTTCTTGAAATTAATAAAAACCTGATATTGAATCCTGGAAAACCCCACCATAACCCTTCCATCAGTTCTAGAAACAACCACGCATCACTGCTCTTTATCCTCTCAAATAATCTTATTTTCCCTTTTCTTCCATTAGTTCTAACTTAGCTCACAGGTGCAGCACTTAATGCCTTTTAAAAGGTCTACGTACACAGTGTTTCATCAAGAGAATCAAGCTGGTTAAATACAATTTGTTCTTAAGAAATTGGTGCTGGCTTTCCTTAATTAACCTGTATTTGCCCAAGTGACTTCTGTCCCAAATTGTTTCTACAAATTTCCCCAATAGGTTAAACAGACTGGTCTGTAGTTGCTGTGCTTATCCAAATGCCATTTTTTGAACAATCATGCAAATCTCTAATGCTATGGCACCAGTCCTGGGTCTACGGTGGATTGGAAAATTATGGCCACTGCTTCTGCAAGCTAAAATACAGGTACAGCAAACAATTAGGAAGGTGAATGGTATGCTAGCCTTTACCACAAGAGTTTTGAGTAGTGGCAAAACTTTGCTTCCATTGTTCAGAACCTTCGTTAGACCTCACCTGAAGAACGGTATGAAGTTTTGGCCCCCTTACCTTCGAAGGGATGTTATTGCCATTGAGGATGTGCAAAGGTTCACCAAACTTGTTCCCAGGATGGCAGGACTGTCCTATGAAAAAAGATTGGGGAAATAGTGCTGGTATTCTCTGGAACTTCGATGAGAGGTGATCCCATTGAAACCTACAATATAATTAAACGGACAGACAGGGTAGATGTTTGCAAGGTATTTCCCCTGTTTGGGAAGTCGAGAGCGAGGGGATACAATTTCAAAGTAAGGACAGCGATTAAGAGGTTATTGTTTTTACTCCGAGGGTTGTGAATATTTGGAATTCTTTATCCCAGTGGACTGTGGACGTTTAGATATTGAGTATGTTTAAATCACAGATTTGTAGATTTCTAAACACTAATGGTATAAATGGATAGGATATGGGGATTGTGGAAAATGCATTGAAGTGGATGCCATGATAATATTTAACGGGGGAGCAGGTTCAATGGGCTGAATGGCCTACTCCAACCCGTGTTCCAATCTTACTTGCCTCAGTATCCTTGGATACTCTTATCCGATCCAATCAACATTCAGTACAGACAGCCCTTCTCACGCCTCCTCCTTTTCACCAAACACTTCTCAACAAACTTCCATCTTCGCCATAACATTGGTAGTTTCATGGTCACCTATACGGAGACTAGTTTTCAATCCCTGTTAAAGCTCTTCTCACAGGCAGGACATTTAAAAGGTCTCTGATCAGTGTGCACAAGGTGGTGCTCAGTGAGGTGGGATGACTGAGTGAATCTCTTTTTGCACACTGAGCAGATGAATCCGCTGGTCCCTCAGCAAGTGAGATGATCGACTGAATCCCTTTCTGCACATGGAGCAGATAAATGGCTTCTCCCCGTGTGCATGCGCACGTGCGTTAGCAGATCAAGCTTACTTTTAAAACTCTTCTCACAGAACATTTAAAAAGGTCTCTTATCCATGTGAACTCGCTTGTGCGTTAGAAGGTTGGAGAGAACATTAAATCCCTTCCCACATACATGGCAAGGGAATAGCCTCTCCCCAGTGTGCACCCGCTGGTACGTATAGAGGCTGGATGACGGAGTGAATCCCTTCCCACAAACAGAGCAGATAAAGGGCCTCTCCCCAGTGTGGCTCCATCGATGAGTTTCCAGCTCCGACGGGTAATTGAATCCCTTTCCACAATTCCCACATTTCCACAGTCTCTCCATAATGTGGTTTTCCTTGCATCTCTCCAGGTTGATTGTCCAGTTGAAACGCGACTAGACTCAGAACGTGCGTATGGTTTTCTCCACACAACTGAATGGGAGCAATGTAACTGATTAAGGCTCTTTGCGCAGTCAGCTCAAGGGAATACTTTCATTCGGCTGTACGTCAGTACCTTCCAGTCACATGGACCGTTGAAATCTTCCTGCAGACAGAACAGACAAACATTTCTTGTTCCACGTTCAAAAGCTGTTGATAATCAGATCCATATGAATTGAGTGCATTATATTTGGTTTCGGCTTTTGTTGTACAAATCTTCCTCTTCTCATGTCTTGTAAAAGGATTTTACACAAAATATACACAGAATTACACAAAATATAGAGTAGAAAGAGATTGTTCATGCCAGGGAATGTTTATTGTTTTCTTTATAATCCATCTTACCGCCGGCCATTTCATGCACCTCATCTTAACCTTTCAGCCTATCCTTCTACTCCCCTTCATCTCATGCAGTCTGCCAGTTTCCTTTGAAAACACACCAAAACCACTTACTGAGGGAGTGAGTTCCACATTCTCACTGGCCTCTCAATAGGTAAAACTCTTCTTCTTTCCCTCCTGGATTCATCCATACGCAGTGTCTCTTGCCAGCGTAAGATGACTGTGCAAAATGGCCACTAACATATCTGCAGTTATCCACGTATACACGGAAAGCCAATGATGTCATTGGCTGGAGACATCAGCAGCAAACACAGCTTGTGTTTAAAACGTTGGAAAATAGCACCACACATTTCTATGGCCATTGTGAATAAAACTGTGTTACAGATTGTGCAAGAAAAAACAGTGGATGACGTATAGGTACATAGGAACAGGAGTAAGCCATTCAGTCCTTTGAGCCTGCCCCGATCATGGCTGATCTGTAGCCTAACTTCTTGTACCTGCCTTTGGCCCATATCCCTTAATATCTTTGCTGTACAAAAATCTATCTATCTCAGATTTAAAGTGAACAACTGCTCTACCTTCAACTGCTATTTGTGGGAGTGAGTTTCAAGTCTCTACCACCCTTTGTACAAAGAAGTGCTTCCCAACCACACCCCTGAATGGCCTGGCCATAAATGTTAGACTATTCCCGCTAGTTTTAGAATCTCCCACCAGTGGAAATAATTTATCTTTATCTACCCTGCCTGTCCTTGTGAATATCTTGAATAATTCGATCAGATCACTTCTTAACCTTCTAAATTTTAGCAAAAACAGGTCTAATTTGTGTAATCTCTCCTTGCAACTTAACCCTGTAGTCCAGGTATTAATTTTGCAAACATCCGTTGCAAGCTCTACAAACCCACTATATCCTTCCTAAGGTCAGGTGCCCAGAAATGCTCACAGTACTCCAAGTCGGGTCTAACCAGGGTTTTGTATAGCTGCAGCATAACCTCAGTGTCTTTGTACTCCAACCCTCAAGTCATAAATGGTAGCATTTTGTTCGCCTTTTTGGTTATTTTCTGCACATGTTCGTGGCTATTTAAGGATTTGTGCATAGAACCCCCAGGTCTCTTTGTACATCCGCTGTACTTAACCCTTCCCAATTTAGAAATTACTCTGCTCTTGTCCATTTTTGGTCCAAAATGGATAACCTCATACTTGCTTACATTGAATTCCATCTGACACAAATCTGCCCAGTCACCTAGACTGATCTCCTTGCAATTTTATGCTATCATCTAGATTGTCTACAGTGCCACCTAATTTGGACACATGACTTTTCATGCCATCATCCAAGTCATTCATGTGAATAACTGAGGCCCCAATACAGATCCCTGTGGTACACCAAGAGTCACATCCTGCCAATTAGAGTACTTACCCATTATCCCCACTCTCTATCGCCTGCCACTGAACCAATTGCCTATCCCGGTCAATAACTTGCCCTCCAATCATATTTAACAGTCTCTTATGTGGGACTTCTGGAAGTTCACATAAATAACATTTATTGACATTCCCCTATCACCTTAGTCACCTCTTCAAAAAATTCAATGTAATTAATCAGGCATGACCTTCCCCTCACAAATCCATGTTGGCTCTCCTTGATCGACCAAAGTTTTGAAGGTGTTCAGTTACCCCATCCCTGATTATAATCTCCAGCAAATTCCCCACCGTAGATATTAGGCTAACCAGTCTAGAATTCCCTACTTTCCGCCTTTCACCCTTCTTAAAAAGTGGAGTGACGTGTGCAATTTTCCAATCCAGAGGGACTTCTCCTGATCTAAGGAACTCAGAAAGATTATAATTCGGGCATCTACAATGTGCTTCCCTACTTCTTTTCAGACTCTCGGATGGAAACCATCAGGTCCTGGGGATTTGTAACTGTTTAATTCCATCAATTTCCCAGTGGCTTTTTCAGGGAGTTTCCTGCTGGCTTTGTCGGGGAGCTCCCCACCACTTTTCAAAGACATGCAAGTCACTTTTTTGAGCCATGTGGAGTTTCTTACCAGTTTTGCCCGCACTTAGAATTGAAGAGATTGGGCTGAGGTTGCCCCGATCTCTGTGAGCTTGTGGGGCCCCCCGCCCATGGGCAACGTCAACCTCCACACAAATGGACACCCCACAAGTGAGGACACCCCAATATGGGGTCCCTGGTGCACCCGAACACCCTTACAGCACCCCTTTCCTTCCAAGACCCCAACCCATTATCCCCCAAACCACCCGGAGGTCCTACTTATCTGCCCTGCACCCCCCCACTCTTCAGCCCACCCACCCCCATCCTCCTTTCATGGCCATGCCCCCCCCCCCCCGGGTCTGACCCTTGACACTGCAACTGTGGCACTCAAGCACCTTGTCTCCTGGACAGTGCTCCAGCCAGCTTGGCAGGGCCACTGGGCACATTGACAGTGTCCGGGTGCCCGCGTTCCTGGGGAAGAGCCGGAGGCCACCCTGCACTTAACCGAACCACCCAGGGCATCTCCAATAGCCCAAGAGACTCTCTGGGTGCTGTTCTGCCTGGCCCACATTTGTGTAGACCAGTGCTGAATGGCGCCTAGCTACAGCCTCCCTGGGAAGACTAGAGAATCGAGGGAGGCCGGTGTATCCTGTGTGAGTAAGTCTTAAGTTGGTTTGAGACCTACTACCGGGAGCGCATTTTCATCACGTCCATTTATGGTGGAGTTCCAACTCAGACTTCTCGCAGGACTTTGGTGAATCCCGTGAGGGGCGGAGGTAGCAGGGAGGCCGGCTGAAGGCTCTCAAGATTCTCTCACTTGAGCACAACACGGTCAGCCAATTGCGCCCCTGTATCATCTCAGTAAAGTCAGCCTTGCCCAAATTTAAAATTATCGTATCTGAAACATGCTTTTCATTTTTAAATGCTACACTGAGTTCAATCATGTTGTGATCACTGTTTAATAAATGTTCTTGCAGTTCGGCTAGTAATTAAATTTTATTATTACATAATTAAATTTAATATTGTCTGTCCACTTGTTACACCTGGAACATTGCTGAAATTCACTACCTTTCTGACAGGCGCTTGTCTGCATTTTCAAATTTATGTGCAAGTTAAAATCCCCCATTAATACTACTATATCTTTACACTTGCCTAATTTCTGCATTTATACAATCTCATGCCTCAGAACTGCTACCACGGGATCTATACATAAGGTCCATTAGTTTTTGATCATTTTCTGTTCCTTGGTTCTAACCATATAGTCTCCACTAGTTGCTTTCCCCTCATTATATCCCCCCTCACCATTGAGGTGATAGTATTTTTAATTAGCAAGGCTACTCCACCCCCTCGGCCATCTTCCCTCTCCCTCCTGTAAGCTTTATAACCAGGTATATTTTGTCCCCAGTCCCAGCCATGTCTCCATAATAGCTACCATATCTTAAGCTTTAATTTTAATTTGCATCTACAACTCATCTAGTTGATTCCTTACACTCAGTGCATCAGTATATAGAATTCTTAATTGGGTTACACCCATAACCATGAGCACTGATGCTTTATTCGCTTGTTCATAATTTCTCGCTTCTGGTTTTACCAGTATACTTGCTGCAGTTCTTAAAGTTGCATTCCTGACTATTTCTTTACTCTCTGGCCTGCTACTTGGTTTTTGACATGTATCGGCTTCCTCTCCCGTTCTTTATATTAAAAAGTAGAAGTACAGCAAAATGCTTCAGGTATTGATGGGTGAGCTGCCAGTGTTCGTATACAACAGAACTGAAAATGTGCCAAGAAAAAGATAAAGCTGAAAGAAGTTAGAGGTGAAAATGGGTTTGAATATTGGTCGGAATATAATAATTTTTAGTTCTAAAATGTACTCTCCAGGACAAGTAATTTGACTTTGCACTGCAGTTTCAGCCCTCATTAGGATAGCTGCAAGTTTTAATTTTGCTTTCAGCAAAACCGATATACTAACTGAAGAGGATGAATATCACATGGAGGGAATGAGGAAAGTTCACAACCTCATCACTCGCACTGACGTCATGGAGTGAAGCTTTTCAGCAAATGTTGCCATGTTGATAACAAATGAGGCCTTGTTCATAACTATATTTACGGCCTCCAGTTCTGCATTATCTCACAAGTGAACACATTCTCTCCATATCCAACCTGTCCAATCCATTCAGATTTGCAAAAAATACTTATAAAATCATCTCTATCTTCTCTTGTCTGAGGAAAAGAAAAATGCCCAACCTTACCTCATAGCTGTAATTTCAGTTGACAAAAACCCTCAGTGTCTTGGTTAGAATTTCAGAACAAATATTTCTCTTGGTTTAAGGTTTGCTGTGTGTAAATCCTCCCTTTCTAAGCCCCTGTAAAAGAAGTTTACAAAATCCATTCCTGTCAGATCAGAAGTTGACAATATTCTCTCCTCCAGTTTGCTGACCCAGGAAGGTCCTGTTGCTTATTCCTTCCTGTAAGGATGGTGGTCATTGACCTATAATGATGGGTGTTCGTTAAAGTGGGCCTGATGCCAGGAAAAGCCCTACAGCTGCTGCCCCTCTCAGTGCAAATGCAGGTCTAGGAGGACCTTAATCTGGACTTCAGCCTTAAACAAGTTATTTGTGAATCCTACCTGCTCAGCCACTGGCTCAAAACCGTCCTAAGCTTGGCAATTTCCCTACCCCGGCTTCAACACAATCATTGCTGCACAGCCCCAGCATTATGACATTGCTCCAGCTGCAGCTGAGCACCGTGCCCGCATGGAGAGGGGCAGAAGGTGGGTCTCCTGTAATAAAGATAAGTCGCATTCTACCTCGTGGAGGAGGCTGCATAATTGTGCTATCCATTGAAAAGACATGTTTCTGGCGAGAGAATTATAGCCCGTGTCTTCCGGTCATTGACCGCCACCATGTTTCCTGTATCACAAATTAACTGCCTATTTTCAGCCAGGACCTCAGTCCCCAGCTAAGCAGAAACAGCTGAGCGCAGACTCTCCAGGGCGAGGCCAGAAATTGCAGCAAAGACAAAGTAAAGAGAAGACACAGATCATGTTCATTGCACTGGCTGCCATGTTCAGGCAACTTTATTAAAAGCCCAGATAAGTGAGTTGGTGAATGTATGAGTAGTTGGGTTGGATGAATTGGGCAAGGGGAAGGATCATCGGGTTGACAGCGAGAGTAGTCCAGTGGTTAGCTGGTTAGGGGTAGTTGGGAAGGTGAGGAGTGGGGGGCGAAGTCAGCTCATCATGGGAGGGTAGGTAAGTGGTTGGGGGGGGGTGCAGTCTGTACTCTAGTAGGGTTCCATAGTTAGGTGATCTAGATGGGAGGCAGGTGGTAGTGAGTAGTAGTCAGACGGTCAGGGAGTGAGCAGGGTGAGGGCTAGTCGAATTGTCAGCCGGTCCAAAATTGGCTGAGCTGAGCAGCAGGAGGCAGAAAGTGTTGGTCAAAGTTTATTTTTGTGACTGGAAGCTTGCGTCCAGTGGTGTACCGCAGGGATTGGTGCTGGGTCCCATGCTGTTTGTTATGTATGTTAATGATCTGAACAGAAATGTGGGTGTTATGATCAGGAAGTTCACACAAGACACATAAATTGGTGGTGTGGTAAATAGTGGGGAGGAATGCCTTAGATTACAGAGTGATAAAGGAGGACTGGTCAGATGATCAGAACACTGGTAAATGGAATTTAAACCGGAAAAGCGTGGGGTAGTGGGAGAAATATCAATGCAAGGGAATACACAATGACCAACAGGACACTAGATGTAGAGGATTAGAAGGATATTGGGGCGCATACTCATAAGTCGCTGGAGGCAGGAGAGGTAGGAGTATGGTTAAGATGGCATGTGGGAAACTTGCCTTTATTCATGTGACATTAAATATAAATAGCATGGGGGCAGCATGGTGGCACAGTAGTTAGCATTGCTGCCTCACAGTACCGAGGTTCCAGGTTCAACCCTGGCCCAGGGTCACTGTCCGTGTGGAGTTTGCACATTCTCCCAATGTCTATGTGGGTCTCACCCCCACAACCCAAAAGAGGTGGATTGGCCATGCTAATATCGGCCCTAAAATGGAAAAACAAAAATTGGATACTTCAAATTTAGTTAAAATATATAAGAGCATAGAGGTTATGGTGGAGCTGTATAAAACACTTGTTAGGCCACAGCTAGAGCAGTGTGTGCAGTTCAGCTCATCGCGCTATAGGAATGAATGGTGCAGAGTAGATTTACCAGGATGTTGCCCGAGCTGGATCATTTCAGTTATGATGGGAGGCTCATTAGATTGGGGTTGTTTTCCTTAGAGAAGAGAAGGCTGAAGGGGGAGGGGAACCTGATGATTGAGGGTCCAATATTATGAAGGATGTAGTTGGGTAGAAAGGCTGACCTTCACATTTTAAGTAGAATTTAGATGAGCACTTGAATAGCATACAAGGCTATAGACAAAGTGGTGGAAAATGGGATTAAAATAAAAGGTGCTTGATGGTCGGTACAGCCACATAGGTAGTGGGTAGCTGCGAGGTCATCAGTGTTAAGTAATGGGTTAAGAGTTAAGTAATGTATTAAGAGACATTGCAATTAGTTGTCTCATTTATGTTAAGTATCCAATGATTGACACGGATATGTAAAGGGGCTTCAGGTGGCCCTTGTGTCAGGTGATGTGTTGTTAGAGTTCTGTGCAGAGGCTGTGGAAGTGAAATAAATGGTGTTTGGTGAAAAGGAACAGGACTTTTGACTCTTCATACAACGGTAACTAAAACGTATAACAGTCAGTAGTCTGGTGGTCAATGGTCAAGGTTTAGTTTGGTGGTCAGTAGATGAGTGGTCAGGGTAGTAGTCAGGTCGGGAACTAGTCCGGCAGTTGGGGGATGGCGGGCACTCAATTTGTACTCTGGTTGGGGAGGGTGTAGTTAGCTGGCCGGGAAGGTAGTCCGGAAGTTGTTGGGGTAGTCAGATAGTCAGGTGTTGTGGCGAATGAGGCCTAGTAGTGGTCAGCTGGTCATCGGGGTAGTTGGGTGACCATAGGGTAGTCTGTTGTCAGCTGGTGTAGTTGGATGGTTAGCTGTTCAAGGGGTAGTCAGGAGCCAGAGATTTAGTTGTTAGGGTAGGTGAGCAGTTGGCTGATGAGGGGGGTAGTCCGGTAGGTTGTGGGGTTGTGTGGGGCCAGGTTCAATGCTTTGTTCAATCTTGCTGTCTGATCCTCGCGTTGGACTAAATATTAGCCAGCAGAATATTTTGATGGCCAATATCCAGTTAGGTCCCACATAGGGGCAGCACAGTAGCACCAGTGAATAGCACTGCTGCTTCACAGCTCTTGGGTCCCATGTTTGATTCCAAGATTGGGTCATTGTATGTCTGGAGTCTGCAAGTTCTCCCCGTGTCTGCGTGGGTTTCATCTGGCTGCTCCGGTTTCCTCCCACAAGTCCCGAAAGACATGCTGTTAGGTAATGTGGACATTCTGAATTCTCCCTATGTGACCCGAACAGGCGACGGAATGTGGTGACTAGGGGCTTTTCACAGTAACTTCATTGTAGTGTTAATGTAAGCTTATTTGGTGACAATAAAGATTATTAATTAATTAACACAATGTTGGAAGGCATTGGGATGGTGGTAATGTCACTGCACTAATATTCCAGAGCCTCATGCTAATATTCTGAGAACCCAGGTTTGAATCCTACCATGGCAACAGCAAAATTTGAACTGAATAAAAATCTGGAATTAAATGTTTAATGATGACCATGAAACCATTATCGTAAAAAAACAATCTGGTCCACGAATGGCCTTGAGGGAAGGGAATCTGCCATCTTTACCTGGTCTGTTCTACATGTGACTGCAGATCGTCCGCAATATGGGTGACTCTTAAATGCTCCCTCTTGCGCAATTAAAGATGGGCAACAGCCAGCGATGCCCACAGCCCAGACTAAAAAAGATTCTGGCACAGATCTCTGACAATGAGTTCAGTGTCAGACACACTCATTAACAAACACATATGCAAGTTAGGTTGGGTTACAGGTATAGTGCTGGGGAGTGGGTCTAGGTATGGTGTTCTTTTGGAGGGTGGGTGCAGAATTGATGGGCCAAAAGTGGCCTCCTTCTGCACTGCAGGAATTCTATGATTAAGGGTCCCTGGGCAGCACTAATCAGGCCATTTGGAAGTTTCACCTTCCTGGACAAATTCAGCGCATGAGTGAGTGACTTCCATGGAGTCCTGATGCACATTTCCCAATTTACGTCAAATGTCCATGAAACCGTATGGTTATCATAAGATTTAGGCTGAGGTTCAGTGATCCAATTACTCTTGGAGCCAAGGGGTCAAGATACAAAAGGAATAATCAATTTCATACAGAAAGCCAAATGCTTGGGCCCTCCACCATTGTGCTGGCCTGGAAATAGTTAATATCAGTAATGATCGCAGAACCCAACCCTGCATTCAAAGATGCGCCTGCCTTTTGGCTCATCGACCGACCCTCAAGAAAGCACTCTGCCTAGGCCGATACCACCAACCTATCCCTGTAAACCCACCCAATGAGCAAGGCCAATCCACTTAACCTGCACATATTTACACAGTAAGGGACAATTTAGCATAGCTAGCCCACCCAACCTACATATCTTTGGTCTGTGGAAGAAAACTGGAGCACCCGGAGAAAACCCAAACACAGGGAGAACGTGCAACTCCATGCAGTTACTCAAGGTTGGAATTAGACCCGGGTCCCTAATCCTTTGAGGCAGAAGTGCTAACCACTGTGACACAGTGCCGCCCTAGTAGGTGAGGTGTACAGGAAAGAATAATTTCCCATGCACGCAATATTTAAACAGATTCTCTCGAGTACGAATGGACTGGCTGCACATCAGATCCAGCAAACATTTAAAGTTAGAGAGCGAACAGGTCCACCCTGTACACCATATAATTAGTAGTGTCCTTACTCCATAATTCTTTTCAAGGAAAAATTTAGACAAGACATCATAGTCCCGGACAAGGCGTGTACAGAATCTTCCTCTGTTCTATTAGCATAACCTTCTAATTTCCAGTTAGTCATTTTGGCATGAACGGAAACAGAATTAATACCTGGGTGTGATGGCCGACAGTCCAGTTCTAAGCCTGCGGGATACATCTGCAACATACTGCCCTAAAGAAAACATAATTGGGTGGCATGGTGGCACAGTGGTTAGCACTGCTGCCTCACAGCACCAGGTACTCTGGTTCAATTCCGACCTTGTTGAATATGCAGATTAGTGTCTGCGTGGGTTTTTCAGGGTGCTCTGGTTTCCTCCCTCAGTCCAAATGTTAGATGGATTGGCCATGCTAAATTGCCCTTCGTGTCCAAAGATGTTCAGGTTAGGTGGGGTTATGTAGATAGAGTGGGCTATGTGAGCCTGGGTGGGGTGCTGTTGGGCGTGGTGCACAATTGGTGGGCTGTTCATCCGGCTTCTGCACTGTCAGGATTCTCTAGATTCTAGGCAACTGTGGTCACTGACCTGCGTCCACCCATTTCAGCCGATTTCCAATTACAGACCTCCAGTTCCTGTGGAAGGCCAAACTGCTGCACACCTATTGATATCCAGCGTCCTGAAACGATCAGAAAAAGCACAAAGAAAATGACAAGTGCGAGTTTTTAGTTTTTGCAAAATTTTCAGTGTTAAATTTTGATTATTTTTAGCATTCATCTTGGCCCTTTTGGGGCCAATTCAAATCTGTGATGCAAATATTTCAGCTTCACTTAAAAAATACACAGGTAAACTGGTGAATTGCAGAAAGCTCCCAGGTATAACCTCAACATTGACATTATCTCATCAGAGGTAATGGCATTCCCTTGCATTTACCACCACTCCTGTTCTCCTTCCAACCTGGAAAGATCTCTTCCCAAGAAGATTACAACTCCTCTTTCAAACTTCCGACCGTAACACCATTTGACCATGCATTTGTCATGACACTTCTTCAACTGGTCATCTGTTCAAGCATTCCCACAACTCGTGATTTCTTTCTCCTGCGTAGAACACTGAATCTTCCCCTTAACTCCCATTACCCCCTTTGCAGCTTATGTCTAAGGAACGCAGACCGGAACATATGTCACACAAAAGGTTTAGCCAATTATTGGCCGAGCAAGCTGCCCCACACACTAAATACTACCTGGTCCTGTATCCACTTTCCCTGCAGCCATTTCTTAAAAGACCCTAGGATACAGAGCAGTAAGTCCACACGATGTGCCCGTCTCTGTCAGTCCAATTAGTTGTTCTAGTCATTGTTTATGTTTCTCAATCCCTGCTGCATCTCGGTTTTCTACTATCCTTGGAATGGTGTTTGGGTTTTTACTTTGGAGACAGAGACTAAATACTTAAGTTTCTGCTATTTCCTGGTGTCCTATACTAATTTCCCTGCCCTACCATCTAAAGAAGCAATGCTTTGATTTTTTTAATGTTTTCTTAGTTTTCTCTCAAATTCCAATTTCTTCCTCTTTTTTTTTTATAAAAGTCACCCTTTACTGCACTGAGCTTTTTAAGCACAAAGCACTTTAGAATCTAAATGCAGCACATGCTGCAATCCTTACCTGGTCTGGCCTACATGTGATTCCAGCTGCTGACTGTTAACTGCCCTCAGTCCACTCAGTTCAAGCAGAGTGAAGGCTGGGCATTAAATGCTGGCCTCAGCCTACAATGTCCACATCCCATTTAAAAAAAAAAAAATCTTTCTTCCTTAATAGCATGCATCTCTACTGATAGTTATGAAATATCCCCCTCAATGTCTGACGCTCCACTGTCCTAACTTTTAATTTATTTTCTGTTTGCTCCAGCTAACTCTCTATTCATACTTTTTAATTGCCTTTATTTAAGTTCAAGACACTCGTCTTAGACCTACCGATCGCATCCTGTAAGTGAATGAAATTCCATTATGCTGTGACAATTATTCCCAATTGGATCCTTTACAAGATGATCATTAATCAATGCTACCTCTTTGAACACTATCAAGTCTAAAGACTTTTCCCTCGTTTCCCAACTAAATTGTTCCAAGGAACTGCTCGAAATACATCAATTCAAGATGCAGGCTACCTTTTCTAATTTGATTCAACAAATCTATATAAAAGGTGAAAATCACCCACGATTGTGGTACCTGCCTTAGAAGGTTCCATTTCTTCATGTATAGCATATATTTAGCACTACTGACTCATCGCGCCAGGGACCAGTGTTCAATTCTGGCCTTGGATGACTATCTGTGTGGAGTTTGCACTCAAATTCCTTTCTGTATTGCATTCCTCTGGGTGCTCCGGTGTCCTCCCACAGTCCAAATATGTGCAGGTTAGGTGGATTGGCCATGCTACATTGCTCCTTCGTGGCCAGTGATGCACAGGTTAAGTTACAAGGATAGGGCAGGGACTGTGCCTCGGCAGGGTTCTCTTTCAGAGGGTCTGTGCAGACTCGATGAGCCAAATGGCCTCATTCTGCACAGAATTCTATGATTCTATACTCTGTCCTGCAAAGCAGCTACTGGCTGAACCATGGTGGTGGTGCAGTGATGGCTATAAACTATTCCCAGCAGTAACTTTCCTTGACAATTGCTCATTTAAATCCAAACTGATTCTATATCTTGATCCTTCAAACCAAGATCATTTCTCACTATTGTACTGATCTTCAACACCTTTTTTTTTTCTTGTACCTCCCAAATGTCCAAATCCCTTGAATCTTCAGGTCCCATGCACGGTCCTTTATAACCAGGTCTTTCTAAGGCTTTCATATCGTAGTCATTTATTTCAAGTTGTTCTACCAATAAATAAATTGATCATAATTCTTCAGATCTGCTTTTTTACTATTTTATCCTCTGCAGATCTTTTTGCTGGTGCACTTGTATATTTGTATGCCCTGTCCATTCCTGTCACTCTTTATTATCATTAACCATACAATAACCTGCACTATTCCCTTGTCTTTTTTCATTGATTTTAGAAATATTCCCTCATATGAAACTTTCTCCCTACTATTTAGTTGAAAGCACTTTTTACAGCAATAGATGTACAATTTTCCAGAACACTGGTCCCAGAAAGGTTCAGTTAAAGGCGTCCCAATGTTATAGCTCCCAGTGCCGAAAGAATGGAAACCCAAGTATCCCCCACCAACATTTGAATTACACATTCAACTTTCTGATTCACATTACCCAATGCAAATTTCCTTCTAGTTTGGATTGTAATCCAGAAATGATAATCTTTGCGGTTCTGTTTTTAATTTAACCCCTCACTGTTCATACTCCTTATGTTGTTGGATCCCTTCCCACCCACTCAAGATTCCTCTCCAATCCCTACGAAATGTCCGTAATCACATGCACTGGAAAGACATTACAGCCTTCAATGCTCACCCTCTTTGTTGCAGATAACAGTATCTATTCCCCTATACAGTCCCCTACTACAAATGTAACTCCAAAGTCAGTCTGCAAAACAGAAGAGAACTGGATATAACAACTTGAAGTGGGGGAGGAAACAGAAACATCTTTTTATTTGCTTTGCGTTCTTGAATTAAAGGGATCAAAAGATTATTCGGTAGGCAGAATATGGAGTTGAGGCCACAGTCAGATCACCCATGATCTTGCTGAAAGGTAGAACAGGCTCAAGGGGCCTAATGACCTAAGTCTGCTCATATCATTGATCATACCACCATATTGTTCTGTGAAAATGCAAAAATTATTTGAGCTTCTAGTTTTGGAATTGGTAGATTCAGTCTCAACTTTTGCAAAGTCCAATCTTGCCCTTTACCAAATGTACTAGATGCAGCTGGGATATTGCAGCTGCTGCTAAACAAAATCCAAACAAAAGTCACAGTGATAGATGGGCAAGTGTCTTCACAATGAAGATTTTCAAGTGTCGCTAAAAACTGACAAACACAAATATTTGTGAATTAAGACAGGACATATAGAGATATGTTTTCTTGCTCTCTGAAACAAATGCCACACGAGTACCTGGGTCAATTTAAATTGGGTGTATAAGTGGCAGAAAACTTTATAAAAAGTTCTCTGGTTATCAATACATAAAACATGAAGGAGGGGGTTCTGTAAAAGGACAAGTGCTCCACTCTGCCAGATTACTCGCCAGGAATTGAAGACAGTAATCCACTTCCTTAGAGAGGGATTTAAACCTGAGGTTGAGAATGTTAACATCAAGACTTTGCCATAATTGGAAGCTAATACAGTGCCACACACTCTCAGCCACTTACGGTTTGTTGCTGGGTGATGATGGCACAGTGGTTATCACTGCTGCCACACAGCACCGTGGGCCCAGGTTCAATTCCAACCTTGGGTGACTGTGTGGAATTTGCACATTCTTCCCGTGTCTGCGTGGGTTTCCTCTGGGTGCTCTGGTTTCCTCCCACATCGAAAGATGTGCCGGTTAGGTAGATTGACTTTGTTAAATTGCTCCGAGGTGGGATTACGGGGATAGGGTGGGGCTTTGGACTGGGCCTAGACTGTGTTCTTTCAGAGGGTCGGCACAGACTCGATGGGCCAAATGGCCTCCTTTTGCACTATAGTGATTCTATGATTCTAAACATTGATGTCGGTGGAGGGACAAACAGGGCCAGGGGACAAACAAGGCCACAGCAGGACTGTGTCTGCAGACTCTGCCTGTCAGGTCAGATACAAACAGGATCAGCTTGAACAAGACACACAAGAGTGATGGATCTTACTGCAGTGTCACAGCCAACGTCACTCCTTCGCCCGAGTCCACAGTCACCTCGGTCTCCATCTCCCAATGTAAAGCTGCAAAACAAAAGAAAAGTGGATAAGACAACCTGAAATAGAAGATGAAATGAGGATTTATTTTTAAAGCAGCGAGTTGGTATGCTCTGGGATGCATGGCTGAAAGGAGGCAGCAGAATCATCTGTAACTTTGCAAATGGGATCAGATAAAGACTTGAAAAGGAAGAATATTCACAGAGCTGCGGGTACAGGCAAAGAGGGGACTGACTCCCTGCTATTCCTGTGCTCCTGCTGACGGCGCACGTGTCACCGACCTCAGCCATTGAGACCACATTAATCAAGCCTGACACCCCGACGCCCTACCCTTCTCCCCCGACGCCCTACCCTTCTCCCTTCCCCCACCCCGACGCCCTACCCTTCTCCTCCCCCCCATCACACGCCGAAAGGTCCTGGACTCCGTGCGAGCTCACTCGCTCGCCCTTCCGCGGCAGCACCCTCTCGGGCCCAGTATTACTGCCCCGAACTGAGATCGCCGCTATCGACCCGAAATCCAGGCCCGGCCCCTGACCGCAGCAAATCTACACACTGAGGAGCGCAGCGCATGCGCGGCTTTTTCAGCACCGGACAAACCATGACGCAATCTCGTAATCACGAGAGACGAAATGATGCGTGACGTGCAGGGTGGCCCAACCTTGGAGAGAGAGGGAGCTGTCAATCTAAGGATATGCAGTCATTGTGCACCGGGTTGTTAGAAACTACTGCTGTGAGAAACACCGCTCACTTAATAAAAGATTTACACTTAGTCAAATTCTGAAGAAGTATTTATTATCGATCTTGCAAGAGCGGGTGCCTCCAGTAAGCAATAGCAGACACAAAGAATTCACACAGCATCACTTTGTTATATACAATCCATGAAAATACAATCCGTGGGAAACAATCCGTGAGAAACACATCCCACAAACTATAAAAAGGGCAGTTCCCTTATCAGTGATCCCTTATTTGGTCTCCCCCTTGCATAGTGATTTCTGTCCGCTCCTGGTACATCCTTGGACCGGCAGTTAAAGATAAGAATGAGGCCCCCTGCTTGCACCTGCTATCTCCCCTTGCTTAGCAAGTTCTGTTATTGTACATCCCGTTCTTCCCCGAAGGTCATCCTGGTACATCGTTATAATAATTCGCTCACTATAGCTTACTCAGAACTCAACATGTTAATTTTCCCATCATGCTTCATTGTTGATATCTTAATTGTGAACCAGAGTATATACATGTGAAAACAACACAAAAACAACACAGAATGTTCATTTCTCACACTGCAAATGCAAAATATTCGGAAATATATATGAGGAAAATTCTGTAAATACAATAATTCCAACTGGGGATCGTCTGGAACGGTTGAGCAAGACCCATCGGTCTTAAGTTCCTATTTCTTGCTTCACTGTCACATGGCAGGTGAGGCTTTGGGACCTGATTGCATTCTCTCATTCGAGAGAGTTGATTAAGTCACTAATAGAAAGAATAAGTAGTACCTCGGTTATGATTGGCGGGAAATTTAGATGTTATCTTTTATATTATATGTATTATGTAAAACATATAAATACCCATGTTCACCAGCGTTTAGCATCTTTAGTACCAGGGTAGCCAAATCTGTTTGCTCATCTACAGTCTCCAGTTTATCACCTCAAAGAACATCCTCCTATTTTCATCCAGTGCATACAATTTACGCTTTTTCTGTAACTCCTCACATTTTTATCTATTGCTTTAATCGAATCCTCTTTTTTGTCCTTTAGTTCATAAAAGTTTTTTGGAAGAAGGGACTAACTGAGAAACACCAGAAATACATGAAAGTCAGGTGTTACGTTCTGGTACTAGGCTGGTAGGAATCAATCTACTGGAGAACGTCTCGTTCATGGCTGGTTAAGTTTTATTGTTAAATATTAACATGGGTTAGATAACAAACATGATACGATGAAAAACTATTACTATCAAAATATCCAAGCCATGGGACATCTGCGACTATCTACTTCAACAGCTATCCCCAGAGTCCCTGAGTTTGTAATGCCACATGGTTCTCTTCTGCCACCTGTTGGTTGGAGGTCGTATCCGTTAATATTTACATAACTGCTTCTGCAGATCATCACACCCTCTTTCCTTTGGAAATGAGTACTATTTACAATCATCATTTTAAAACAATACATTTACATCTGATGCACTTCATTCTTTACTTATGTACATATTTCAAGGCTTACAAATCAATCTGTCTGGTTTTCTGCTGTGTCTTATCGACCTTCTCAGTGCCCATTGAATCGGCGAATTCGACTGGCATTCAGATGTTTCTGAACATAACATAAGAACTAGCAACAGGAGTAGGCCATCTGGCCCCTCGAGCCTGCTCCGCCATTCAATGAGATCATGGCTGATCTTTGTGGACTCAGCTCCACTCTCCGGCCCGTACACCATATCCCCGAATCCCTTTATTCTTTAGAAAGGTATCTATCTTTTTCTTAAAAACGTTTAAAGAAGGAGCCTCAACTGCTTCACTGGACAAGGAATTCCAGAGATTCACAACCCTTTGGGTGAAGAAGTTCCTCCTAAACTCGGTCCTAAATCTACTTCCCCTTATTTTGAGGCTATGCCCCCTAGTTCTGCTTTCCCCGACCAGTGGAAACAACCTGCCCGCATCTATCCTATCTATTCCCTTCATAATTTTATATGTTTCAATAAGATCCCCCCGCATCCTTCTAAACTCCAATGAGTACAGTCCCAGTCTACTCAACCTCTCGTCATAATCTAATCCCCTCAACTCTGGGATCAACCTAGTGAATCTCCTCTGCACTCCCTCCAGTGTCAATATGTCCTTCCTCAGGTAAGGAGACCAAAACTGAACACAATACTCCAGATGTGGCCTCACCAACACCTTATACAATTGCAGCATAACCTCCCTAGTCTTGAACTCCATCCCTCTAGCAATGAAAGACAAAACTCGATTAGTCTTCTTAATCACCTGTTGCTCCTGCACACCAACTTTTTGCTACTCGTGCACCAGCGCACCCAGGTCCCTCTGCACAGCAGCATGTTTTAACATCTTACCGTTTAAATAATAATCCATTCTGCTGTTATTCCTCCCAAAATGGATAGCCTCACATTTGGCAACATTGAATTCCATCTGCCAGACCCTAGCCCATTCACCTAACCTATCCAAATCCTTCTGCAGACTTCCGGTATCCTCTGCACTTTTTGCTTTACAACTCATCTTAGTGCCGTCTGCAAAGTTTGCCACATTGCACTTGGTCCCCAACTCCAAATCATCTGTGTAAATTGTGAACAACTGCGGGCCCAACACTGATCCTTGAGGGACCCCACTAGTTACAGGTTGCCAACCAGAGAAACACCCATTTAGCCCCACTCTCTGCTTTCTGTTAGTTAACCAATCCTCTACACATGCTACCACTTTACCCTCAATGCCATGCATCTTTAGTTTATGCGGCAACCTTTTGTGTGGCACCTTGTCAAAAGCTTTCTGGAAATCCAAATATACCACATCCATTGGCTCCCCATTATCTACTGCACTGGTAACATCCTCAAAAAAATCTACCAAATTAGTCAGACACGACCTACCCTTTATGAACCCATGCTGTGACTGCCCAATGGGACAATTTCCCTCCAGGTGCCCCGCTATTTCCTCCTTAATGATAGATTCCAGCATTTTCCCTACAACCTAAGTTAAGCTTACCGGCCTATAATTACCCGCTTTCTGCCGACCTCCTTTTTTAAACAGTGGTGTCACGTTTGCTACTTTCCAATCCTCTGGGACCACCCCAGAGTCTAGTGAATTTTGATAAATTATCACTAGTGCGTTTAGAATTTCCCTAGCCATCTCTTTTAACACTCTGGGATGCATCCCATCAGGGCCAGGAGACCTGTCAACCTTTAGCCCCATTAGCTTGCCCAATACTGCCTCCTTAGTGATTACAATCATCTCAAGGTCCTCACCTATCACATCTTTATTTCCATCAGTCACTGGCATGTTATTTGTGTCTTCCACTGTGAAGACTGACCCAAAAAACCTGTTCAGCTCCTCAGCCATTTCCCAGTCTCCTATTATTAAATCTCCCTTCTCATCTTCCAAAGGACCAATATTTACCTTAGCCACTCTTTTTTGTCTTATATATTTGTAGAAGCTTTTACTATCTGCTTTTATGTTCTGAGCAAGTTTACTTTCATAGCCTACCTTAATCTTCTTTATAGCCTTTTTAGTAGCTTTCTGTTGTCCCCTAAAGACTTCCCAGTCCTCTAGTCTCCCACTAATATTTGCCACTTTATATGTTTTTTCGTGTCTCTGTGCTTTGCACTGCGTGACTTTGTACGGCCTGTGTGTGCTCAGGCAGCATGAGATCACTCACGTCAATATCCATTGGATCAGGATAAACGGATTGGATAGGATTGGATTTGTTTATTGTCACGTGTACCAAGGTACAGTGAAAAGGATTTTTCTGTCAGCAGCTCAACAGATCATTCAGTACATTGGAAGTAAAGGGAATAAAAGAAAATACATAACAGGGCAACACAACATATACAATGTAATTACATAAGCACTGGCATCGGATGAAGCATATAGGGTGTAGTGTTAATGAGGTCAGTCCATAAGAGGGTCATTTAGGAGTCTGATAACAGAGAGGAAGAAGCTGTTTTTGAGTCTGTTTGTGCGTGTTCTCAGACTTCTGTATCTCCTGCCTGATGGAAGAAGATGGAAGAGTGAGTAAACCGGGTGGGAGGGATCTTTGATTATGCTGCCCACTTTCCCCAGGCAGCGGGAGGTGTAGATGGAGCCAATGGATGGGAGGCAGGTTTGTGTGATGGACTGGGCAGTGTTCACGACTCTCTGAAGTTTCTTGCGGTCCTGGGCCGAGCAGTTGCCATACGAGGCCCAATAGGATGCTTTCTATGGTGCATCTGTAAAAGTTGGTAAGGGTTAATGTGGACATGCCGAATTTCTTTAGTTTCCTGAGGAAGTATAGGCGCTGTTGTACTTTCTTGGTGGTAGCGTCGACGTGGGTGGACCAGGACCGATTTTTGGAGATGTGCACCCCTAGGAATTTGAAACTGCTAACCATCTCCTCCTCTGCTCCATTGACCCTACATAGAACATAGAACATAGAACAATACAGCGCAGTACAGGCCCTGCGGCCCACGATGTTGCACCGAAACAAAAGCCATCTAACCTACACTATGCCATTATCATCCATATGTTTATCCAATAAACTTTTAAATGCCCTCACAGGGGGGTGGACAGTACTTTGCTTCCTGAAGTCAATGACCAGCTCTTTAGTTTTGCTGGCTTTGAGGAAGAGATTGTTGTCGCTACACCACTCCACTTGGTTCTTTATCTCCCGCCTGTATTCTGACTCGTCGTTATTCGAGATCCAGCCCACTATGGTCGTATCGTCAGCAAACATGTAGATGGAGTTGGAACCAAATTTTGCCACGCAGTCCTGTGTGTACAGGGAGTAGAGTAGGGGGCTAAGTATGCAGCCTTGTGGGGCCTCGGTGTTGAGGACTATTGTGGAGGAGGTGTTGATACTCATTCTTGCTGCTTGTGGTCTGTTGGTCAGAAAATCGAGGATCCTGTTGCAGAGTGGGGAGCTAAGTCCTAGGTTTTGGAGCTTTGATATGAGCTTGCCTGGGATTATGGTGTTGTAGGCAGAGCTGTAGTTAATAAATAGGTGTCTGATGTAGGAGTCCTTGTTTTTGAGATGCTCTAGGGATGTGTAGGGCCAGGAAAATGGCGTCTAATGTGGACCGTTTGCAGCGGTATGCGAATTGCAGTGGTTCACGGCGCTCTGGGAGTATGGAGGTGATGCGCTTCATGATCAACCTCTTGAAGCACTTCATTACGACTGAAGTCAGGGCCACTGGATGGTAGTCATTGAGACACGTTGCCTGGTTCTTCTTTGGGACCGGTATGATGGTGGTCTTCTTGAAGCAGGTGGGGACCTCAGAGTGGAGTAGGGAATACCCATGCCAGCTGGTTCACGCAGGCTCTGAGTACATGACCAGGGATCCCATCCGGGCCCGTCGCTTTCCAAGGGTTCACTTTCAGGAAGGGTTGCTGATCCTTCATCAAGGTTCTCCTGTTTCTTCTCAGGTTATGTCCTTGATCCGTTACAACAATGTATGATTGTGGACCTGATGTTGTATTACCTTTGCACACGTTAACCAATCATTAGAACCTTCAATCCTCACTGTGTCATCTCTGATTACAGGTTGCAGATGCTTTGCAGATCGGTCATAATATTTCTTCTACCTCCTTTTTTGAAATTCAAGTTTCTTGACTAGTTCTTCATTAATTGGCTCCTGGGAAATATGTGGAATGGTGGTTCTAAGCATTCTATTCAGAAGCATTTGTGAAGATGCCAATCCGTTTATCAATGGTGCTGCTCGAAACCTAAGTAACACAATAAACGGATTTTCTTTGGGCAGCACGGTAGCACAAATGATTAGCACTGTGGCTTCACAGTGCCAGGGTCCCAGTTTCGATTCCCCGCTGGGTCACTGTCTGTGCGGAGCCTGCATGTTCTCCCCGTGTCTGCGTGGGTTTCCTCCGGGTGCTCCGGTTTCCTCCCACAGTCCAAAGACGTGCAGGTTAGGTGGATTGGCCATGCTAAATTGCTCTTAGTGTCCAAAAAGGCGAAGTGGCATTATTGAGTTATGGGGATAGTGTGGAAGTGAGGGCTTAAGTGGGTCGATGCAGACTCGATGGGCCGAATGGCCTTCTTCTGCACTGTATGTTCTATCTATGTTCTCTGATATCCATTTTTTTTTTGAGTGGCTGTTTTAAATGTGAGCACCATTTTCAGTCCTTCCGTTAGATTGTAAATAAAGAGGACTAGAAGTGACGTGCTGAAAATCATGTCTTTGTGCAAACGCTGCCCATTTAGAACTGCTAAAAGATGGGCAATTGTCACTCATGACAACCTGGAGTATTCCATGACAAGCAAAAATGTCCTTGGTATGTTTGATGACACATGCGGCTGACGAGCTGGCTTGTTGTACTTCCTCTGGAATGTTAGAAAAATAATCAATTATCAACAGGTATTCTTTTCCTGCCATTTAAAAATGTTCTATGCCAACTTTCTGCCATGGAACTTTCATAATTTCGCCCATTTGCATCGGTTCTTTTCGCTGTTGTTGCTGAAATTTCTGAAACGCTGCACAATTTCAATAATTTGGTGGATATCTAGATAGATACTTGGCCAATACACTGCCTCTCTAGCTCTTTGTTTGCATTTTCAATACCTAAGTGTCCTTCATGAATCTTTTGCAAAATCATTGGTCTCAGGACTGTTCCAAAGCTCCCCTAAAAATCAGAGAAACAAAAGATAAGCAGGCATTTTACATTTCAGAGAAGTGTAAAAGTAACAGGGTAGTGATAGCGGGGGATTTAAACTTCTGCAATATTAATTGGGGTAGTCATAGCATAATCGTTTCAGACATAGTGGCAGTCTTAAAATGAGAGAACTTTGTGAGATAGTACGTAGAAGGTCCTACAAGAGACTTACATTTAGGTAATGAAGCCGGGCAAGTGGTTGAAGTTTCACAGGTGGAGCATCTTGCAGACCGAGGTCATAACTCCATGACATTCGATTGTTCTGGAAAAGGATAAAGATGCGCCTGAAATCAAAATTGTAAACTGGAGGAAGGCCGATTTTAATAAGATCAGATAGGACTTTGCCAGAGTGGACTGGGAGCAGGGGCGTCATTCTCCGCCGGCGGGAGTCTCCGTTCTGCCGGCGCCCGGGGGTTTCCCGACGGCGTGGGGCTGCCCCACAATGGGAAACCCCATTGACCGGCCGGCGTTACGGAGACTCCCGCCGGCCGGTCAGCGCAGAAATGTGGCGGGGCGGGTAGGAGAATTTCGCCCCAGATACCTTTAGTTAATCTGTTACCGAACAGTGGGATGCATTCAAGAAGGAAATAGTGAGAGTACAGGACCAGTATGTTTCAATCAAGAAAAAGGATGGGACCAACAAATTCGGTTATATCGAGCGATATACATCATTGGATAAGGAGAAAATGGGAGATTATGGCAGGCATTGAGGCCTCGTCTATCATGCTGTCTCCAGGGAAAGCTGAAGTGTGTCCCAGGCTCTTGTCCGAGGCACGGGAGGAAATCGCAGGGGCTCTGTCAATAATTTTGAATTGCTCTCAGGCATCAGGAGAAGTGATGGAGGACAAATAGTCAGGAGTCTATCGTCAGGAACTGCACCTAATGGCAAAACTACAAGAAGGCTAAACCAGAAAAGAAATGTAATAAACAAGCAAACAAATAATTAGTGCTGGGCAACAGGTTAGGGAGAATAGCCCAAAAAATATTTATACATACGAATGCTTGGAATGTAAGGAATAAACTAGATGAGATGCAGGCGCAAATGCAAATTGAAGATTATGATGTAGCAGCTATTAGAAAGACATGCCTGCAGGATGGTCAGAACTGGGAACTAAAGTTTACATGCAGGACAGGAAAAATGGCAGAGGAGGTGTAGTAGCCTTACTGATGAGAAATACTATCACCACAATGGTGAGGGAGGATATAATGTGGGAAATGCATCCAATGGAGACCATATGGGTGTACCTGAAGAACAAAAAAGGATCTAGAACTAAATGGCTGCTGTGTATCGGATACCTGGTAGCAATTCTAAGGTATTATATTGTATAAAAACAGAAATTAGGCAAGTTCGCAGCAAAGGCAGAGTAGTATTTTTTTAAAATAATTTATATTAAGGTCTTCATAAAATATCAATAGCAATTTGAAAAAGGAACACAACAGGGTTAAGTACAATACACGGTCTAGAAAAGCAACCTTCCCTACCCCCCTACCCCTGTACAAAAATAATAAATTAACATTAACACCCCGACTTAACACAACTGGTATATATACCCCCCTGGACCCTCCAGTGTAAATAACAGAAACAGAAATAAAGTGAACCCCCCCCCCCTTCCGAGTTGCTGCTGCCATTGACTAATGTCTACCGTTCTGCCAGGAAGTCTAAGAACGGTTGCCACCGCCTAAAGAACCCTTGTACCGACCCTCTCAAGGCGAATTTCACCCTCTCCAATTTAATGAACCCCGCCATATCGTTGATCCAGGATTCCATGCTTGGGGGCCTCGCATCCTTCCACTGAAGAAGAATCCTTCGCCGGGCTACCAGGGACGCAAAGGCCAGGATACCGGCCTCTTTCGCCTCCTGCACTCCTGGCTCCTCCGCCACCCCAAATATTGCGAGCACCCAGCCTGGTTCGAGCCTGGATCCTACCACCCTCGACACCATCCTCACTACGCCCTTCCAAAATTCCTCCAGCGCTGGGCATGCCCAGAACATATGGGTGTGATTTGCTGGGCTCCCTGAGCACCTAACACACCTGTCCTCACCCCCAAAAAATCCGGCTCATCCTTGTCCCGGTCATGTGTGCCCTGTGCAGCACCTTAAACTGTATGCAGCTGAGCCTCATGCATGATGCGGAAGAGTTCACCCTCCGTAGGGCATCTGCCCACGTCCCTTCCTCAATCACCTCTCCCAACTCCTCCTCCCACCTACCTTTCACCTCCACCACCGAGGCCTCCTCCTCCTCCTGCATCACCTGGTAAGTTTCCGAGATCTTCCCAACTCCCACCCACCCCCCGGAGAACACCCTGTCCAGTACTGTGTGTGGCAGTAGCCGCGGGAATTCCACCACCTGCCGTCTGGCAAACGCCCTTACCTGTAAGTACCTGAAGGTGTTCCCCGGGGCGAGCCCGTGCTTCTCCTCCAGCTCACCCAGGCTCACGATCTTCTCGTCCACAAACAGGTCCCCCAACTTTCGTATCCCTGCCCTATGCCACCCCGAGAACCCTCCACCTGTTCTCCCCGGGGCGAACCGGTGGTTCCCCCGTATGGGGGTCCACGCCGAGGCCCCAACTTCCCCCCAATGCCACCTCCACTGCCCCCAGATTTTGAGGGCAGCCGCCACCACTGGGCTTGTGGTATACCTCCTTGGAGGGAGCGGCAGCGGCGCCGTTGCCAGCGCCCCTAGACTTGTACCCACAGAAGACGCCAACTCCAGCCTCTTCCATGCAGCCCCCTCCCCCTCCATCACCCACTTGCACACCATCGTCGCATTGGCGGCCCAGTAGTACCCACAGAGGTTCGGCAGCGCCAGTCCCCCCTTATCTCTACTCCGCTCCAGGAACACCCTTCTCACCCTCGGAGTCCCTCGCGCCCACACAAACCCCATTATATTCCTGTTTACCCGCCTAAAGAAAGTCTTCGGGATAAACACGAGGAGGCACTGGAACAGGAACAAAAATCTTGGGAGCATCGTCATTTTGATTGACTGCACCCTACTCACCAAGGACAGTGGCAACACGTCATACCTCTTGAATTCCTCCTCCATTTGCTCCACCAGCTTTATAAAATTAAGCCTATGCAGGGCCCCCAGCTCCTGGCCACCTGGACCCCCAAATACCTGAAGCTCCTCTCCGCCCTTTTTAGTGCGAGCTCGCCAATCTCCCTCTCCTGGTCCCCTGGGTGAACTACGAACAGCTCGCATGCTGAGCTTGTACCCCGAAAAGTCCCCAAATTCCCTAAGAATCCTCATTAACTCTGGCATTCCCCCCACCAGGTCCGCCACATATAGCAGCAGGTCGTCCGCATAGAGCGGCACCCTATGCTCCTCCCCACCCCGCACCAACCCCCTCCAGTTCCTTGACTCCCTCAGTGCCATAGCCAGGGGTTCAATCGCCAGTGCGAAGAGCAGGGGGAACAGGGGACACCCCTGCCTCGTCCCTCGGTGCAACCGAAAGCACTCGGACCTCCTCCTGTTTGTGGCCACACGCGCCATCGGGACCTCATACAACAGCCTAACCCACCTGACAAACCCATCCCCAAATCCAAACCTCTTCAGCACCTCCCACAGGTCTTCATGGATGATCTGCGGCACACGATCCTCAATCCTCGTGGCTAAGACCTTCGGCAGCACCTTGGCATCTACATTTAGCAACGAAATTGGTCTGTAAGACCCACACTGCAGGGGATCCTTGTCCAGCTTCAGGATCAAGGAGATCAGTGCCCGTGACATCGTCAGGGGCAAAGCCCCCCCCCCCTCCCTTGCCTCGTTGAAGGTCCTGACTAGCAAAGGGCCCAACAGGTCCATATATTTTTAATAAAATTCGACCGGGAAACCGACCGGCCCCGGTGCCTTCCCCCGCATGCTTCCTATCACTTTGATGAGCTCTTTCAGCCCAATCGGGGCCCCCAATCCCACCACCAGTCCCTCTTCCACCTTTGGAAACCTCAATTGTTCCAGGAAGCGGCCCATCCCTCCCCCCTCCTGTGGGGGCTCAGATCGGTACAATTCCTCGTAAAAGTCCCTGAAGACCCCATTGATGCCAACCACACTCCCTCCCCTGGCCTTAACGCCCCCGATCTCCGTAGCTGCTTCCCGCTTCCGAAGCTGATGCGCCAGCATCCGGCTTGCCTTTTCCCCATACTCATAAATCGCCCCTTGGGCGTACCTCCACTGCACCTCCACCTTCCTGGTGGTCACCAGGTCGAATTCGGCCTGGAGGCTGCGCGTCTTCCTCAACAATCCTTCCTCGGGCACCTACGCATGTTCAATCCTCAGTTTCTTTACCCGTCAGTCTGGCCTCAATAAAAGTCGAGGTGGATTTGCAGGTACAGCATTAGTTATTTTATTCAGCTTGCAAGCTTTCTCAGTTCACAGCAGTACAGAATGCCTCTCGCTCTCTGTACCTCCAGAATCAAGTGAAGTTATCAAACAAAGAGCTCTGTACTGATACATTCATATGGCATCAGGTTTCACATACTCGACGCCCATAGGTCATCCTATGTCCCTCCTGACCTGTTTGATCTATTCTGATTGGCTCACTTCCAATCCCTTCCTCTGGCCCCTATTACTCAGCATCACTCTCGTAGACACACCTCTTCCTGCTTTTCCATGCGGTCTGAAATCCTTTGTCTGTGAACTCACCAGAATGAGACTGGCCTATCTCTACATTACAGTAACTAATATCTCTAAAGTAACTATTTTATATCACATTCGTCATTCCCTCCTTTTATCATTCCATGATAACCGGACTATCCAATCCATAGCTACGGTTCCTCATCTAAAAAGATCCGTCGCTGCATTTCCAATTCCTGGCTTAGCCCCCCTCATCTGCTTCACCCTCACGGATTTTAACAGTTACGTTTTAGGGGCGTTGATCTGATCCAGTGCACCCCGCATTCTACCCATCACACATTTAAGGATAGTACGAAGTCTTACAACACCAGGTTAAAGTCCAACAGGTTTGTTTCGATGTCACTAGCTTTCGGAGCGCTGCTCCTTCCTCAGGTGAATGAAGAGGTCTGTTTAAGAAACACATGTATAGACAAATTCAAAGATGCCAAACAATGCTAGGAATGCGAGCATTAGCAGGTGATTAAATCTTTACAGATCCAGAGATGGGGTAACCCCAGGTTAAAGAGGTGTGAATTGCATCAAGCCAGGACAGTTGGTAGGATTTCACAGGCCAGATGGTGGGGGATGAATGTAATGCGACATGAATCCCAGGTCCCGGTTGAGGCCGCACTCATGTGTGCGGAACTTGGCTATAAGTGCGGCCTAAACCGGGACCTGGGATTCATGTCGCATTACATTCATCCCCCACCATCTGGCCTGCGAAATCCTACCAACTGTCCTGGCTTGATACAATTCACACCTCTTTAACCTGGGGTTACCCCATCTCTGGATCTGTAAAGATTTAATCACCTGCTAATGCTCGCATTCCTAGCATTGTTTGGCATCTTTGAATTTGTCTATATATGTGTTTCTTGAACAGACCTCTTCATTCACCTGAGGAAGGAGCAGCGCTCCGAAAGCTAGTGACATCGAAACAAACCTGTTGGACTTTAACCTGGTGTTGTAAGACTTTGTACTGTGCTCACCCCAGTCCAACGCCGGCATCTCCACATCACATTTAAGGATGGCCAGGCCCACAAAGATGCAGCCGATAGCTACCACTAAATACATGGCCATATTTATCAACCAGTCCTTCCAACCTCCAAATCCCCAGTTACCCCAAGAGCCAGGATCCTGCATCCCGTCCAGGTGATCCCGTATGCGATCCATAAATTTAGTGATGTTAGCGGTCAAGTCTTGAACTCCCATGATACACTTGCCCTGCACTTTGGCGCATACCCCACCCTCACGGGCCAGAAGATAGTCAAGAGCATACCGGTTCTGCATTGCAAACAACCGTAGCTGAGACAATTCCTTGGTTATTGCCCCGAGGGCTCCTAATGTTTCATTTCCCAAGATGGTAAGGCCACAAATAAAATAATTCCTATCACTGACAGCCAAGGAACCCCCCACACCTCGCAGTGTCAATACGCTCAGAATTCCCCCACCCGGCTGAGTGGCCCCGGTTGGGTGCAAGAACCTGAGGTTTTTTCCAGTTCTCGCAAAATTCAGCAGAGACTGCCCAGCGTGCTAACTGATTATGCAGCTTCCACGCCGAAGGGCAGGGGACTGTGGTAGGGACTGGAGTCCCTATAGCAATTTGGCGGGGAAATGGGGGTGACAAAACGTTGGTCGCTGTACCATTAAATAAAAAGTAGTATCCTTGCTTCTTGTGCAGGCTAGCATCACAATCAGCATATCGGTTGCGTAAGGACCCCCCAGTAGGCCAGTTTATCCAGCTTTGAAATGCCCATTCGGGCCGCCTAGCAATGCGGAAAGCCCTCGTCCCAACAGTGATATGAGAGACATTCGCCCAGCCACAAAGGAGCTGGAGGCCGGCGTTCAAGGGAACGCAAGTGGTGTTGTAACAAACGCATTGGCCAGACGCCTGGGTGATATGGCACCTCCTGTCCGTACAGGTGGGGAACAGACATGTTATATTCGTGTCCACCTCTACCAGCAAACAGCCGTATCCTTCACTGCTGAGACAAATCTCGTACGACCGGGAATCCCTATTGGGAGTGAAGTGGCTAGGTATGTATGCCCTCCACCGTTGCAGCCTATCGTACTGTGGGGAATTATCCCGAGGAAGGGGAAGGCAAATAGCCGGTGGTGCTGAACCCGGATCGTAAGGAAGAGTGACTTGCTCGGGCAGTGGTTCGGAATTCTGACAATGAACCACCGTTTGGGGAGTGCCCCAAAGCGGTGAAACAGAAAATAACCTAGACACCGCTGCGGGGTTCGGATAGCAGACAACCCGTCCCTGGCCATACAAGCGCTGGTAAATCTGGTAGAAGAGATTCATACTACCCGGGTTTTCCTCAGTTCCGCCTTTAACTAACTTAAGTGTATCTCCCGGTAACCTACGTTCTAGCTGTACTTCCCTTCTCATACGCCCCGTCCTCTCTCTAGTCCCTTTCACTTTCTCATAGCCTCTTCCTACGCTCTTCTGACGGCCTGATGTTACCTTTATTGCACCACTCTTAACACATCCAAAATCGAATTTACATGTATTCCAAAAACAAGGCAATGTCTATATAATGTTCCCTTCCCATCGCCGGGACCGGTGCAATTGCTTCAGGAGTCCTGCATTCTCCTTAACTTTGACGACCTTCCATGAGTCGATACCATGTCCTCGTATATGGGGGCAGCGAAGAACATCACCTTTGCATAGGTGATGTATCCTTGTAGATTGGTTGGGGTTACAAAAATATATAATATTCCCCTTTTCCATGTCCATCGCCAATAACACTCCAAGCGAAGTGAGGCCAAATATCACATAGACGGTGCGTAGCCACTCCATCATGCTCCACACCTGTAAAATAGCACTGGAGAAGGGAGGCAGGTTAGTATCCGACCTTTTACAGTAGTGGAGATGGACTCAATTTACAGTGATGTATATGGACCCAAGCACTTCGCCCCTCCACTTTAACTGCTGTGGGGGTGGTAAGGAGAACTTGGAAGGGCCCGTCCCATCGCGGCTCCGACCCCTTCCTAGTCCAATTTTTGACCATGACATTACTGCCGGGCTGGACTGAAAGTGAGCAAGGTACTGGGGGCGATGGCTGGTGAGCCGCGCAGACCTGGCCATGGAGTTCCTTGAGCACTTGCGTGAGGGCTAGAACATAGGTGGTTATCTCTTCAGTCATCTGGTGAAACTGAACCAGTCTGGGAACCTGCAGGCTCCAGGGAGTTCTAAGAGGCCTGCCATAAAGAATCTCGGCAGGAGAGAGCCGGGCCGGTCCCGCAAGTGTAACCCGCAGCTGGAAGAGGGCAACGGGGAGCAACTTAAGCCATGTCAGTCCCGTGTCTGCTCTTAATTTAGCCAATTTAGTTTTGAGGGTCTGATTGTGTCTCTCAACCAACCCGGCCGCCTGCGGTCTATAAGCACAGTGTAACTGCTGGCGTATGCCCAACTGGGAGCAAAACTCCTTGTTAATTTGTCCAATAAAATGAGGCCCATTATCAGAACTTAACTGAGCTGGTATACCGTACCGGGGAATGATTTCCCGCATCAAGACTTTAACCACAGTAGCAGCTTTATTATCGATAGTCGGATACGCCTCGACCCATCTGCTGAACACATCCACAATGACCAAAACATATTTATAACATTGACACCTTTCCAACTCAATGTAATCCATTTGGAGCGTCTCAAAGGGACCACTGGGCAACGGGGTTTGCCCCATCCCACAAGGGATACCTTTTCCGGTGTTGTATTGCTGACAAATCAAACACCGATTACTGATACTTTGGGCCAACCCCTGCATTTTAGGGTGCCACCAAGTGTCCAGCAACAAATCACTAGTCCCTCGAGCCCCACAATGAGTTGCCAAGTGTACACATTCAATTACCCATAAAGCCAGTACATCAGACATACAAGTCTGATGTGCTGGCGTGGTCCATAAAGAGGAAACACAATCATATGTACAACCTAACCGTTTCCACATTTGTTTATCACTCTCAGGAGCGTCCTCCTGTAACCTTATGACGTCTTGGATGGTTGGCATTGACTTGTCAGAACCAGACATATTTATAGTAGATCGTTTAGTCTGACTTAACATCTTAGGCACCATCACTTGCTGAATTTGCGCGGCTGTTCGCGCTGCACAATCTGCTCGTTCATTACCAACGTCAACTGGGGTCCTACCATTCGTGTGGGCAGCGCATTTAATAACGGAAATCTGCGCGGGCATAAGGAGGGCCTGCAGTAAGTCATTAACTAAACCCCGGTTGGATATTTCTGTGCCTGCCGAGGTAAGGAATCCCCTATTCTTCCAGAGTTGTCCGAAGTCATGAACTACCCCGAAAGCATATCGGGAGTCAGTGTAGATATTTGCCCGACGATCTCCCCCAAGTATACATGCACGGGTGAGGGCAAAAGGTTTGGCTTGTTGAGCTGAATAAGGGGTCTGGAAAGCTGCCGCTTCTAGAATCAGACCATCCTGATCTACGATTGCATAACCGGACAGTCTCCGGCCAGTGGGGCTTAGTAATGCACTGCCATCAACATACATAATCATGTCAGGTTGTTCTAACGGAATATCACTCAGATCATCCCTTATTGTTGTAGTTTCCTGAATCAAGGCTAAACAGTCATGACCAGGCGCGTCCTCATGGACAGGGGGACCGCTAAGAAAACAGGCTGGATTGATAGTGGTACAGTATTTAAATGTCAGACATGGATTGTTCAAAAGGTATATCTCATACCTATTCTGACGAGCTGCGGTAAGATGCTGAGTCTGCAGTTGCCCCAATAGTGCGATTACCGAGTGGGAGCTATACACCGTAATATCCTGTTGGAGAGTGATATTGGCAGCAGCCTGCAAACTATTGTATATCGCTGCCAGGATCTGGGTGCAAACAGGGTGGCCCAACACCATTGGGTCGAATTTGGAAGAGTAATATGCTACGGGCCGGTGCTTGTCCCCATGTTGTTGGGTGAGTACCGCTGTTGAACATCCTTCCAGAACAGTACAGTATATCTGGAATGGTTGGTCGTATAGGGGCCTACCGAGGGCCGGTGCTTGTAACAAGGCCTGCTTCAGGCAACGGAAGGCCTCGAGTGCCTCGGTGGTGAGAGTAAAGTTCCCCTCTTCACCAGTGTAAGGCGTCAGCAGCTTTGTATAGACAGCGATGTTTGGTATCCACTGCCGACAATAATTCACCATACCCAGCCAATGACGAACCTCCTTGGCTATTGTAGGGGCGGGCAATTGGCATATTGGTTCAATCCTACTGGGTTCGAGACTTCTTTCTGTGGCTGTAAGTAAAACTCCTAAGAACTTAACTTTTCTCTGAGCCACCAAGACCTTTGCTTGTGAGACAACATAACCCAACGAGGATAGGTGGTTCAATAATTGGATCACATCATCCCTATTACTGGGCTCGCCAGGACTTGCCACCAATATGTCATCTACATACTGCACTAGAGTAGAACCATGCTCCAATGTCAAGGCCTGGAGTTGGGTCTGCAGACATCTGGAGAAGAGTGTAGGTGAGTTGACGAACCCCTGTGGCAGTCGGGTCCAGGTATACTGCTGCCCATTGTAAGTGAAGGCAAACAAATATTGACTTTCAGTCGCAAGTGGGAGAGCAAAGAAGGCGTGCTGAAGGTCAATTACGGCGAAGACCCGGGCTTGAGCTGGAATTTGAGCCAGTATGTGGGCAGGGTTAGGGACGAGAGCATGTAACGGCTGTCCGATGGCATTGATTGAACGTAAATCCTGTACTAATCGGTACTGGTCTGGTTTGGCTGGTTTAGGCACAGCAAGTATGGGGGTGTTACATTCTGATTGGCAAGGGACCAAAATACCCTGTTTCAACAGCTCTTGAATTAATTTATCTGTTGACGGAGCAGCTTGAGATTTCAAGGGGTATTGCCGAATGGAAGGTAGCTTTACATGATCCTTAATCATCACCTTAATAGGTGTTACATTTGTCTTTCCGACTTGTGATGGGTATTCCGCCCAGACCTGTGGATTGACATATTCCAAGACATCATGTCCCCTGTGATGCTGCAGTCGAGTGTTAATCGTTTCAGGGACCTCAAAATATTTTATGGTAGTGCCGTCCGGCATGACTTGAAGTGCGTACTCTGTTGGATCCGAATGATCCACTGCCCTCCTGACCATTCGCCCCATATCCCTGGCATGGTGCTGGTCGTGGACCTGATGTGTAATATGAGGGCTTACCGAAGCTGACTGTGGCCATAACTGTGGTGATATTGTAACAAAATCGGCTGTACCTTCTTTTCCCGTGACTGTGGCTGTAACCTTGACTGGCCATTCGGTCTCAATTAATGGCTGGTATTTGTCCTTCCACTCCCTTTTTCGTCCAGTTCTGTCATAGGCCAGGGTAATGTGATGCAGTGACTGTTCAATGTCTAACGTCCACCACTGGGGGGTGATAGAAATATAGCACTGTTGTCTCATCCTCCATGATGTAACCGTTTCCCCCTCACCTCCGCACTCTAGCTGTAGCTGGAAGATACACAGTAAATCTCGGGCCAACAAGTTACAGTCCAATCCAGTAGTCACTACAAACTGATGATCTGCAGACTTATTCTCGTAAGTGACTGTCACAGTTTCAGAAATAGGATACTCACACACCTGTCCTTGGAACCCCGACAATTGCTGCGTGTGGTCGGATAATGGTAGTCGAAGTGTTGATTGCACAGAAGACATGGCTGCCCCAGTGTCGATTACAAATGGGTGATGTTGATCTCCTATCTGCAGAGAGATAATAGGTTCCCTGTCCGATTGGAGAGTCCTTATGGCTAATTTAGCTAGTCAATCCTGTGTTGGGAAAGGGTTTTCCTGGGAGAAGTCAGTGTATCTCGTCTGTCCTCCCCTCGGTGGGTACCCTCTCCTTTGGGTCGGATAATCTCCTTCTACTACCTGTCTTTTAAAGGGGCATTCCTGTTGCCAGTGATCTGCACGGCCGCAATTAAAACATGCATTGCTCCCTCTATATCTGCCTCGTCCTCTTCTCCCAGTAGACCAATGGCCCCTCAGAGGGGGCTGCAGTTGTAAAGCTGTTGATGCATTCGGTGGGCCATAAAAAGGAGCTGAGGGTCCCTTTGGGTGGGTTTGGTATCCTCCCCCTCGCTGATCCACCCACCCAAAGTCACAACATTGAGGCTTCTGCTGGTAAACTACCATTTCTGCCGCTTGTTGGGGTCGCAGATCATCCTTTTTCATTACATACTCAGTCTTAACCTTTGTAACTGAGCCTCCTTCCTGGCGTACACCCTCCTTCCAATAAAATCTGACTGCCCTTGCCATCTGGGAAGGGTCGTTCTCTGTCCAATTCATGTTATTACATTTCACAGCAGTAACCACAGAAGGTGGTAGGCAATGCATTAACATAGCACAATATTGAGGGGAATTCTGACCATTTTGATACAGCAAGTCGCCTAACTGCCCACGGTAGATTTCATTAAAACGCTCCAGAAATTCCTCTGGCTCTTCAATCTTCTTAGGTTTTAGGTCTAAGATAACAGAAAGATTTATGGGCTTTTGAAATGTGCTGTTCAACGCATTCAGGATCTGTGTCCTTCTATCGTCGTCTAACGCATAGGCCTGCTGAAGTGCGGCATGGCTAGCATAATTCAAATGGTTAAGATAATTGCGGTACTCTGCTGGGGTTAAAATCTGCTGGACTAGGGCCCAGAGGTCCCTTGAATCAGCTTGATAAATTGAGATGGTAGTTCTCAAGGAATCCACGAAAGCAGCAGGAGATTTTTTTCTATCTGGGATTGTAGACATAATAGCCATCATCTCACTGGGTGTCCATGGGAAGTAAACGTCTATCGTGGGGTTCGCTCCCGCAGTCGCCGCGTCAGGGTTTCGCATCTTCCTAATCGGTAACTGTCTCCGAATGTCACCAGGGGGCACTCTAGTTGTTTCCCCTGGTTGTTCCAAGACGTCAACGTCTCTCCCTGTCACTAGGGGGAGTTCTTTCTCTTCAAAAGAATTTGTTGCAGCTTCCTTTGTTCCCGAACCTTGTGGTTTCTCCTTAGTTTGGAGAGACTTAGGTGGTATACTTAATTGTTTCTGGTGAGGGTCAAGCCCCTCTCTCGCTGTCCGAGATCTTGTCCTCGAGCTAACTGGGCTTGTGGAACAGTGCTCCTCTTGTTCTACTGATCGTGAAGATGGTAAATCAGGACCCACACTATCACCCAAAAGGGCTTGAGTTACTGGCATATTTGGAATCTGGGGAGCAATGACTGGGTATATATTATTGTACTCTGGTGGTTCTGGAATGAGTGAAGACCATGCTACAGGTGCAGACGGAACTTTCAATGACTTTTCCAAATTATTGAATTTATCATTTTCTGTCAATTCAAGGCCAGCCATTGAACTACGTAGCTCATCTCTTGTTTGACCCGCGTCTTTCCTGTCTCTACTTGCGCTTTTTTTGAATGCACATTCCTTTTTCAAGACCTGTAATGTTTTTAGGTTACCCTGTTCACTAATTGGAATTCCCATTTTAAGGGCATTGTCCTGCCAACTGGACAACATGATCTTATCTCTTTCCTCTTGACAATATTGCCTCCATAATCCAATTAATTATTTTGCTTTCATACTTTGACTCTTTTTCCAAATTTGTCCCTGGATTTTCTTACCCATTTCTAGGTCTTTGGTGCCCCCTAGTGGCCATTCATCTCCCATTTTACTTCTTAACTGTGCTGACAATTTTCTAAAATCCTTCGCTTTATTCGGATACTTATCACATAATATTTGCAGTGGCATGCCTGGATCATTTGTGCTATCCAAGGAATTCCCCATATTCTCAACTAGTCCTCGGAACTGCGTTTTTCGCCACTACAGTCCAAGGGTACAATGTTAGCTTAATCAACGATATATTTAACACACTCACACATGGAGGTGAACCATTTTCAATTTCAAATGTCTCATCGACCTCCCATAACCTAACCCAAGCCGAATTAACTCACACATGAAGTTGAACCATTTACAATTTCAAATGTTGCATCAACCACATAAAGCTAACCCAAGCCGAATTAACTCACACATGGAGGTGAACCATTTTCAATTTCGAATGTCCCATCGACCTCCCATAACCTAACCCAAGCCGAATTAACAATATGAAATCCCATCAATTAAATTGCTAATCCCCAGACTGACCTTTGATTTCGTCGAGACGATGTTTCTGTACCAACCGCGAGTGACCAGACTAATCAGACGATAAGAAGAGGGGAAAAATCAATGCGCGGTCATTTTCCAGCTGTACATTGGGGGCCCTTTCTTCCCCATCCTCCTGTTCATAATCAGTATAATTCTGATTTCGCAGTTGGGTCAGGATCGTCTTGAGAAACCCCGGGTTTCGGCACCAAATGTTACATCCTCAGTTTCTTTACCCGTCAGTCTGGCCTCAATAAAAGTCGAGATGGATTTGCAGGTACAGCATTAGTTATTTTATTCAGCTTGCAAGCTTTCTCAGTTCACAGCAGTACAGAATGCCTCTCGCTCTCTGTACCTCCAGAATCAAGTGAAGTTATCAAACAAAGAGCTCTGTACTGATACATTCAAATGGCATCAAGTTTCACATACTCGACGCCCATAGGTCATCCTATGTCCCTCCTGACCTGTTTGATCTATTCTGATTGGCTCACTTCCAATCCCTTCCTCTGGCCCCTATTACTCAGCATCACTCTCGTAGACACACCTCTTCCTGCTTTTCCATGCGGTCTGAAATCCTTTGTCTGTGAACTCACCAGAATGAGACTGGCCTATCTCTACATTACAGTAACTAATATCTCTAAAGTAACTATTTTATATCACATTCGTCACGCATACCACCTGTCTACCCTCACCATCTCCCCCACCAGCCTCTCCCTCTCCCCCCGCTCCCTCTGCTCCTTGTGGGTCCTAATGGAGATCAGCTCTCCCTCACCACCACCTTCAGCGCTTCCAATACCATCCCCACTCGGACCTCCCCGTTGTCGTTGGTCTCCAAGTACCTCTCTATACTTACCATAAGACCATAAGACATAGGAGCAGAGGTAAGGTCAGTCGGCTCATCGAGCCCACTCCTCCATTCAATCATGGTTGATTTCAACTCCATTTACCCGCTCTCTCTCCATAGCCCTTAATTCCTCGAGAAATCAAGAATTTATCAACTTCTGTCTTAAAGACACTCAACGTCCCAGCCTCCACCGCCCTCTGTGGCAATGAATTCCACAGACCCACCACTCTCTGGCTGAAGAAATTTCTCCTCATCTCTGTTCTAAAGTGACTCCCTTTTATTCTAAGGCTGTGCACCCGAGTCCTAGTCTCCCCTGCTAATGGAAACAACTTCCCTACGTCCACCCTATCTAAGCCATTCATTATCTTGTAAGTTTTTATTAGATCTCCCCTCAACCTCCTAAACTCCAATGAATATAATCCCAGGATCCTCAGACGTTCATCGTATGTTAGGCCCACCATTCCTGGGATCATCCGTGTGAATCTCCACTGGACCCGCTCCAGTGCCAGTATGTCCTTCCTGAGGTGTGGGGCCCAACATTGCTCACAGTATTCTAAATGGGGCCTAACTAATGCTTGAAAAGCTTCAGAAGTACACCCCTGCTTTTATATTCCAAGCCTCTTGAGATAAATGACAACATTGCATTTGCTTTCTTAAGTACGGACTCAACCTGCAAGTTTACCTTTAGAGAATCCTGGACTAGGACTCCCAAGTCCCTTTGCACTTTAGCATTATGAATTTTGTCACCGTTTAGAAAATAGTCCATGCCTCTATTCTTTTTTCCAAAGTGCAAGACCTCTCACTTGCCCGCGTTGAATTTCATCAGCCATTTCTTGGACCACTCTCCTAAACTGTCTACATCTTTCTGCAGCCTCCCCACCTCCTCCATACTACCTGCCCCTCCACCTATCTTTGTATCATCAGCAAACTTAGCCAGAATGCCCCCAGTCCCGTCATCTAGATCGTTAAGATATAAAGAGAACAGCTGTGGCCCCAACACTGAACCCTGCGGGACACCACTCGTCACCGGTTGCCATTCCGAAAAAGAACCTTTTATCCCAACTCTCTGCCTTCTGCCTGACAGCCAATCGTCAATCCATGTTAGTACCTTGCCTCGAATACCATGGGCACTTATTTTACTCAGCAGTCTCCCGTGAGGCACCTTTTCAAAGACCTTTTGGAAGTCAATATTGATCACATCCATTGGCTCTCCTTGGTCTAACCTATTTGTTATCTCTTCAAAGAACTCTAACAGGTTTGTCAGGCACGACCTCCCCTTACTAAATCCATGCTGACTTGTCCTAATCCGACCCTGCACTTCCAAGAATTTAGAAATCTCATCCTTAACAATGGATTCTAGAATCTTGCCAACAACCGAGGTTAGGCTAATTGGCCTATAATTTTCCAACTTTTTCCTTGTTCCCTTCTTGAACAGGGGGATTACAACAGCGATTTTCCAATCCTCTGGGACTTTCCCTGACTCCACTGACTTTTGAAAGATCATAACTAACACCTCCACTATTTCTTCAGCTATCTCCTTTAGAACTCTAGGATGTAGCCCATCTGGGCCCGGAGATTTATCAATTTTTAGACCTCCTAGTTTCTCTAGCACTTTCTGCTTTGTGATGGCCACCATACTCAACTCTGCCCCCTGACTCTCCTGAATTGTTGGGATATTACTCATGTCTTCTACTGTGAAGACTGACGCAAATTACTTATTTAGTTCCTCAGCTATTTCCCTGTCTCCCATCACTAGATTACCAGCGTCATTTTGGAGCGGCCCAATGTCTACTTTTGCCTCCCATTTGTTTTTAATGTATTTAAAGAAACTTTTACTATCATTCCTAATGTTACTGGCTAGCCTACCTTCATAATTGATCCTCTCTTTCCTTATTTCTCTCTTTGTTATCCTCTGTTTGTTTTTGTAGCCTTCCCAATCTTCTGACATCCCACTACTCTTTGCCACATTACAGACTTTCTCTTTTGCTTTGATGCATTCCCTAACTTCCTTTGTCAGCCATGGCTGCCTAATCCCCCCTCTGAACCTTTCTTTTCTTTGGGATGAACCTCTGTACTGTGCCCCCAATTACTCCCAGAAACTCCTGCCATTGCTGTTCTACTGTCTTTCCCACTAGGCTCTGCTCCCAGACTTCCTCGGACCCGCTCGCTCACCTACTCGTCTGCCAACAGCCCCACCTCCAAGTGCCACAACGGGCGCTGGTCCCTCTCCTCTCCCATCTCCAAGTCCACCCAATGCGGGGTGTGGTCCGAAATGGCTATTACTGAATACTCAGTATCCTCTACTCTCGCTGTCAGCGCCCTACTCAAAATGAAAAAGTCGATTTGGGAATAAGCCTTATGGACATGTGAGAAGAATTAAAATTCCCTAGCCTTGCAAATCTCCAAGGCTCCACCCCTCCCATCTGGTCCATAAACCCCCTCAGCACTCTAGCCGCCGCCGGCTTCCTACCCGTCCTAGACCTGGAGCGATCCAGTGCCGGATCCAGCACCGTATTAAAGTCTCCCCCCATTATCAGGGCCCCCACTTCCAAGTCTGGGATCCGACCCAACATACGCCGCATAAAACCCGCATCGTCCCAATTCGGGGCATACACATTGACCAGTACCACCCTCTCTCCCTGCAACTTACCATTACGTACCTACCGCCATTATCTGCCACAATGCTCGATGCCTCGAATCACACCTTCTTTCCCACCAAGATCGCCACGCCTCGATTTTTGGCATCCAGCCCTGAGTGAAACACCTGACCTACCCACCCTTTCCTCAATCTTACCTGGTCTGCCACCTTCAGGTGTGTCTCCTGGAGCATAACCACATCCGCCTTCAGTCCCTTCAGGTGCACGAACACGCAGGCCTGCTTAACTGGCCCATTCAGTCCCCTTACATTCCAGGTTATCAGCCGGATCAGGGGGCTACCCGCCCCCCCTCCCCCGCTGACTAGCCATAACCTCTCCTCGGCCAGCCACGCGCCCGCACCCCACACCCAGCCCATTCCCCATGGCGGCATACCCCCATCTCGACCCCTCCCCCACTCGCTCCAGCTCCCCCTTGACCATAGCAGCAGCAACTCAATTCCCCCCCAACCACCCCCCCCCCCCACCCCCCACCACCCCCCCCCCCCCCCATCCCCGGCTAGGACCCATCCTAGCTGATTTACACCCCCATTGCACTTCCACAAGTCAGCTGACTCCTGCTGACCCCGGCCACTCCCGCCTCTCCTTTGACTCCTCCCATTGTGTAACAAACGCCACCTCCGCACTCCAGTCCTGGTATATTCGAACGTCCACGTTCTCCCACCTGCTGCTCCTATCCTTCTTGGCCCACCTGAGCACACACTCTCGATCGACGAACCGATGGAACCTCACCAACACCGCCTTGGACCTCGTTAGCCTTGGACCTCCTCGCCAGCACTCTATGGGCCCCTTCCAGCTCCAGGGGCCCCTGGAAGGACCCCGCTCCCATCAGCGAGTTCAACATGATGACCACATAGGCCCCCATGTCCGGTCCCTCCAGCCCCTCCGGGAGGCCCAGAATCCGTAGATTCGTCCGCCTCGACCGATTCTCCTTCTCGTCGAACCGCTCCTGTCATGTCTTGTGGAGCGCCTAGTGTGCCTCCACCTTTACCGCCAGGCCTAAGATCGCGTCCTCGTTGTCGGAGATCTTTTGTCGAGCCTCGCGAATCGCCACCCCCTGGGCCGTCTGTGCCTCCAGCAGCTTATCAATAGAAGCCTTCATCGGCTCAAGCAGGTCCGCTTTAATCTCTCTGAAGCAGCACTGGATACCCTCCTGCTGCTACTCCACACACTGCATCCACGCTGCCTGGTCTCTACCCGCCGCCATTTTGTTCTTCTTCCCTCGCACCTTCTTCGGGTCCACCACCATCTTTTTGGTCGCCCCGCTCCTAGTAGAAGCCATATACTATCGTGGAGCTATTATAATCTCCTTCCCACACCGGGAAAAGTCAAAAAGGTGCCAGTGGGGGCCCTGGAAAGAGTCCAAAAGTCCGTTTTTTGCGGGAGCCGCCGAATGTGCGACTTAGCTCCACATAGCCGCAACCAGAAGTCAAAGGCAGAGTAGTATTAAATAGGGATTTTAATTTACACAAAGTTTGGGAGAGACAGACAAGCACCGGTCCGAAAGGCAGTGAATTTTTGCAATATGTCCTGGATACCTTCCTGCCAAAACTTTCCGGGTACAACAAATGGACAGTCACTATTCGATATAGTTATGAGCAATGAATCATGTTTAATTAGTAGTGTAACTGCGTGAATATTTATAAAATAGTGACACGAACACGATTAAATTCAGTCGAGCGTTTGAAAGTGAAAAACACAATTCAAAACTTAGACTGGGATAAGGCTGACTTTCACGGAATGAGACAGGGACTGTCCACAGTAAACTGGGAAGGTATTTTAAATGGTCAACCGACTGAAGATTGGTAGAGAGTATTTAAATAAACCATTTGACAAGGAACAGAGATTGTATATACCCCTGAGAGGAAAAGACTCTACTTTCCCCCCCAAAATAAATCGTTGGGCAACGAAAGTGGTTAGGGGCAGCATAAAACTAAAAGAAAGAGCATACAAAAATACAAAAATTAACACCAATCCGCATGAATGGCATAGATACAAGCACCAGCGAAGGGTCAACAAACAGGTTTTTGGAGCTAATAAAAGAGACTATAAACCGAAACTTGCAAGGGACATCAAAGATTATGGAGACATTTTTCCATAGTTATATAAAAGGAAAACAGGTGATCAATAGCAATGTAGGTCGACTAAAACCTGAAAATGGAGATATTGTCAGTGATGATGGGGAAATGATCGGCATGTTGAATAATTGCTTTGCCTCAGTGTTTACAGAGTACATGAAAATGTGTCTAATTTGTCTGAAGTCCCGAAAAAATAATAGTCGATAGAGGACGGGAACATAATATATTCAACGTAAGTGCAGCATCAGTAACCAAGAAATTAATGGAACCCAAGAATGACAAATTCCCAGCACCTGATGGTTTCCATCCGAGGGTGTTAAAGGAAGTAGGGAACTCATTGCAGATACCCTAACTACAATCTTTCTGAGTTCATTAGATCCAGGTGTATTCCCTCTGGATTGGGAAATGACACATGCCACTCCACATTTTAAGTAGGGTGAAAGGGGGAAACAAAGGAATTACAGACAGTTCGCCTAACATCAGTGGTGTGGAAATTGCTGGAATCTATATTGCAAAATGGGGGACCTTGGAATATTTCAGTGGATCAGGGAGAGCCATGCCAGACCAACGCTTGATTTCCAATTAAGGGGTACTTTAGCATGGCCAATCCACCTACGCATATCTTTGGCTTCTCGGGGTGTGATCACAGACTTGGGAAGAATGTGCAAAATCTATATGGGCAGTGACCCAGGGCCCTGAGTGAACCCGATCCTTGGCGCCCTGAGGCAGAAGTTCTAATCACTGAGTCACAGTGCCATTGCTATGCCAGACGAATCAAATTGATTTTTTGAAGAGGTGACTAAGGTAATCAGCAGCAGAATACCTATGGATGTTACTTTTATGAACTTTCTGAAGGCATTTTATAAAGTCCCACATAATAGATAGTTAACTCAGGTGGAAGCCCACTGTGTTAAGGGCAAATTATTGACTTGGTTGAGAAATTGGTTGAGTGACAGAGTGTAGGACACATGGGGGTGATCTGATAGAGGCCGACAAAGTAATGAGGAGCATAGATCAGGTAGATAGTCAACATCTTTTCCAAAAGGCGGAATAGACTAGAGCTAGAGGGCACAGGTTTAAGGTGAGAGGGGAGAGATACAAAAGAGATACACGAGGGGCATTTTTTTCACACAGAGGGGGGTGAGCATCAGGAACGAGCTGCCAGAGGCAGTGGTAGAGACGGGTACAATTTTGTCCTTTAAAAAACAGTTAGACATTTACATGGGCAGGGTGAGTTTAGAGGGATATGGGCGAAATGCGGGCAAGTGGCACTGTTAGAGGTAGAAACTGGGCGGCATGGACAAGCTGGGGCGAAGGACCTATTTCCATGCTGTAAACATCTATGACTCCATGAGAGATTTTTTTCATTTATTCATGGGATTTACACTTCGCTAGCCGGGCTAAAATTTATTGCCCATCCATGAGGGCATTTCAGAGTCAACCCTGAGGGCAGATAAGAGGATAATATGGTCGAGACTCCTAATTTACAGAGTTTCACGATGTTGTCTAGAAATATTACAATAGCAATTATGCTTAAGATTATACAAGATGAATTCGTGTAAGTGTGTAGCCATAAGCACGACTTAAAAGGTTTATACAGAGTGAATCCATGATATAATGAATGGCATTGGTTACATTGGCATTAAACACTAGTCTTCATGTATATGGTTATATATTATCAGATAATACATAAAGTTGAATAATACTCGTAAACCAAAACACTTATATCAATGCAAAATCAGTTATGTACTCTTACAAGATCTCACACAGAGTTGAAAGTAATAAAACTTTCAAGATAGCCTGTTCCTTTGATAACTGTGGTCCTGCTTCAGTTCCCCAGCGCCACAGAGTTTCACTAATTATTCCTCAGGCTGATAAAAAACGCTAAATCAATCCCCTCACTTGATGAATTGTCACTCTGGTGATACTTGTTGATCCTTCGTGAGCCTCGTCTCTGATCCTAAGTCAGTGGTTACTTCAAATAGTATTTTGGTTTTACTGTTGGCCTAATTCAGCACGTCTGCAAATCTTACAAACTCTGTGTATTCTAAGAGGGGTCTCTCTTTCCATAGCCCCTAAGTTATGTTCCCTGATGAGCAGGGCAAATGTTGCTAAGGTAGAAGTTAATGAAGTTTGTGTCAGAAAGCCATGAATAATTCTTGGGAGTTATTATAGTAGATAAGGGCGGTGGGAGGGGCATTCTTGATAATGGCTGGATTGCATGTAATGTGTAAGATAGAGTTCAACTGAATTGACAGTCTGTCCTGTTGTGCCTAACACAAAATGGAGGAAGAATTCAAAATGGAGGAAAACACAATTCTGAATCCTTCTATGTGCACTTGCAGTGTCAATGCTTATAAATTCGGATTAGGATACTTAGATGGTTGTTGTTGACCAGCAGAGATGCGATGAGTCGAAGAGCCTTTTCTGTAGACACCCATGAATCTTTCAGCCTTGTATGCCCTGTATGTATATATATATATATATACACACACACACACAGTCCAAGAATCACAGAATCTTCACAGTGCAGAGGAGAACATTTGGACCATCGAGTCTCCATGGGTCTCTGAAAACACATTCTACCTTATCCCACTCCCCTGCTTAGCCCCATAACCTTGCACATTTTAAATATCAATCCAATTCCATTCTGAATACCTTGACCAAACCCACATCTACCACCTTCTTTAGAAGTTTTCTCCAAATTAGAACCACCTTCAAGGTGTGAAAAATAATTCCTTATTTCACTTTTAGACTTTTTACAATTATTTTGAATCTGTGCCTCCTCCGCCCTTAGTTCTGGATATACTATTGCAAGAGAACCGCTCCTCACTGTACACCCTGTCCAAGTTCCTTAGGATCTTGAATACCTCTATTAAGTGTCTTCTCTGCCTTGTTTTCTCCACAGAAAATAGACAGAACTCTGAAATCTATACTCATAGCTATAGTTGCCTATCACTGGAATTATTCATGTGGATCTCCTCTCTGCTTTCTGCTATGTCTTCACGTCATTCCTCAAGTAATGAGACCAGAACTGGACGCAATACCCCAGAAGCTCAACATGATCTCCTTACTCTTGTACTCATTGTTCCTCTTAGATACCCGAGGATACCATATGCTTTACCAACTGATCTCTCAACATGTCCTGCCACCTTCAACGACTTAAGTACATATGTACCAAAGTTCCATTGTTCTTACGTCTCCTTTCGAATTCTTCCTGTATTTATGTTGTTGCCACATTCTTCATGCCAAATTGAATCATCTCACACATCTCTGCAATGAACCTCATCTGCCACTTACCTGGCCAATCCACCAAAATGTCAGTGGCCATTTGAATCTCGACCAAGCTCATGACAGTTGACAACACTTCAAATCACCACTTCATCCTCACAATTTGAAATCATGCCCTTCATTCCACAGTCTAGGCCATTAATGTATATCAGAGCGAGCAAGTGTCCCAACACTGCCCCTGGGGAACTCCACTGCCAATCTTCATCTAATCTGAAAGAACAATCATTTATTGAACGCTGTTTTTAATAATAGTCTTTATTGACACAAGTAGGCTTATATTAACACGGCAATGAAGTTACTGTGAAAAGCCCCTGTTCGCCACATTCCGGCACCTGTTTAGATATACAGAGGGAGAATTCAGAATACCCAATTTATCTAACAGTACGTCTTTTGGGACTTGTGGGAGGAAACTGGAACACCTGGAGAAAACCCACGCAGACACAGGGAGAACGTGCAGACTCCACACAGACAGTGACCCAAGCCAGGAATCGAACCTGGAACGCTGGAGCTGCTACCCACTCTGCTACCGTGCTGCTCACCTTTCGCTGAGCCAATTCTTACACAAGTGCCTATTTTCCCTTTTATTCACGAACTGAAATTCTGCTCACAAGTAATAGGAACATAGGAACTTGAGTAGGCGATTCCGTCATCGATAATGTCCCGCCATTCAATGAGAGATACTGATCTGTCGCCTAACTCTATGTACCTGTCTTCAGCAGGTAAATCTTAACATAAATCTATCTATCTCAGATTTAAAATTAACAACTGTTCAATGCTCAGCTGCGGTTTGTAGGAGAGAGTTCCAAACATCTCCCATCCTTTGCGTGAAGAAATGCTTCCTGACGTTTCTTCTGAATTGTCCGGCCCTAATTTTAAGTTTTCCAATATCCAGAATTTCCGTCCAATCCAACTGTCCTGTCCTTTCCTACTAATATCTTGAAGAATCGATCAGATCACCCCTTAACCTTGTAAATTCCAGCGAAAAGAGATGTAATTTTCGTAATCTCTCTTCATAACTTATCCCATGTTGTCTAGGTATAATTTTGGTAAACTTATGTTGCATTCCCTCCAAGGTCAATATCCTAAGGTGTAGTACCAGAACTGCTCAAAGTGCTCGAAGTGGGCTCTAACCAGGGCCGTAAAACTGCCTTATGTGTTTTTATTCTCCATTTACATTCTTCTATTGTGTGTACTCCATTGTGTGACACAGTATCAACTGCCTTTTGAAAATGCATTTCCAAATCAACAGCACTTTTCCTTATCAACCTTCGCTGTTACCATCACAAAAAACTCCAGCAGGTCAATTAAAATAATATCCCTTCAAAAATCCGTGCAACTGTCCTTAGGTATCTTGCATCTGTCTGTGTGTTTATTGATGATGTCTCGAATTATACGTTTTCGCACACATATTGGTTTTACATGTGCAGTAATCTCCAAACCAGCCAATAGGTTCCCTATTGGCTACATGGAGCTCTCTGAGTCCTCTACTGAATTTTGTCAGGGGCAGTCTTGAATGAAGTGAGTCATTCATGGGGGTGCACCACAGCTGCAATCTGGTCCCCTGCAAGGCCCTACTTGTGCTAATTTACTGCATAATAGCCATGGCCAGTGCCATGGGCACTGTATGGGCAGCATGGTAGCACAAGTGGATAGCACTGTGGCTTCACAGCGCCAGGGTCTCAGGTTCGATTCTCTGCTGGGTCACTGCTTGTGCGGAGTCAGCACGTTCTCCCCTGTTTGCGTGAATTTCCTTCGGGTGCTCAGGTTTCCTCCCACAGTCTAAAGACGTGCAAGTTATGTGGATTGGCCATGATAAATTGCCGTGAGTGTCCAAAACGGTTCGGAAGGGTTATTGGGTTAGGGGGTAGGGTGGAAGTGAGGGCTTGGGTGGGTCGATGCAGACTCGATGGGCCAAATGGTCTCCTTCTGCACTATATGTTCTAACATCTAACATCAGAACGAGTTGACGAGTGCCCAACTGTACGGATTGTGGGATCTATATTGAGGGTGTGAATTTTATTAGTGGCGTGTTGCTTCCATTTCTGCTGCTAAAGGCCCTTTGCTGTTATTCCTTGGCACGGTAGCCTTAGCCGTCCAGGCTGACATGATGAGAGGCGTGCAATAGCTGGATTGGTAAGGTCCTTGTGTAGAGACAGGCTTGGATTTATGTATACTTTCTCCAGGTTTCTTGTTGCAATTTTCCTCTTCATGTGAGGGGGTGGGATCTCGCTCAGGACTGGGAGCCACGGGAGTTAAGTTGGTCAAATGGTAGCCCGGATGATATGCATTGTTGGATTGAGCTGGGTGTCAACACCACTGGTGTGGGATGAGTTGTACCACGAAGGTGCACAGTACTTTCCAGTCGAGTAGAAAATTACAAAACCCGAGGTCCTTAAAATTTGAGCATCTGCAATCCGTGATCACTCCCACTAAGTTGAAACTCTGTGGTCTCTTGTCATGTGAGAGTACCTTTAAGAAATGGGTGTTTATAAATTGGCGTTTATAAATGGGTGTGTACATACATATCTGTAGTGAGAGTACCTTTAAGAAATGGGTGTTTATAAATGGGTGTTCATAAATGGGTGTGTACATACATATCTGTAGTGAGAGTACTTTAGGAAAAGGGTTTTTATTACTGCAATGGTGTCAGAGAGTGCGTGGAGCTGGGCTGTCTGTCAGCTTTTTACATTCGCTTTAGGCTTTTAATTGCAGGGTGGGTTTGGTTTCATTTTAGTATTGGAGAAGCTGCAATCACAGCAGGATGTGTGTGAATCTCTGCAAGCTTATGAATGTCCATTTGCTGATTTCAACGTGATACCTTTTCTCAGTCGTGAAGTTAAACCTGAGGTGCTTCTGTTAAAGGTTTTATTTTTAAGCCTTATGGATGTTAAAAGGAAAGCTTAAAGGATTACTTAGTGTTGTAGTTTTGGGGGGTTGTATTTGAATTAATGGTTGCTAAGATGTTCACTGTATGTTTTAAAAAGGTGAACTTGAGTTCATAGAATAAATATTGTTCTGCTTTAAAAAAATACTTTTCCATTTCTGCTGTACCACACCTGTAGAGTGGACCGTGTGCTTCCCATACCACAATCTATTAAAAGTTGTGGGTCAGGTGAACTCCATGATACACTTTGGGGTTCTCTAAACCCTGGCCCATAACGCTCTACTTGTTGCCAATGTCCTTGCATCTCTTCTTGAACAAGAGTGCAAATTCGCAATTTTCCAGTTTTCCAGTTAAAGGAATGCTGGAAGATCATCACTAGTGTCTCTGAAATTTCCACTTTTACCTCCATCAGCATTCTTAGATGCATATAATCGGCATCTGGTATCTTAACAAGTTTAATTAAAGTTTGTCTTTCAGTCAACGTTCTCTTTTCAATTGTAAATTCCCCGAGTGTCCTGGTCACCTGTTCTTTCTCTCACCACGGCCTTGATAACATTCTCTTCCTTTTTAAAGAGGATATAAGTTCTCGTTTGATATCTTGGCTGTATCTCTTGCCTCCGCGTGTAAGACAACGTTTTTATCCCTAATCTGTCTTTTCCAACCATTTGTTATTTTGCTGCTTATAGGTGACCTTGGGATTCCTTTTTATGTTAGCTGCTGGTAACTTTAATTGCTTTTCCACTGAGTTTTTTCACTTTCCCTCTTGAATAGAGTCACAGAGTTTTACAGCACATAAACTGGCCTATCGTGTCTGTGTCGGCCATCAAACATCTAACAATTATGATCCCATTTTCAGCAATTGCTCCATGGCCTCCATCTCCATTCTCGATTTTCTCGAGACAACCTATCAAAGCCATCACAGATTTTGTTGGTAGTTTCTCAGATTTAACTTACAGAATAAATGTTCAATGCTATGAAATCGATCTCCTTAATATGCCTATACCATCAAGTTAATGCGGTTCTCACGGGAACTCGCAATTCGATTCTCAAACGTGCTGCCAGATTCGAGAACATGTTTGAGTTTTTAATGCGATCCACAAATAATAGGTCACATTGTCCATAAAGGATGCGGGCCTATGTTTAGATTCCCGCCGCACAGCCGCCTAGTAATGGGCCTTAATATTGTGGCTGGAGAGCAACTGGGCGTCGAGAACTGGCTACGTCACCAATACTGGCACAATACTGGCGCCTGTTCGTTTACCCGAAGCAGCGGCACCTTCCTGCAGATGGTTACATTTTCAGCACAGCGACGACTTCTAGCACCAATCCACCAGAAAATTAAAGGCCGATCAGTTTGACGTCTGTTGTGAAACGTGACGGAGACAGCTGCTGTGGAGAGATAGGTTGAGAAAAAGAATGATTGCGTATCAGACACGGCTGGAACTCATTGCGTTGAGTATAATTCTGTGGAAGGCAGAAGGAACCGCCGATGAACTTCGCTAATTTCAGCCAACTTGCAAACGTAGTCGGCAGTATTTGAACCTACGCGGGGCTACCCCAATGGATTTCTAGTCCATCGCCTAAACCACTCGGCCCCGACTACTGCCGGTGAAATTTGGAAATGTTGATCTACTGAAAGTGAATAGATCGCCAATTTATCCATTCCTGAGAAGGAGAATTAGCTTTTTCATGCTTTTACTATTTCATTCTTCTCGACTGATTTTCCAACATAAAGCTGCACAGGAAATAAGAATACGGTCCTTAAATTTAAAACGACGACATTCGCTTCATCCACACCACTCACATAACAGGCGAATTACAGGCGGATCTTCACCACGACGATTAGCAGACAACTGGCAGCCCTTCCTGCTGCTCTGCATTTCTCACAGAAGGTCCAGATCAACAAATCCCCTTATATTTACCAAGGCCTGAAGGCAAACAAGAGATGGCAAAAAAGATCTAACAAAATGCAGAGGGAAACCGGAGAAGTGGGCAGACACAAATAGATAGATTAGAGCCGAAAGGTACCGGTGCATTTTCGAACTCCAGCTCTTCCAGAAAGCCACATGTTCTCTTTCACCAGGGAAGCGAATTATCGTCAGTGAACTGCTTTAAACACATTTTGCAAAGAGAGAGTCGAACAAAAATATGCAGATTCATCCGATGCGAACATAGTATTTTAATAATTTCATATAAATATGGAATCTTTCCTTCTACACTTGTAAGCACCTCATTATTTGTTTGATGTGAAGAGACTTCCGCTAATGGGGATGTGCTGAGCAGTCGCACATCAGGTGGCTCTCCATCAGAATACAGTAAATAGGCACTTTAAGCCGAATTTAGCACGAAAATTTGGACTTATTCTCCTCTTAAACAGAAGAGGAAGAGAAATCTAGCAATATGTCAGCAGGCAGTGGCGTAGGGTGCCAAAGGGAAGCCAGAAACGGCGAACAAATGCAGAAACAGTGAGCGAGTCAGTCGGCAGATCCACGAGGCAAGGGATCGCGGTCATCCTCGAGAGAGAGACCAATGACCCGGGCAACGGGCTCTCCACAGAGCCCACAGATCATTCCGACCTAACCAAGGCCGGGTAGCAGCCGAGGGTGATAATCACCAAGGCACACAGGAATCAGGATCCGGAGTGGATTCTGGATTGGGCTCGTCAAACTAAAATGAGCAGTTGGGAAGGACACAGAACACAGGTGGACCAAGACATTGGAGCAGATCTGGCAAAGTGCACAGCCGAGTTTCACCAAGAGAAATCGGCCCTGTAGAAGAAAGGTATAAAATTCAGGATGTTATTCACAGCCGGACTCTGGTGACATTCTAGAATAAAAAACATTATTTCACCACCCTGGCACATGAGTTCATGTGGGCGAATGGCCTAGACAAAAGGCAGACAAAGCAGTGTTGAGGAAGGCGCAGGGAGAGAAAAGGAAAAGGAAAGTTACGGACATGAACAATGTGTGTGCAGGACGGCACTGCCTCATTCCAGCAAGAGTGCGTGCCCACAGGAATGAAGGGGCGAGGGCATCAGTGCGTAGGAAAGGGTGAAGAAGAAACAAAGTGGACCGCATTGATTGGGCATAAGGAGGGGTAAAGATCAAACTCGGGAAGGAGGGCCACAACACTTCCGGCAAATCTAGCATCAGGAGCTATGAAAGAGAGACGGGCCTGCGGCGCAGCTCGCAGCGGGGAGGGACCGCATGGCGGGAGGGCGGGGGGGGGGGGAAGAACCGCAGCTATAGGGGAGGGGGGGCAGAGGGTGAATAGCGGGGACACGGAGGGTTAAAAGGTGGGAGAGAGGGAGGAAGAGGGATCATGGGGGGAGCATAATGATAAACAAGAGACGGCTCTATACTAATATTTTAATGAGATGGCTCTATACTGGCTTCAGCAGGTCAGGTTCGGGTTGGTTTTGCAAGACGGCACTGTAAGCAGCCACTTTTGAGTGTCCCTAAATAAAGGGACACTCAGCAGTACAGGGGCTTCCCCCCCCCCCCCCCCTTCAACCAATCCCCGTCCCCATCTCCAGAATAGTCGCCTGGAACATGAGGGGACTTAATGGCCCCGTGAAAAGATCCAGGGTCTTCGCCCATTTGAGCAGTTTGAAAACCGATATAGTCTTCCTCCAAGGGATGCATCTGAGACTGAGGGTGTAGGCCTGACTGTGGGTAAGGAAGAAGTGGGTGGGGCAGACTTACCCTTCCTGCTACTGGACAAGGGCTGGGTTGTAGCTATACTGATAAGTAAGAGGACGGTGTTAGCAGCGACAAAGACAGTCATGGACCAAGAGGGATGGTAAGGCATGGTCAGCGGTGCCATTAGTCCTGGTAAACATGTAGGCACCCAACTGGGATGAAACGGAAACTATAAAGGAAACCATGGCGGAAATCCCTGTCATAGATTGGCACCGACTGATCATGGGGAGGGGGGGTGGTGCTTTAACTGTGTATAGGACCTACAGATGAGCAGGTCAAACAACAGAACGGGGAAAACAACAGGCATGGCTTGGGAACTGGGAACGTTCATGAAGCAGATGGAGTCAGTGGTACCATGGCAGTTCCTGCACCCAGGAGAAAATAAATTATTTTTCTTCTCACCAGTACATAAGATGTCAAGCCGCATGGACTTCTTTGTAGTGGGGAAACTGGTGCTTCCAGAAATCGTCAGGGTGGAATACTCCACGATTATAATTCCTGACCATGCTCCACATTACGTGAATGTGAAGTTGGAGTGAGCCAGAGAAGGCACAGCAAAGAGTGAGACACAGCGAAGAGTGAGTTTGGGAATTTGAAGTTAGGTGGGAACTCGAAGGGGAGGAAGTGCTTTTTATCCCTGGTGACTGGTAAGAAGTCTTTCTTTTCATTTGTCCATTTATTGATTTCTTTTTTTCTTTTGTTTTTTGGCGTTGTAGGTGTTTCAGTTAACCTACGGTTTAGGACATGGCTGGAGATCCCAGACCCGTGTCATGCTCCTCGTGGTGCGATGTCGAAGCTCAGGGACACGTCCACATACCCTGGCCCCTTCACGTGCAACAGCTGCAGCTCCTGTTTGACCACTTGACGGCTCTGGAGTTGTGGATGGCCTCACTGTGGAACATCCGCGATGCTGAGGACGTCGAGGATAGCATATTTAGCGACTTGGTCACAGCACAGCTTGAAATTACTGAGGGAGATAGAAAATGGGCCACCAAAAGACAGATCAAGAGTAGGAAGGCAGTGGAGGTGTCCCCTGTGCGCAACATTGGTTTCAGGTCAATTTTATATTTGGATACAAAAATTTGCAATTTAAGCCTCGAGTGCATGAGGCTGGAGGAGAGTTGATCACTGTGCGATTGACGTCTGTGCGATGCTTATTTTTCCAAGGCTTTCGTTAGCTATGAGTAACCAGCGAATTTTCTTTGGGGCACTTGGTAAACCCATGTCTCTGTGAACCACAACGTCGGCAGTTGAAGCTAATCAGGGCGAAATCACTACCTTAGCAGCACTTCTGCTATAATACGTTACAGGACAATAATTTATGCTCTCTCGGCTGCAGTAAAATATTGTCCAGTCATTGTCAATTCTGATGTGCCAATGAATCCGACCGAGGTACCTTTTTTAGTGTGTTTGTTTCATGAACAGCAGATGGAAACATCAGTATTATTAAATGCGTACTAAGATAATATAATGTATTCCCTGAAAATATAATGCCTTCTAATATCTCATATAAGAAATGCACTGCTGATGTCATATCCCCGGGTATTCTCCAAATGCGCATCGGCCCCATGGTCCTGGCGACTTTCACAATTTAGTTCCAAACTTTGTCAACTGACTGTCTTCCCATGCATCTCAACTCGGTTGTCGGCCTTGTCACATGCTTTAACTGTGGCACCTGCCTGCACAATGTTAAAGTCCAGGCCCGGTAGCGATTTCAGCACCTGGCAACAGGAATTTGGTGGTTTTGACGACTGTAGTAGGGAGTTCGGAGACTGGGTTATCAGCGGTAACTCGCAAGAAGCAGATCAGAGAAGAAATATTATCGGGGATGGGTGAATCGTCTTATCTAGAAAAGGCGGAAATGATAGGTTGACACCCACTAGAGTTTACAAAAGTAAGAGGCGAATTAATCGAATCCTTTAAGATCTTGCGGGGCATCGCAGGTGTGAATGTGAAGAGGCTGTTTCCACTTGTCAAAAAGAAAGGCCTCGTCAAAAAGAAAAAGGAGGCATTTGTCAGGGCTAAAAGGCTGGGAACAGACGAAGCCTGTGTGGCATATAAGGAAAGTAGGAAGGAACTTAAGCAAGGAGTCAGGAGGGCTAGAAGGGGTCATGAAAAGTCATTGGCAAATAGGGTTAAGGAAAATCCCAAGGCTTTTTACACTTACATAAAAAGCAAGAGGGTAGCCAGGGAAAGGGTTGGCCCACTGAAGGATAGGCAAGGGAATCTATGTGTGGAGCCAGAGGAAATGGGCGAGGTACTAAATGAATACTTTGCATATTCAGTATTCACCAAAGAGAAGGAATTGGTAGATGTTGAGTCTGGAGAAGGGGGTGTAGATAGCCTGGGTCACATTGTGATCCAAAAAGACGAGGTGTTGGGTGTCTTAAAAAAATATTAAGGTAGATAAGTCCCCAGGGCCGGATGGGATCTACCCCAGAATACTGAAGGAGGCTGGAGAGGAAATTGCTGAGGCCTTGACAGAAATCTTTGGATCCTCGCTGTCTTCAGGGGATGTCCCGGAGGACTGGAGAATAGCCAATGTTGTTCCTCTGTTTAAGAAGGGTGGCAGGGATAATCCCGGGAACTACAGGCCGGTGAGCCTTACTTCAGTGGTAGGGAAATTACTGGAGAGAATTCTTCGAGACAGGATCTACTCCCATTTGGAAGCAAATGGACGTATTAGTGAGAGGCAGCACGGTTTTGTGAAGGGGAGGTCGTGTCTCACTAACTTGATAGAGTTTTTCGAGGAGGTCACTAAGATGATTGATGCAGGTAGGGCAGTAGATGTTGTCTATATGGACTTCAGTAAGGCCTTTGACAAGGTCCCTCATGGTAGACTAGTACAAAAGGTGAAGTCACACGAGATCAGGGGTGAACTGGCAAGGTGGATACACAACTGGCTAGGCCATAGAAGGCAGAGGGTAGCAATGGAGGGATGCTTTTCTAATTGGAGGGCTGTGACCAGTGGTGTTCCACAGGGATCAGTGCTGGGACCTTTGCTCTTTGTAGTATATATAAATGATTTGGAGGAAAATGTAACTGGTCTGATTAGTAAGTTTGCAGACGACACAAAGGTTGGTGGAATTGCGGATAGCGATGAGGACTGTCTGAGGATACAGCAGGATTTAGATTGTCTGGAGACTTGGGCGGAGAGATGGCAGATGGAGTTTAACCTGGACAAATGTGAGGTAATGCATTTTGGAAGGGCTAATGCAGGTAGGGAATATACAGTGAATGGTAGAACCCTCAAGAGTATTGAAAGTCAAAGCGATCTAGGAGTACAGGTCCACAGATCACTGAAAGGGGCTACACAGGTGGAGAAGGTAGTCAAGAAGGCATACGGCATGCTTGCCTTCATTGGCCGGGGCATTGAGTATAAGAATTGGCAAGTCATGTTGCAGCTGTATAGAACCTTAGTTAGGCCACACTTGGAGTATAGTGTTCAATTCTGGTCGCCACACTACCAGAAGGATGTGGAGGCTTTAGAGAGGGTGCAGAAGAGATTTACCAGAATGTTGCCTGGTATGGAGGGCATAAGCTATGAGGAGCGATTGAATAAACTCGGTTTGTTCTCACTGGAACGAAGGAGGTTGAGGGGCGACCTGATAGAGGTATACAAAATTATGAGGGGCATAGACAGAGTGGATAGTCAGAGGCTTTTCCCCAGGGTAGAGGGGTCAATTACTAGGGGGCATAGGTTTAAAGTGAGAGGGGCAAAGTTTAGAGTAGATGTACGAGGCAAGTTTTTTACGCAGAGGGTAGTGGGTGCCTGGAACTCACTACCGGAGGAGGTAGTGGAGGCAGGGACGATAGGGACATTTAAGGGGCATCTTGACAAATATATGAATAGGATGGGAATAGAAGGATACGGACCCAGGAAGTGTAGAAGATTGTAGTTTAGTCGGGCAGTATGGTCGGCACGGGCTTGGAGGGCCGAAGGGCCTGTTCCTGTGCTGTACATTTCTTTGTTCTTTGTTGTTCTTTGTTGTCACAGAATCTGGAACTCGGGTTCACGGTTTAAACATAAATGGGCGCTCATATAAGGCACAAATGAAGTCCCTTATTTCCCTGATAGGGCCATAAGTCTCTGGAACGCTATTCCAGAGAGGTCCGTGCAAGCAAAGTATTTGAATATTTTTGAAGCAGGACTAGGTGGAATCTTGAATAAAACGGGGATGAAAGGTTATCGGCGGGAGGCATGTATGTGTGGTAAAGTTACAATCAGATCACCCGTGATCACATTGATAGCCGAACCAGGCTCGATGGGCCAAGCGGCCGATTGCTGCTCCTAATTCATATTTTCCGGTTCGTGTTGGGAGTTTCGGCAGGTATCTAATGCTTTATTTAAATCGTCTCCATGCATTTTACATCAATTAGCAATAAAAATCGAAAAGTCTGGAAACACTCGGCAAATCGTGCAGCATCTGCAGCGAGAGAGAAAAGTAAACAGGATAAAGGTAAATATTTTGAGCCAGTGTGAATCTTTTCATTTCAGAATTGCAGCCTGCGGAGAATTTTGCTTCAAATCTATTATCAAATCGTTTCTTTCCGCCCACTGTTGCTATTGGGGTGAATGTCCGTATATCATAGTTCAAGTCAATGTTGATGAACTATCTGCGTGTAAAGACACTGGTTAAAATCAGAATGACAGCATTTGGCGTGTTTAATATTGGAACCGGAGGAAAGGAATTAAGTCAATGTGGCATGAAGTATAGTCACCACAGAGGTTAGTGGTTCTATTTCACACAGGGACGAAGGGTAAAAAAACTCTCCGCATCGGTGGTATCGCACGTCGCCTCTGGGTGTGGTCGAATCACCAAACTTTCGGTTAACAGCCGTTGCGCAAGAGCCGACAACTGCTGCATTTCCTCGTTGTCCATATTGCTGTCACTGTTCGATGCTCCAGAATTCAAACTGTCGTGAATACGAGAACATTCTGAGCTCCCATGCTCCCGTTTTATATTTTAACTATTATCTTAAATCGTCCTCCTCCAGTTCATGTCTTTTTGGAAGTGAAAACAGCCTCTCTCAATTTGCTCCATCAGGGATTCACCCCAAGATGTTTAAGCGTCTCAACCCAGCACGTCTGACAGCATCTATGGACGGAGAAAGGAGTCTGTGTTTCAAGCCACGGTGACTGCGTGCCAAAAAACGAAGACTGAACCAACATCCATATCCCTGTCATTAACGCGCGTCCAGCCTTCTACATTCAAGCCTTTGTTGTATTTTTTGCTTCCAAACATTCGCAATGAAACCAAGATTAAACTATATTTTCTGATGTGCAGTAAGGACAGTTTTCTCAGTTTCCACATATCAGTTAATTTCTCGAATCATTCCAATGTGTCTTGACTGTCTCTGATCAGGAGACAGCGCCCTTCGTTCTCCCAGGATTCTGATTCTCAAAATTTTTCCCAACATTCACAAAACTGGAGCTTGATTTCCGTGTATCGCTTCGTTTCCATTTTCTCCACGGCCAACTGGCTCTATTTCCCAAAACTTTGCCCACTCCTCATCATTGCATCATGACCAGATGTCAGGAATTTCGTTTATATGGAGAGACTATCGAGACTGAAATTATTCTCCGCGGATAAACAAGGTTAAGTGGGTATTTGGTTGAGACGCTTAAACCTTTTGGGGCGAATGGCCGAAGAAGCTGATGGAATAAATTGAGAGAGACTATTTTCACTTCCAAAAATATATGAAATGGAGGGAGACGATGGAACGTAATAGTTAAAATATAAATCTGGAGCACGGGAGGGGAGCTGAGGAGATTCTCGTATTCACGACAGTTTGCATTGTGAAGCATCAAACAGGGACAGAAACATGCGCTCATTTATCAACCCGATGTTGTCATGAAAAAACTGGACGTCACACACATGAAGCTTGAATTATTAGTGCATTCATTTTGGAAAAAGCGCAACAACTTACCGCTACCGTGACTCGGATTCTAAGCGAGGTTGCTGCTGCCACAACGCAGAATATTAATCATTATACCATCACGGCGCCGCCCATTAACCGCCGAGTCAAACTGAAACTGCCGATGGACTTTGCCATCAAGTGTTTGGAATCTATCACGACGTCACACTTTCGAACACACTCATTGCAGCTGGAGCTTCAAACAGGAGCAGAAGCATGCACTCGGTTGTGAACCCGTTTTAAATTGGTTTTAAATTACACAGAGAATTCCTCATCCGTTAATTTTGAAAGAAATACATCAACTTATCGCTGCCGTGACTCGGATTCGAACCGAGATCGCTGCGTCCACAACGCAGAGTACCAACCACTATCCGATTACGGCGACACACGTCGCCCCTGAGGCGACCTGCAACTGTCAATGTACTTGGCCATCAAGTGTTTGGAATCTATCATGGCCCACACTTTATGACTCCCTAATTAAAACTTTGGCAGCTACACAGTTTGGATGCCTTACTCTTGGTTCCATAATAACATTACCGCAACAAGTACAAAGGCTTAGAAAAACATAAGTGCAACCGATATAAAATATGAAACATGCCAATTTCCACATTCATCACAGCCAAACATGGAACTTGCACGTTTTCCCGGTGGCTGCATGGGTTTTGTCGGCGTGCTCGGTGTCCCTCCCACAGTCCAACGATGTGAAGGTTCGGTGGATTGGCCATGCTAATGTGTGCCAGATTGTCTGAACATGTGCAGTTTAGCTGACTGGCCATGAACAACGCGCGGGGTTCCAGGGATAGAGCCGAGTCTCTTTCGGAGGTTCGGTGCTGATTAGATGGCCAAACGGCCACTTTCAGTGGAAATTCTGTGGACTGCACCCGAGAATTGCCGTTCTACAGCAATGGCATGAGGTTGCATGCTGTGCCAGGTGCAATCGATCCTCAAAGACGTAGTTTTTAAATTGAGTTAAATCCAGTTCGCTGAGTGAAAGCAGGAATCTCCTTAGCTCACGTCGCCCACTGCGAATGTTTTGCAACCACTTTATCATATATCCCTTTTGTCTTGTTCCCGAATATTGTCAGTGAAAACTGTCACCTCTCACTCTATTCCCGCTCTTGAACCTCTCCGCCCACTTGCCTCTTGCCTACTGCACTTTAGAACGACTCTAATAACCCCATTTTAACCCGCTTTGCTCCAAAGACAACAATCTCGGCCTCTATATTCTCTTCGTGTAACTGATTTTCCTCATCCTTGAAGGCAACACAAGCAGGATTATTATTATTACTGCGATTATTTTGAAAATAGATTCCCTGTTTCGAATGGGACAGGTCGAAAAGATATAACACAGAAAATGCCGTCTCCGTCATTGTGGCTTTTGAGGAACGCATTGGTAAACGGATTTAGAGGAAAATTAAGATCGAACAGCCGAGGCTGATCAGAAAGTCTAGGCACATTCGCCATCTTTCGGATGCTGAAATGGTTGCTCTGAATTGATTTGGGAAATTAACAAGCCTTAGAAATTGACATACTGCTCATGGGGAAATAAAGCGCAACATTGGCTTCATGTCAATTTGAATATTTGGAAACACCATTTGCCATGTCAGCCACGAGTGTATGAGGCTGGAAGAGAATTGTTCAGAGTGGGATTAGCGTCTGTGGGATGCTGACTGCTCCCAAGCTTTCGATAGCCATCGGGACCCAACGAATTTTCGGTGCCGCAGTTTGGTAAATCCATGTTTCGGTTGATGAAAAAGTCGGCAGCTGACGCCCTACCCAGGGCGAAATCTCTGGCTTACCTGCTCTTCTGCTATAATACTTCACAGGACAATGTCTAATGCACTCTCGCTGCCAATCATTGTCAACCCTGATGTTAACCAACGAGTTACTTCTGAGATACTTTTCAGTGTTGATTTTTTTTAAATGAACTAAATTTGGAGCAGATAAAAACATCAGGACTATTAGATTTGTACTAAGATAATACAAAATACTCACTGACAATATAATGCCTTCAAATATCTCTAATATGAAATAAACTACTGATGTCATATCCCAGGTATAGTCTAAATTTGCACCAGAATCCGGGCGACGTTCGCAATTCTGTTTTAGCTTTTGTCAACTAACTATCTTCCCTATGCATCTGACCTCATTTTATTCCTTGCCACATCCTTTAACTGCGGTACTTGTCTGCACAAGGTTAATACGCCAGCGCGGTGACGATTTTCAGCACCGGGCCAGAAGGAAATTGATGGTTTTCACGGCTGTTGCAGAGAGATCGGAGAATCAGTTACGAACAGTGATGTGACTTGCGGTGTGCCACAAGAATCAGTATTGTGGCATCAACATTATACAGTTTAAATGAATCATTTGGATGAAGGGACTGATGTTATGTTTGCTAAATTTGCTGACAACAGAAGTAGGTAGGAAAGTAATTGTGAAGACGATGTACGGAGGCTGCAAAAGGATAAGATAGGTTACGTGAGAGGGCAAAATGTGCCAAATGCTGGGTACCGAGAGAAAATATCAAATTGTCAAGATTGGCTGGAAGAAGAAAAATAAACAAATTATCTAAATGAGGAGACATTAAGGAGCTCTGATTCCGATGCAGCTTCATATCTAAGTGCCTTAACCGCAAGAGGCTACCATACAGGTATAGCAAGGGCTCAGGAAAAATAATAGAATGTTTTTTTAAAAATAATGTATTGTAGCATTTGTAACTTTGACATTTTAAACAAAGAGATTCAACACACACAAAACCCCTCAATATAATACGCAACTCCCTCCAAGAATTAACACTAACTATCATGGTGCATGTACCTGCTTCGTCCTAAGGTTCTCCCTTCATTAGATTTCCTATCCTTATTCGTTACTTCCATGCTTCCCCGTGCCCCTCCCCCCATCACCCTCCACCCCGCCCTGCTGACGGTTATTTTACCTTGAAGACGTCGATGAACGGCTACTACCTCCGAGTGAACGCCTGCAGTGAACCCCTTAAGGCGAACTTATTTTCACTAACCTAAGAAACACAGCCATGGCCCTACCCCCCCAAACCCGGCACTGGAGGCTCCGAGTCCCCCCATTCCAATATAATCTGTCTCCGGGCCATCAGGTAGGAAAAGGCCAAAAAGTAGGTCTCTCTCCGCCCACCCCCCCTCCCCCCGCCACCCGCAACCAGTTTCCCGGATCTTCTGAAAGTCCAAATATTGCCACCTCGGGACTTGGAGTCACCCTCCGTTCCAGGACCTCTGACATGACATCCACTAATCCATGCCAAATTCCCCTCAACCTCAGACACGCCCAAAACATATGGACATAGTTCGCAGGACTTTCCCCACAATGCCCGCAACTGTACACCAACTCCGCAAAACACCTGCTCATCCGGGTCACAAGAGCCATGTGGACCACCTTCAATTGGGTCAGGCTAAGTCTGGCACATGGCGAGGATGCATTGACTCTCCTCAAGGCCTCCTCCCATACCCGACTTCCAACTCCCCTTCCAACTCTTCCTCCGATCTCTTCCTCCTACTTCCTCTTCACCTCCCCTATTGGAACAACTTCTCTCTCCATATATATTTCTGAGACCCTCCCCTCCCGACCCCTATTTTTTACATCACATTATCCTGTATCCCCCTTAGTGGGAGGTGAGGAAAGCCCGGGAAGTGCCTCCGGCCAAAGTCCCGCACTTGTAAGTATCAGAACCAATTCCCCTCTGGCAACTCAAACTCCTCTTCTAGCTCATCCAAGCTCGAGAAAACATCCTCTAGCTACTCAATGCTCGAGAAAACATCCTCTAGCTACTCAACACTCGAGAAACATTCCTCAATGAAGAGATCTCCAAATCACTCAATCCATCCCCGCTGGCAACTTCTAAAATCCCCGTCCATCCACCCTCGGAGAAAACCGCTGATTATCACAGATCGGTGACCACACCGACGCTCCTCCAGTTCAATGTGCTACCCCCCTCTCCCCACACCCTCAGGCTGCCACCACCAGCGGGCTTGTGGAGTACTAGGCTGGCGAGAACGGCAGAGATGCCGTTAACAAAGCATATTGAGTCGTGCCTTGCAAGACGCCTCCTCTACCCGCCCCTTCACCGATCCATCCTCTACTACCACTTCCTAACCATCGAGGCATTTGCCTCCCAGTAAGAGTTAATAAAGTTCGGAAGGGCCAAACATCCCTCCCCATCCCACCGCTCAAGTCGGACCTTCCCAGTCCATAAAAAACACGAGATCGCCGCATTCATCTTCCTAAAAAATGCATTAGGATGAACATTTTGTGACACTGAAAAACGAACAGTAATCTCGAGAGGACTGTCATTTTCACAGTCTGTACCCTCCCAGCCAATGACAGCGGGAGCACATCACACCTTCGGAAGTCCCCTTTCATCTGCTCAAATCAACCTGCCCAAATTTAATTTATGAAGCTGACCCCAGTCGCATGTCACTCCAGGTACCTAAAACCCTCTCCCATCACCTTGAACGGCATCGCCCTTATTCTCCTCTCCTGCCCCCTTGCCTGGATCACAAAAAACTCACTCTTGCCCATATTCAGTTTGTGAATTGTGTCATGGGCTAGGGTTTAGAGAACCCCACATTGTATCATGGAGTTCACCTTACCCACAACTTTTAATTAATTGTGGTATGGGGAGCACGTGGCCCACTCTACAGGCATGGTACAGCAGAAATGGAAACTTTTTTTTTTAAAGCATGTTTATTCTATGAACTCAACTTAACTTTTTTAAAACATACAGTGAACATCTTAGCTACCATTAATTCGAATACAGCCCCCAAAGACTACAACACTAAGTAAACCTTTAAGCTTTATTTTTTAACATCCATACGACTTAAAAACAAAATCTTTATCAGAAGCACATCAGGCTAAAGTCACTGCTGGAAACATTTAGAATTCTGAATTCACCAAATGATCAAGAGATAGTCTTTTGATAACAGAGAGAATAGCAGTACACCTGCTTGATCTGGCGTTAGCTTCAAGACTGAAAACGAAACCTAAACACACCCTGCAGCCTGCTCAAAAACGGAAGTAAAAAGCTCACAGACAGCCCACTCTCTGACATCACTGCAGTAGTAAACACCAATTTCTTAAAAGTTCTCTCACTACACATATTTATATACACACCCATTTATAAACACCCATTTCTTAAATGTACTCTCACATGACACCTGAGAACCGGCCAATTATCCCCATAATTCTTGCACACCCCCCCCCCAACGAATCTGTTATGTAGAGGAGCAAATAATCCCCATAGAGATAGACCCTTCTGTAACTTCCCCAAGCCCGATTGGGGCTTTCAGACCCTCCACCACCTCCTCATATATCCTCGGGAACTCCAGCAGCCCCTCCCTCCTCCCACACGCACACAGAAATTGCTTCAACTCCTCTCTGGCTGGGGGCTCCGATTTATACAATTTACTGTAAAACCTGCGAAACACATCATTTACCCCCACCGGATCCAGAACCACTTTCCGCCCTGTATCCCTCACTTTTCCTATCTCTCTCACCACCTTCTGTTTCCTGACCTGGCGTGCCAGCATCCTGCTAGCCTTTTTCCCATATTCATAAACCGTCCGCCTTACCCTCCTCAGCTGACCCACCGCCTTGCCTGTAGACAGGAGCCCAAATTCTAGCTGCAGACTCTGACTTTCTTTCAGAAACCCATAATCCGGAGACTCCGCATACCTCCTGTCCATCTGTAAACCTCCGCATACCATGGTCTAACTGTGCCTTCTTAGGGCCCGAATTGAGATGAGTTCTGTCCTGAACAACCCCCGCCAAAAGCTCACCTGTATCATTGATTCTTATGTATCACCGAAAGGCCTCTCTCACCCGCTAACATGACTCCTCTGCTAGCAGCCGCACATCCAACAAGCATTGCGGGCACAGGGCCTTACGTTTGCTAACTTGTAAGTTCACCCAGTGCGGGTCGTAGTCTGACACCATTATTGCTGAATATTCAGCATCTACCACCTCAGCCAGCGATGTCTTGTGCATAATGGAAACGTTTATCCGGGAAAACACCTTGTGCAGATGGGAGTAGAATAAGTACTCCTTACTCCTCGGCATCTCAAACCACGGATCGACCCCCCCCCCCGCCCCCCCACCCCACATGCTCCATGAAGCAGCATGAGGTGGAATCTAGAATAAAAAGGGGACGAAAGATTATCGGCGGTAAGCAGGTATGTGTGGTAAAAGTGCAATCAGATCACCCATGACCTGATTGAAAGCCGAAACAGGTTCGAGGGGCCGAGCGGCTGACTGCTGCTCTTAATCCATATTTTCCGGTTCTTGTTGTCAATTTCTGTAGGTATCTAATGGTTAAATTGTATTGTCTCCATGGATATAGCGTCAATGAGCAAGAAAAATCGAAAATGCGGGAAACTGTCCGCTAATCGTGCAGCATCCGCAGCATAGAGAGAAGTAAACAGGGCAAGATGAATATTTTGAACCCCTGTGAAAGTTTTCATTTCAGATTTGCACCATGTGTAGAATTTTGCGTCATTTCGAATATCAAGTCCGTTCTTTCGGCCACTGTTGCTATTGCGGTGAATGTCGGCACATTCGAGTTGAACAGCATATTAATGAACTTCTGCTTGTTGAGTGACTGGTTCAAATCAGAATGACAGCATTTGGCGTGTTTAAAATTGGAACCGCAGGAAAGGAATCAAATCAATGTGGCATGAAGAATAAAAACCTCAAAGGTTGGTGGTTCGAACGAACACAGGGACCAAGGATAAAACTAACTCGGCCCTTTGTGGGGTTGAACAAGCAGCTTTCTGATTAACAGACGAACGCGCTAATCGATTGCACCACAGAGACGACAACTGATGTCAACACTCGAATGAACACTGACAAATTATGGGTGAAGCAGTCTCATATTGTCCACATCATAAGAGCAAATTATAGCTGATGCTGCAATCTTCAACCAAAAACAGCTGTCTCAGAAGGTCTGATAGCATCTGTAGAGAAAACGGAGTTCCGTTTCAAGCCAAGGTGACTGTGTCAAAGAACGAGGACTGCACGAACATCCATATCCCTGTCAATAACGCACCTCCAGCCTTTTTCATTGGGACCATTGTTGGATTTTGGAAAAACACACCAACTTATCGCTGCGGTAACTCGGATTCGAACCGCGGTTGCTTTGTCCACGACGCAGAGTTCGAACCCCGAGACTTGGATGCATAATAATGTTCCACTAAATTGTAATAGCCCACTGCATAATAATAGCCCACTGAAGAATAGCCACGGAAATCTATGTGTGGAGCCAGAGGAAATGGGCGAGGTACAAGATGAATACTTTGCATCAGTACTCACCAAAGAGAAGGAATTAGTGGACGTTGAGTCTGGAGAAGGGTGTGTAGCTAGCCTGGGTCACATCGAGATCCAAAAAGGCGAGGTGTTGGGCGTCTTGACACATGTTAAGGTAGTTAAGTCCCCAGGTCCGGATGGGATCTACCCCAGAATACTGAAGGAGGATAGAGAGGAAATTGCTGAGGCCTCGACAGATATCTATGGATTCACACTGTCTTCATGTGATGTCCCGGAGGATTGGATAATAGCCAATGTTGTTCCTTTGTTTTAGCAGGGTAGCAAGGATAATCCATTGAACTACAGGCCGGTGAGCCTTACGTCAGTGTTGGGAAATTACTGGAGAGAATTTTTTGAGACAGGATATACTCCCATTTGGAAGCAAATGGACATATTAGTGAGAGGCAGCATGGTTTTGTGAAGGGGAGGTCGTGTCTCACTAACTTGATAGAGTTTTTCGAAGAGGTCACAAAGATGATTGATGCAGATAGGGCAGTGGATGTTGTTTATATGGACTGCAGTAAGGCCTTTGACAAGTTCCCTCATGGTGTACTGGAATAAAAGGTGAAGTCACAAGGCATCAGGGTTGAGCTGGCAAGGTGGTTACAGAACTGCCTAGAAGGCAGAGGGTAGCAATGGGAGGGTGCTTTTCTAATTGGAGGGCTGTGACTAGTGGAATTCTGCAGGGATCAGTGCTGGGACATTTACTGTTCGTAGTATATATAAATGATTTGGAAGAAAATGTAACTTGCCTGATTAGTAAGTTTGCAGACAACACAAACGTTGGTGGAATTGTGGATAGCGATGAGGACTGTCAGAGGATACAACAGGATTTAGATTGTGTGGAGACTTGGGCGGAGAGATGGCAGATGGAGTTTAATCCAGACAAATGTGAGGTAATGCATTTTGGAAGGTCTAATGCAGATAGGGAATAGACAGTGAATGGCAGAACCGTCGAGTATTGAAAGACAGAGAGATCTAGGTGTCAGGTTCACAGGTCACTGAAAAGGGCAACACAGATGGAGAAGCTAGTCTAGAAAGCATACGGCATACTTGCCTTCATTGGATGGGGCATTGAGTATAAGAATTGGCACGTCATGTTGCAGCTGTATGGGACCTTAGTTACCCACACTTGGAGTATAGATTTTAATTCTAGTCACCACACTACCAGAAGGATGTGGAGGCTTTAGAGAGTGTGCAGAAGTGATTTACCAAGATGTTGCCTGGTATGGAGGGCATTAGCTATGAGGAGAGGTTGAATAAACTCGGTTTGTTCTCACTGGAAAAACGGAAGTTTGGGGGCGACCTGATAGAGGTCAACATATTATGAGGGGAATAGACAGAGTGGATAGTCAGAGGCTTTTCCCCAGGGTAGAGGGGTCAATTACTAGGGGGCATAGGTTTAAGGTGCGAGGGGCAAGGTTTAGAGGAGTTATAGGAGGCACGTGTATTGCACAGTGGATAGTGGGTGCCTGGAACTCGCTGCCGGATGAGGTGGTGGAAGCAGGGATGATAGTGACATTTAAGGGGCATCTTGACAAAAACATGAATAGGATGGGAATAAGACCATAAGTCCATAAGACATAAGAGCGGAAGTAAGGCCATTCAGCCCATCGAATCCACTCCACCATTCAATCATGGCTGATTTCAACTCCATTTACCCGCTCTCTCTCCATAGCCCTTAATTCCTCGAGCAATCAAGGATTTATCAACTTCTGTCTTAAAGACACGCAACGTCCCGGCCTCCACCGCCGTCTGTGGCAATAAATTCCACAGACCCACCACTCTCTGGCTGAAGACATTTCTCCTCATCTCTGTTCTAAAGTGACTACCTTGTATTCTAAGGCTGTGCCCCCGGGTCCTAGTCTATCCTGCTAATAGAAACAACTTCCCTACATCCACCCTATCTAAGCCATTCATTATCTTGTAAGTTTCTATTAGATCTCCCCTCAACCTCCTAAACTCTAATGAATATAATCCCAGGATCCTCAGACGTTCATCGTATGTTAGGCCTACTATTCCTGGGATCATCCATGTGAATCTCCGCTGGACCCGCTCCAGTGCCAGTATGTCATTCATGAGGTGTGGGGCACAACATTGCTCACAGTATTCTAAATGGGGCCTAACTAATGCTTTATAAAGCTTCAGGAGTACATCCCTGCTTTTATATTCCAAGCCTCTTGAGATGAATGGCAACATTGCATTTGCTTTCTTAATTACGGACTCAACCTGCAAGTTTACCTTTAGAGAATCCTGGACTAGGACTCCCAAGTACCTTTGCACTTCAGCATTATGAATTTTGTCACCGTTTAGAAAATAGTCCATGCCTCTATTCTTTTTTCCAAAGTGCAAGACCTCGCACTTCTACATTCGAGCCATTGTTGTTTTTTCTGCTTCCAGATATTCGCAGTGAACCCAATATTCAACTATATTTTCTGATGTGCAGTGAGGACCGTTTTCTTAGATTCTAAATATCAGTTAATTTCTCGAATCATTCCAAATAAGGGAAATGAGTCTTGACTGTCTCTGATCAGTCGGGCAGCGCTTCGTTCTCCCCGGATTCTGCTTCTCGAAGTGTTTCTCAACATTCACAAAACTGGTGCTTGATTTTCGTGTATCGCTTCGTTTCCGTTTTCTCCACTGCCAACTGGCCCTATTTCCCAAAATTCTGCCCACTCCTCCTCATTGCATCGTGAGCAGATGTCAGGAAATACATTTATATGGAGAGACTATCGAGACAAGATTATTCTACGCGCATACAGAACGTTCAGTGCATATTTCGTTAAGATACTTGAATTTTTTGGGGGAATGGCCGACGAAGCTGATACAGCAAATTGAGAGAGACGGTTTTCACTTCCAAAAAGCCAAGAACCGGAGGAGTATGATTGATGAGAATAGTTAAAATAAAAAACCGGGAGCTGAGGAGATTCTCGCATTAACAACAGTTTGAATTCTGGAGCATCAAACAGGAGCAGAAGCATGCACACAGTTGTGAGCTCGTTTTAAAGAGGCCGTGACACAGAGAATTCATCACCCGTTCATTTCGGGAAAACACATCAACTTATCGGAAGTTGCTGCGGCCACAAGGCAGAGCACTAACCACTATACGATCACGGCGCCACACGTTACCGCCCAGGAAACCTGCAACTGTCGATTTACTTAGTCCTCCACTGTTTGAAATCTATCATGTCCCACACTTTATGACTCCCTAATTACAACATCAGTAGATATACAGTTTGGATGCCTTAAACATGGATGCATAATAATGTTCCTGCAACAAGGATATATGCACTTTAACCCAGGCTCATAAAAAATAATCATACAACCGCTTTAATATATAATACATAACAATTTTGATATTCATCCCAAACATGAGGAATTTGGACGTTCTCCCGGTGTCTGCCTGAGTTTCCTCCGCGTGCTGGAGATCCCTCCCACAGTCCAATGATGTGAAAGTTCGGTGGATTGGCACATGCTAAAGTGTGCCAGATTGTCCATGGATTAGCAGTTTAGCTGGATTGGACATAATCAACATGCCGGGTTACGGGTATTCTACGGAGGAACTTGGTCACGTCGTCCACTGCTGAATTTTTGAAACCATTTCACCCTGTATCCCTTTTCTCTCATTCCTGAATATTGTCAGTGAAAACACACACTCTCTCTTTTGCCACGATTGAATTTCTCCGCCCACATACCAGTTGCACTTTGGAACGCCTTTCATTCGCCGTCCAATCTTCTTTAATCGAGAGAAAAACCTCGGCCTCTTTCGTCCCACTGTTGCTATTGGGGTGAATGTCTGTCTACCGCAGTTCAAATTAATATTAATTAACTCTTGGGATGTGAACTGACTGTTTATAATCAGAATGACAGCTTTTGGAGTGTTTCAGATTGGAACCGGAGGAAATCAATCAATCAGTGTGGCTTCAAATATAAACACCACCAAGGTGGATGATTTGACGTATGATACGAAGTATAAAAACACCTTAGCCAGGGGTGGGATAACACTTCGTCGCTGGGTGTGATGGAACCACTCACCTTACGATTAACAGTCGAACGCGCTAATCGATTGCGCCACAGGGACGACAACGACTCCGTTGCCTCGAGTAAACATGTCAAATTACGATGGAAACAGTCTCATCTTGTCCACATCGGAACAGAAATGAAACCAATATTCAACTGTATTTTCTGAGGTGCAGTCAGGACAGTTTTCTTAGCTTCTAAATAACAGTTAATTTCTCAAATCATTCCAAACAAGGGAAATGTGTCTTGACTGTCTCTGATCAGTCGGGCAGCGCCCTTCGTTCTCCCCGGATTCTGTTTCTCGAAGTGTTTCCCAACATTCACAAAACTGGTGCTTCATTTTCGTGTGTCGCGTCGTTACCGTTTTCTCCCTGTCTTATTGATGATGCACCAATCTGGAACAAAAACATAAAAGGCTGGGCAATCTCAGCAGGTCTGACAGAATCTGTGGAGAGAGATCGCAGTCTGTGTTTCAAGCCAGGGTGACTGCGTGTCACAGAACGAAGACTACACCATTAGCCGTAGCCCTGTCAATTACACGCCTCCAGCCTTCCCCATTCGAGATATTGTTTTGTATTTTCTGCTTCCAGATATTCGCAACGAAACCAATATTTGACTGTGTTTTTTGATGTGCAGTACGGACAGTTTTCGTGGATTGTAAATGTCAGTTAATTTCTCGAATTATTCTAAACAAGGGAAATGTTTCTTCACTGTGCCTGATCAGTCGGGCAGCACTCTTCGTTCTCCCCGGATTCTGTTTCTCGAAGTGTTTCTCAACATTCACAAAATTGGTGCTTGATTTTCGTGTGTCGCTTCGCTTCCGTTTTCTCCACTGCCAACTGGCTCTAGTTCTCAAAATTCTGCCCACTCCTCCTCATTGCATCATGACCAGATGTCAGGAAATACATTTATATGGAGGGACTATCGAGACCAAGATTATTCTCCGCGTACACAGAAGTTACAATGCGTATTTGGTTGAGACACTTGCACATTTTGGGTGAATGGCCGAAGAAGCTGATGCAGCAAATTGAGAGAGACTGTTTTCGCTTCCAAAAAGACAAGAACTGGTGGAGTATGATTGGTGATAATAGTTAAAATATAAAACCGGGAGCTGAGGAGATTCTCGTATTCACAACCGCTTGGATTCTGGAGTGTGGTGAACCACTGCATTAGGGGATGTAAGGTCGGACCTGCACTACAGGTTCGCCGGTAGCCCTGCCGGCTGGCTCCGCCCACTAAGATATGTATAAATATGCATGACCTCCATTGCCCTGCCATTTCGCCAGCTGCAGCAGGAGGACACGCATCTGACTGCAATAAAGCCACAGTTGTACCCAATCTGCGTCTTTGTGCAATTGATTGCACATCAATGTATTGCAGTCATATTTTTCCACAGAATGGATATCAGAATCAAACCAGATCGCCTGCAGCTGGATCCGCACTCGCTCCACGTTAGAAAATACTTTACTCACTGGATAGCGTGTTTTGAGGCCTACATCAACGCTGCAGACCCCGCGCGAATGGAGGCTCAGAAGATAAACTTCCTGTCTTCCAGGCTGAGCTCCAGCGTGTTCCCGTTGATCCAAGATGCCTCGAATTACGCGAAAGCCATGGCACTCCTTAAAGAACACTCTGCTCAGAAGACGAACATGTTGTTCGCCAGGCATGTTCTAGCCACCCGCTCGCAACTACCTGGTGAGTCCATCGAAGACTTCTGGCACGCCCTAATTCCACTTGTTCGGGATTGTGACCTTTCGGCCATTAAGGGCGCTGAACACGTGAACCTCCTCATGCGCGATGCTTTTGTGACGGCGATTGCGTTGGACCGCATCCGAGAATAATTACTGGAAGGGGCCACGCTCGAACTGGCAGAGACAAAAATCTTGGCACTCTCCATGACGGTCGCATCCGGTAATGTACAGTCCTACCACTCCCGCCACGCTGCCCACCCTTCTACCCCTTCCTACCCTTCCTGGACTCCGCCGGCGACCTCCTCAGCCTGGGCCCTGTCTTCCAATATGCCTGCGCCGCACGCTGATCTGTGCACCCCGGGCGTCCCCGCTGCTACTTCTGCGGTCAGCAGAAGCACCCCCGGCAACACTGCCAGACCCACACTGCCGTTTGTAAATCCTGCAGTAAGATGGGCCACTGCGCGGCTGTGTGCCAGGCCCGCGCATTTGCTGCGATCGCGCCCACTATTGCCACCTTCCCCACGCCAAACACACAATGGGAGCCACCATCTTCTCCTCCCAGAGCCATGTGTGACCAATGGGCGCCGCCATCCTGTCCCCCTTAGGCCACGTGCACCCCATCGGCGCTGACATCTTGTCCCGGCCCCGCAATGTGCGCACCATGGGCGCCGACATCTTGTTTCCCACAGGGTCTTCGGACATCCCGAGAACGGAACTGCACACGTTCGCCATCCGAAACATCCAACAACTAACCGCAGCTCACTTTTGTGATGCTGGACCCATCTCGCCCGCACAACCAGGCTACCGTGTCGAAGATGGTGAAAATCAACGGCCACGCGACCTCATGCCTGCAGAACTACGGGAGCACCGAAAGCTTCGTGCTCCCAGATATGGTAAGGCGCTGCTGCCTAGCGGTCCATCCTGCCAATCAAAGTATCTCCCTGGCCTCCGGATCCCACTCCATCCCGATCCAAGGCTACTGTACAGTCACCCTCACTGCCCAGGGTGTAGACTGTAGTAACGTCCGCCTCTATATCCTTCCTAACCTCTGCGCTGCACTCCTGTTGGGCCTGGACTTTCAGTGCAATCTCCAGAGCCTCACCTTCAAATTCGGCGGGCCCCGACTCGCCCTTCCCCCTCACCGTTTGCGGCCTCGCAACCTTCAAGGTCGATCCCCCCTCCATTTTTGCCAATCTAACTGCAGATTGCAAGGCCGTTGCCACCAGGAGCAGACGGTACAGCACCCAGGACAAGACCTTCATCAAGTTCGAAGTCCAGCGGCTGCTTAAGGAAGGTATTATAGAGGCCAGCAACAGCCCTGGAGAGACAAGTGGTAGTGGTTAAAACTGGGGAGAAACACAGGATGGTCGTGGACTGCAGACAGGCCATTATTGGTACACACAGCTCGACGCATACCCCCTCCCATGCATTTTCAGGGGAAAGCCATGGGGTGCAGGTCTCTGGCACAGAGTCTGTCCCTGTTGCTCAGAAGGGAAGGGGGAGAGAAGTAGAGCATTAGTCATTGGAGACTCCATAGTTAGGGGGATAGTTAGGAGATTCTGTGGGAACGAGAGAGACTCGCCGTTGGTGTGATGCCTCCCAGGTGCCAGGGTGCGTGATGTCTCGGATTGTGTTTTCGGGATCCTTAAGGGGGAGGCGGAGCAGCCCCAAGTCGTGGCCCACATAGGCACCAACCATAGGTAGGAAAAGGGATAGGGATGTAAGCCAGGAATTCAGGGAGCTAGGGTGGAAACTTAGATCTAGGACAAACAGAGTTATTATCTCTGGGTTGTTACCCCTGCCATGTGATAGCGAGACGAGGAATAGGGAAAGACAGGAGTTGAACACGTGGCTACAGGGATGGTGCAGGAGGGAGGGTTTCAGATTTCTGAATAATTGGGGCTCATTCTGGGGTCGGTGGGACCTCTACAAACGGGATGGTCTACACCTGAACCAGAGGGGTACCAATATCCCGAGGGGGGGAATTTGCCAATGCTCTTCGGGAGGGTTTAAACTAGTTCAGCAGGGGCTTGGGATCCTGAATTGTAGCTCCAGTATACAGGAGGTTGAGAGTAGTGAGGTCATGAGTAAGGTTTCAAAGTTGCAGGAGTGTACCGACAGGCAGGAAGGTGGTTTAAAGTGTGTCTTCTTCAATGCCAGGAGCATCCGGAATAGGGTGGGTGAACGTGCGGCGTGAGTTGGTACCTGGGACTTCGATGTTGTGGCCATTTCGGAGACATGGATAGAGCAGGGACAGGAATGGTTGTTGCAGGTGCCGGGGTTTAGATATTTCAGTAAGCTCAAAGAAGGTGGTAAAAGAGGGGGAGGGGTGGCAGTGTTAGTCAAGGACAGTATTACAGTGGCAGAAAGGACGTTTGATGAGGACTCGTTTACTGAGGTAGTATGGGCTGAGGTTAGAAACAGGAAAGGAGAGGTCACCCTGTTAGGGGTTTCTATAGGCCTACGTAAAGTTCCAGTGATGTAGAGGAAAGGATTGCAAAGATGATCCTGGATAGGATCGAAAGAAACAGGGTAGTTGATACGGGGGACTTTAACTTTCCAAATATTGACTGGAAACACGATAGTTCGAGTACTTTAGATCGGTCCGTTTTTGTCCATTGTGTGCAGGAGGGTTTCCTGACACAGTATGTAGATAGGCCAACGAGAGGCGAGGCCGTATTAGACTTGGTACTGGGTAATGACCCAGGACAGGTGTTAGATTTGGAGGTAGGTGAGCACTTTGGTGGTAGTGACCACAATTCGATTACATTTACTTTAGTGATGGAAAGGAATAGATATATACCGCAGGGCAAGAGTTATATCTGGGGGAAAGGCAATTATGATGCGATGAGGCAAGACTTAGGATGCCTCGGATGGAGAGGAAAACTGCTGGGCATGGGCACAATGGAAATGTGGAGCTTTTCAAGGAACAGCTACTGTGTGGCCTTGATAAGTATGTACCTGCCAGGCAGGGAGAAAGTGGTCGAGCAAGGGAACCATGGTTTACTAAGACAGTCGAAACACTTGTCAAGAGGAAGAAGGAGTCTTATGTAAAGATGAGACATGCAGGTTCAGTTAGGGTGCTCGAGAGTTACACCTTAGCTAGGAAGGAGCTAAAGAGAGAGCTAAGAAGAGCCAGGAGGGGACATGAGAAGTCTTTGGGAGGTAGGATCAAGGATAACTCTCAAGCTTTCTATAGATATGTCAGGAATAAAAGAATGACTCGGGTAAGCGTAGGGCCAGTCAAGGACAGTAGTTGGAAGTTGTGCTTGGAGTCCGAGGAGGTAGGAGCGGTGCTAAATGAATATGTTTCGTCAGTATTCACACAGGAAAAAAGACAATGTTGTCGAGGAGAATACTGAGATTCAGGCTACTAGACTAGAAGGGCTTGAGGTTCATCAGGAGGAGGTGTTAACAATTCTGGAAAGTGTGAATATAGATAAATCCCCTGGGCCGGATCGGATTTATCCTAGGATTCTCTGGGAAGCTAGGGAGGAGATTGCTGAGCCTTTGGCTTTGATCTTTAAGTCATCTTTGTCTACAGGAATAGTGCCAGAAGACTGCAGGATAGCAAATGTTGTCACCTTGTTGAATAAGGGGAGTAGAGACAACCCAGGTAACTTTCGACCAGTGAGCCTTACTTCTGTTGTGGGCAAAATCTTGGAAATGTTTATAAGAGATAGTGTGTATAATTATCTGGAAAGGAATAATTTGAATAGACATAGTCAACACGGTTTTGTGAAGGGTCGGTCGTGCCTCACAAACCTTATTGAGTTATTTCAGAAGGTGACCAAACAGGTGGATGAGGGTAAAGCAGTTGAAGTGGTGTATATGGATTTCAGTAAAGCATTTGATAAGGTTCCCGTAGGCTACTACAGAAAATACGGAAGCATGCGATTCAGGGAGATTTAGCAGTTTGGATCAGAAATTGGCTAACTGGAAGAAGGCAAAGAGTGATGGTTGATGGGAAGTCTTCAGACTGGAGTCCAGTCACAAGTGGAATACCACAAGGATCTGTTCTGGGGCCACTGCTGTTTGTCATTTTTATAAATGACCTGGAGGAGGGCGTAGAAGGATGGGTGAGTAAATTTGCAGATGACACTATAGTCGGTGGAGTTGTGGACAGTGCGGAAGGATGTTACAAGTTACAGAGGGACATAGATAAGCTGCAGCGCTGGCTGAGAGGTGGCAAATGGAGTTTAATGCAGAAAAGTGTGAGGTGATTCATTTTGGAAGGAATAACAGGAAGACAGAGTACTGGGCAAATGGTAAGATTCTTGGAAGTGTGGATGAGCAGAGAGATCTCGGTGTCCATGTACATAGATCCCTGAAAGTTGCCACTCAGGTTGAGAGAGTTGTTAAGAAGGTGTACGGTGTGAAATGAAAAATGAAAAATAAAATCGCTTATTGTCACAAGTAGGCTTCAAATGAAGTTACTGTGAAAAACCCCTAGTCGCCACATTCCGGCACCTGTTTGGGGGAGGCCGGTACGTTAGCTGTTATTGGTAGAGGGATTGAGTTTCAGAGCCATGAGGTCGTGTTGCAGCTGTTGAAAACTCTGGTGCGGCCGCATTTGGTGTATTGCGTGCAAATATGGTCGCCGCATTATAGGAAGGATGTGGAAGCATTGGAAAGGGTGCAGAGGAGATTTACCAGAATGTTGCCTGGTCTGGAGGAACGATCTTATGAGGAAAGGCTGAGGGACTTGAGGCTGTTTTCGTTAGAGAGAAGAAGGTTAAGAGGTGACTTAATTGAGGCATACAAGATGATCAGAGGGTTCGATAGGGTGGACAGTGAGAACCTTTTTCCTCGGATGGTGGTGTCTAGCACAAGGGGACATAGCTTTAAATTAGGGAAGATAGATATAAGACAGATGTCAGAGGTAGGTTCTTTACTCAGAGAGTAGTAAGGGTGTGGTATGCCCTGCCTGCAACAGTAGTGGACTCGCCAACACTAAGGGCATTCAAATGGTCATTGGATAGACATATGGACGATAAGGGAATAGTGTAGATGGGCTTTAGAGTGGTTTCACAGGTCGGCGCAACGTCGAGGGCCGAAGGGCCTGTACTGCGCTGTAATGTTGTATGTTCTATGTTCATATCTGATAGGTCAATCAGATTGTGCAGTACCGGGTCTTTTCAACAATTGACCTGAAATCCGCCTACCAACAGCTCCCCATCCGGAAGTTGGACCGTCCATACACTGCCTTTGTGGAGGACAGTCGCCTCTATCACTTCTTTAGAGTTCTTTTCGGCGTCACAAATGGGGTCTCGGTCTTCCAAAGGGAAATGGAGCGAATGGTCGACCAGTACGGTTTGCGGGCCACGTTTCCGTACTTGGATGATATCACCATCTGCGGCCATGATCGGCAGGACCACGATGCCAAGCTCAATAAATTCCTCCACACTGCCACTCTTCTCAACCTGACCTATAACAAAGAGAAGTGTGTGTTCAGCACGACCCGGTTAGCCATTCTCGGCTATGTAGTCCAAAACGGACTTCTCAGGCCCGACCCCGACCGCATGCGCCCCCTCATGGAGCTCCCCCTACCCCACTGCCCCAAGGCCCTCAAACGCTGCCTGGGCTTCTTTTCCTATTACGCCCAGTGGGTCCCAAACTATGCGGGGCCTGCCCACTCATTTAGTCCACCCAATTCCCTCTTGCGGCCGAGGCACAACACGCTTTCGCCCGCATCAGAGCAGACATCGCCACGGCGGGATGCGCACAGTGGACGAGTCACTGCATTTTCAAGTAGAAAGCGATGCTTCAGACATTGCCCTTGCCGCCACTCTAAATCAAGCAGTCAGACCCGTGGCATTCTTTTCCCGCACCCTTCATGCCTCTGAAATTCGACACTCATCCGTCTAATAGGAGGCCCAAGCTACAGTTGAAGCTCTGCGGCATTGTAGGCATTACCTGGTTGGTAAGAGATTCACTCTCCTCACTGACCAACGGTCGGTCGCTTTAATGTTCAATAACACACAGCGAGGCAAGATCAAAAATGATAAAATCTTGTGGTGGAGAATCGAGCTCTCCACCTATAATTACAGGATTTTGTATCGATTTTGTATTGATTTTGTAAACTCAACGAGCCCCCAGACGCCCTCTCCCAAGGTACATGTGCCAGCACACAAGTGGACCAACTCCGGGCCCGACACGACAGCGTTTGTCACCCGGCAGTGAGTCGATTGTACCATCTGGTCAAAGTTCGCAATCTGCCCTACTCCATCGAGGAAGTAAGGACAGTCACCAGGGACTGCCAGGTCTGTGCAGAGTGCAAGCCGCACTTCTACTGGCCGGACTGTGTGTGTCTGGTGAAGGCTTCCCGCCCCTTCGAACTCCTCAGCGTGGATTTCAAAGGACCCCTTTCCTCCACCGACAGTAACACGTACATTCTCAGTGTGGTCGATGAGTACTCCAGATTCCCCTACGCCATCCCATGCCCCTACGACGTCTGCCACCATCATCAACGCCCTCAACACCATCTTCACTTTGTTTGGTTTTCCCACTTACACACACAGTGACAGGGGATCCTCCTTCATGAGTGATGAGCTGCGTCAGTTCCTGCTCAGCAGCGGTATAGCCTCCAGCAGGACGACCAGCTACAACTCCAGGGTAAACGGGCAAGTAGAACGGGAGAATGGGACGGTTTGGAGGGCCGTCCAGCTTGCCCTACGGCCCAGGAACCTCCCAGCCTCTCGCTGGCAGGAGGTCCTCCCTGACGCTCTACACTCCATCCGGTCACTATTGTGCACAGCCACTAATACCCACCCGATGAATGTGTTTTTACCTTCCCCAGGAAGTCCACATCCGGGGTGTCGCTCCCAACATGGCTCGCAGCTCCAGGACCGGTCCTTCCCCGTAGGCACGTCTGACTCCACAAGGCGGAGCACTTGGTGGACAGTGTTGAACTGCTTTACGCCATCCCTCAATATGCCTACGTGGCGTTCCCCGACGGCCGCCAAGATACTGTCTCACTCAGGCACCAGGCACCGCCAGGTTCCATCCCAACACACTCCCACACCCATGCGCTCCCCCCCCCCTCACACCACGCCGCCAACATTGACCCCACCAGACCACCACCCCCCCCCCCCCCCCTTCTGCACAAGAGGACGAAGAGGATTTCGGCACGCACCCGGAGTTCCCCGATGACTGGCCAGCATCAGCACCACCACCACCACCATCGGTGCCACCTCCACCACCGCCAGCACCGACTTCACCGCCACCATTATGCCACTCCCAACGAAGCAGCAAAGCACTGGATCGGCTGAACCTTTGACAGACTCCGGACCGTCAACATGGACTTTTCTTTTTTTTCTTCTTAACACTGTACATAATTGCACTGTTTGTATATAGTTTCACATCACCCCCGCCGGAGACATTTTTAACAGGGGGTGAATGTGGTGAACCACTGTATTAGGGGATGTAAGGTAGGACCTGCACTACAGGTTCGCCGGTCGCACCTGCCGGCTGCCTCCGCCCACTATGATGTGTATAAATATGCATGGCCTGCATTGCCTTGCCATTTCGCCAGCTGCAGCAGGAGGCCACGCATCTGACTGCAATAAAGCCACAGTTGTACTAAATCTGCGTCTTTGTGCAATTGATTGCGCATCATGGAGCATCAAACAGGAGCAGAAGCACGCATTCAGTTATGAACCCGTTTTAAAGAAGCCATTACACGGAGAATTCCACAACAGTTTATTTTCGAAAAACACAATAACTTATCGCTGCCGTGATTCAGATTCGAATCGTGGTTGCTGCGGCTACAACGCAGAGTACTAACCAGTATACGATGACGCGCCACACGTAACCGCCGAGTGGCCCTGCTACCATGGATGTACTTGGTCATCAACTGTTTGGAATCTATCCTGACCCACACTTTATGACTCCCTAATTACAACTTTAGTAGATATAGAGTTTGGATGCGTTAAATACGGTTCTATAATAATGTTCCTGCAACAAGGATTTATGCACTTTAACCGAGGCTCATAAAAATAATCATGCAACCGCTATAATATATAATACAAAACAATTTCGATATTCATCCCTAGCATATGGAATTTGGACGTTCTCCCGGTGTCTGCATAGATTTTCTCCTCCTGCTCGAGGTCCCTCCCACAGTCCAAAGATGTGAAGGTTCGGTGGATTGGCCATGCTAAAGTGTGCAAGATTGTACAGAGATTAGCAGTTTAGCTGGATTGGGCATGATCAACATGCCGGGTATACTGCGGGGGAACTTGGTCACGTCGTCCCCTGCTGATTTTTTGAAACCATTTAATCCTGAATCCCTTTCCTCGCATTCCTGAACATTGTCAGTGCAAACAAACTCTCTCTCTATTTCCACGATTGAACCTCTCCACCCACATACCAGCTGCACTTTGGAACGCCTTGCATTCGCCGTCTAACCCTCTTTGATGGAAAGAGAAAAATCTAGGCCCCGTTCGATCGAATAACTCCTTCAGATGTGTTCAATGTTCTTTCCATGTCAAGCTGAAAATTAACAGAGCATCGATTTATACCGCACAATTGGGTAATCCTGTTAACCATTGAAATGTGGCTGGTGCGTTTTTCATGCCAAATGGCATAACTTTGAATTGGTATATACCACCTGGAGTCACAAAAGCTGAAATCTCCTTCGCCCTTTCGGTTAAAGGTACCTGCCAGTAACCTTTAAGTAAATCCAATTTAGAAATAAAAACTGATTGAACGTGGGATAGGATAAGAGTCCGTTCTTCTAACTGCATTAACCTTTCTGTAGTCCACACATAACCGTTGGGTACCGTCTGGCTTTGGTACCATCACTATGGGTGAGCTACATTGGCTGCAACCCACTTCAATTGTGCCATTTTTAAGCATACTCTCAATCTCTTTGTTAATCTGTGCCAATGGTAAAGGGTTAAGTCTATATGGATGTTGTTTCATTGGTATAGCATTTCCCACATCTACCTCATGTCTAGCCATTTTAGTACTTCCCAATTTATCTCCGCAAACTTGCCCATGTGATATCAATAACTCTTTCAGGTCAGTTTGTTTTTCCCCTGGAAGATAACTCAACAATTTATCCCAATTTTTAAGAACATCCTCATTTTCCAATTTAATTTGAGGTATGTGAAATTTACAGTCATCTGGATGTGGTTCGATACTTTGAGTTGAATCATTAAAACCTCCTCCTTTTTCTCTCCTTCCCTTTCAAAGTAACTTTTAAGCATATTCACATGACACACTCGGTGATTCTTCCTTCTATCTGGCAATTTTGCCACATAATTCACCTCACTTAATTACCTCTCAATCTGATAAGTTCCACAAAACCTAACTTTTAAAGGTTCACCTACCGCGGGTAACAATACTCAAACTTTATCTCCACTGGCAAAACAACGAACTTTGAATTTCTTGCCCGCTACCCATTTCATCACATTTTGTGCAACTTTTAAATGTTGTCTAGTCAATTCACCTGCTCTATTTAATCGTTCCCTAAAATTTGACACGTAATCCAAAAATGTAATTTCCGATATCTCACTCACCAATTTTTCCTTAATCAATTTAAGTGGTCCTCTTACCTCATGACCAAAAGTTAGATCAAAAGGACTACATTTGGTTGACTCATTAGGTGCCTCCCTAATTGCAAACGGATGAATGGAATTCCTTTATCGCAATCGTCTGGAAAATCTTGACAATAAGCCCTCAACATTGTCTTTAATGTCTGAGGCCATCTTTCTAACGCTCCCTGCGATTCTGGATGGTCGGCAGTTGATTTAAATTATTTTATTCCTAAGGTATTCATTACTTCTTTGAATAACCACGAGATAAAATTTGATCCATGATCCGATAATATTTCTGTGGGTAGTCCATGTCTAGAAAAGTATTTAAGTAATTCCTCCACAATCTTTTTAGCTGTAACATTACGTACTGGAATGGCCTCTGGAAACTTAGTGGACACATCCATTATAGTCAAATTATATTGATTCCCACTTTTTGTTTTCGGAAGCGGTTCGATGCAATCAATTAGGACCTTTGTAAAAGGTTCCTCAAATGCTGGAATGGTATTAAGGGCGCTGGTTTTATCACTACTTGAAGTTTCCCTGTCACTTGACATTTGTGACATGATTGACAAAATTTAAAAGCATCTTTATGTAATCCAGGTCAATAAAAATGTTTTGGGATTTTAGCTTGAGTTTTCCTTTTCCCCAAAAGACCTCCCACTGGTACCTCATGTGCAACTCGCAACACATCCTTTCTACACCGTACCGGCAATACTACTTGATGAACTTCTATCCACTTTTCATCTGCCTGCATATGTAAAGGTCTCCATTTTCACATCAAGACATTACTTTTACGGTAATAACACTCTGGTATACATTCAGAGTCCTCTTCCGTGTATGCTTTCTGATACATGCGTTTTATTTCTATATCTTTCTGTTGTAACTCCACCAATATTTCTGAACTAAAAATATCCGCCTCATCCTCCACCTGTTCCTGTTCTGTTTTACCACATCAGCCTTCCCAGTTCAACCACCAACACTGTGACTTTACATGGCCTAGTTTATTACAGTGAAAACATTTAAACTTTTCATTTCTTGAAATGAAATGAAAATTGCTTATTGTCACAAGTAGGCTTCAAATGAAGTTACTGTGAAAAGACCCTAGTCGCCACATTCCGGCGCCTGTTCGGGAAGGCTGGTACGGGAATTGAACCGTGCTGTTAGTCTGCCTTGGTCTGCTTTAAAAGCCAGCGATTTAGCCCAGTGTGCTAAACCAGCCCCTTTCCCACCCTCCTGGATTTCCTTTTTAATCTGAGGTACACTCTCCTTATTACCTCCCATCAGCTCACCTTTACCTTTACCATTTGAGCATTTCTCATGTCCCAGTTTAGATCCCTCACAGGCTGAAACTGATGTCGGAAACCAAGCTTTGATTTATGAACTAATTAATAATCATCAGCCATTTCTGCTGCTAATCTCGCAGTTTTAACACTCTGCTCTTCCACATGAGTTCTCATAACATCAGGAATTGAATTTTTAAACTCCTCCAAAATTATAATTTCTCTGAGAGATTCATGCGTTTGGTCTATTTTCAAACCCCTTATCCACCTATCAAAATTACCCTGTTTGAGCCTTTCAAACTCCATGCATGTTTGCCCAAATGCTTTCCTTACATTTCTAAACCTTTGTCTGCAGGCTTCAGGCACTAGTTCATATGCACCCAAGATTGATGTTTTCACCTCCTCATACGTCCCAGATAACTCCTCCGGTAATGATACGAAGACTTCACTTGTTCTACCTCCAAGCTTTGTTTGAATCAGTAATACCCACATGTCCTGTGGCCATTTCATTTGTTCAGCTACCTTGTCAAATGAAATGAAAAAAGCTTCCAAATCCTTCTCGTCAAACCTTGGAAAAGCTTGGACATATTTAAATAGATCCCCGCCACGCCTTCGACTTTGACGGTTTTTCTCAATATCCTCATCACTATGATCGAACTGTACGTTTCGCTTTCCATCTGCAAAATTTAACTGACTGTCATGTTTCGTGGCCATTTTCTGAAGTTCAAACTCTCTCTCTTTATCTTTTTCCCTGATCTGTATCTCCCTTTCTTTTTCGTTTTGTTCTGCTAGGGCTGTTCTTTCTTTTCTCCTTTCTTCTCTCTCCTTTTCATTTTCCTCTCTCTCTTTCGTATTCAAGCTGCTTTAATTATTTCATATGTTCCATTTGTTTAATTTGCAACTGGATCTTTGCCATTTTCAATGAGTCAAACTCTATCTCAGGAAACTTTAAATGCATAACCATCGCCATAATTATCTCATCTTTTCTCATTTTGTCAGGTAATGTTAACTGCAAAGTTTTTGCCAAATCTAACAGTCTGCTTTTAGTCTTTGCCCATAATGTACTGCGTGTGACAGTACCCACCCCAAAAATCTTCAGAGCATCTGAAAGAGCCTCTGTCCACAACACACTCCACTTAAACTAAAATACGACACCGGAAAAGCAACCACAGTATGCTCACCCTTCACTGTCTTTAAGTTCACTGAGCCAATCCTGGACGAGTCCCCAATTGTTATGGGTCAGGGTTTAGAGAATCCCAAAGTGTATCATGGAGTTCACCTGACCCACAACTTTTAATAGATTGTGCTATGGCGAGCACACGGCTCACTCTTTAGGTATCGTGTAGCAAACAGTGGACCAGTGGTTTTTTAAAACAAAATAATGTTTCTTCTATGAACTCAAGTTAACCTTTTTAAAACAAACAGTGAATATCTCAGCAACCAGTAAATCAAATACATCCCCCAATGAATACAAAACTAAATAACCTGTATGCTGTTTTTTACATCCAAAAGACTTAACAAACCTCCAAACAGGAGCACATTAGGTTTTACATTCAAGCCTGAAAATATTTATACTTCTTCTGAATTCACCAAATGATTAAGAGATAGTCCTTCATGGCAGGGATCAACAGCAGTGCAGCTCACAGCCACACCCACGCTCTTTCTCAAACTGAAAGTAAAAAAAGAAATGGAGCTCAGCTACACCCACACTCTGACATAACTCCAGTAACATGAGCAACTCCATTTCCTAAAGTTACAGTTCATAAACACCCATTTCTTAAAGCGAACGCTCACGTGACAATATGGAGAGACTATCGAGACCAAGATTATTCTCCGCTTATACAGAAGGTTCCGTGGATATTTGGTTGAGACACTTGAACATTTTGGGCGAATGGCCAAATAAGCTGATGCAGCAAATTGAGAGAGACTGTTTTCACTTCCAAAAAGACAAGAACCGGATATATTTTAACTATTAGTGATGATAATAGTTAACATATGAAACCGCGAGCTGAGGAGATTCTCTTATTCACAACAGTTTGAATTCTGGAGCATCAAACAGGAGCAGAAGCATGCACACAGTTGAGAACCCGTTTAAAATATGCCTTGACACAGAGAATTCGTCATCCGTTCATTTTGTAAAGACACATCGACTTACCACTGGCGTGACTCTCATTCGAACCGACGTTACTGCGGCAATAAGGCAGAGCACTATTCACTATTCGATCACTGCACCACATGTTACCGCCGAGGCAAACTGCAACTGTCCATGTACGTGGTCATCAACTGTTTGGAATCTATCATGGCCCACACTTTATGCCTCACTAATTAAATATTTCGTAGATACACAGTTTGGATGCATTAAACTTGGTTCCATAATAATGTTCCTGCAACAAGGGAATATGCACTTTAACCCAGGCTCAGAAAAATAATGATGCACCCGCTATAATATATAATACATAACAATTTCGATATTCATCCCAAACATATAATTTGGACGTTCTCCTGGCGTCTGCCTGGGTTTTCTCCGCGAGCTCGAGGTCACTCCCACAGTCCAAAGACGTGAAGGTTCCATGGATTGGCGAGGCTAAAGTGTGCCAGATTGTCCATGGATTAGCAGTTAAACTGGATTGGACACGACCAACGTGCCCGGTTACGGAAACACTGCGGGGGAACTTGGTCCCATCGTCCCCTGCTGATTTTTTGAAACCATTTCATCCTGTAAGCCTTTCCTCACATTGCTGAATATTGTCAGCGCAAACACACACACTCTCTATTTCCACGATTGAACTTCTCCGCCCCTTTCGTTCAACTGTTGCTATTGGGGTGAATGTCTGTCTATCGTAGTTCAAATTAATGTGATTAACTCTTGGAGGGTGAACTGACTGTTTAAAATTAGAATGTCAGCATTTTGCGTGCTTAATATTGGAACCGAAGGAAAGAAATCATATCACTGTGGCATGAAGTATAAAAACCACCGAGGTGGGTGATTTGATCCCACAGAGATACGAAGTATTAAACAACACTTAATCTGGGGGTGAAACAACAGGCGGCCTCTGGGTGGGGTCGAACTACCTACTTTTCGATTAACGGCCGAACGCGCTAACCAATTGCGCCACGGACACGACAACTGCGCGAGCGTCTCGAATAAACATGCCAAATTATAATGGAAACAGGCTCATCTAGTCCACATCATGATAGCGAATTATTGATGATGCGCCAATCTGGAACAAAAACACAAAAGACTGGGCAATCTTAGCAGGTCTGGCAGAATCTGTGGAGAGAGAACGGAGTCTGTGTTTCAAGCCAGGGTGACTGTGTGTCACAGAACGAAGAATACACGATTAACTGTTGCCCTGTCAATAACGCGCATCCAGCCTCCTACATTCAAGCCATTGTTGCATTTTCTGCTTTCAGATTTCGCAATGAAACCAATATAATAACGGTGTTTTCTGATGTGCGGTAAGGACAGTTTTCGTGGTGTCTAAATATCAGTTAATTTCTCGAATTATTCTAAACAAGGGAAATGTGTCTTGACTGTCTCTGATCAGTCGGGCAGCGCCCTTCGTTCTCCCCGGATACTATTTCTCGAAGTGTTTCTCAACATTCGCACAACTGGTGTTTGGTTTTCGTGTGTCGCTGCTTTTCCGTTTTCTCCACTGCCAATTGGCTCTATTTCCCAAAATACTGCCCATTGCATGATGACCAGATGTCAGGAAATACATTTATTTGGAGAGACTGTCGACTTCTCCGCCCACATACCAGTTGCACTTTGGAACGCCTCTAATTCGCCGTCAAACCCTCTTTGATCGAAAGAGAAAAATCTAGGCCCCTTTCGTCCCTCTGTTGCTTTTGGGGTGAATGTCTGTTTATCGTAGCTGAAATTAATATTGATTAACTCTTGGGTGGGAACTGACTGTTTAAAGTCAAAATGACAGCATTTGGCGTGTTTAATATTGGAACCGGAGGAAAGAAATCAAATCAATGTGGCATGAAGTATAAAAAACACCAAGGTGGGTGATTTCATCCCACAGAGATACGAAGTATAAAAAACAATTCATCCGGGGGTGGGATAACAGTTCGTTTCTGAGAGACTATCCATACTATAATAATTCTCCGCGTATACAGAAGGTTCAGTGCGTATTTGGTTGAGACACTTGAAACTTTTGGGTGAGTGACCGAAGAAGCTGATGCAGCAAATTGAGAGAGACTATTTTCACTTCCAAAAAGACAAGAACCGGATATATTTTAACTATTAGTGATGATAATAGTTAACATATGAAACCGCGAGCTGAGGAGATTCTCTTATTCACAACAGTTTGAATTCTGGAGCATCAAACAGCAGCAGAAGCATGCACTCAGCTGTGAACCCGTTTTGAAAAGGCATTGACACAGAGAATTGCTCATTCGATCATTTTGGAAAACACATAAACTTACCTCTGCCATGACTTGGAGTCGAACCGAAGTTGCTGCGGCCACAACGGAGACTACGAGCCACGATGCGATCACGGCGCCACACGTCTTCCGCACTGTCCACAACTCCACCGACTTTAGTGTCATCTGCAAATTTACTCACCCATCCTTCTACGCCCTCCTCCCGGTCATTTATAAAAATGACAAACAGCAGTGGCCCCAAAACAGATCCTTGTGGTACACCACTAGTTAGTGAACTCCAGGCTGAACATTTCCCATCAACCACCACCCTTTGTCTTCTTCCAGCTAGCCAAATCCTGATCCAAACTGCTAAATCACCCTGAATCCCATGCCTCCGTATTTTCTCTAATAGCCTACCGTGGGGATCCTTCTCAAACGCTTTACTGAAATCCATATACACTACATCAACTGCTTTACCCTAGTCCAAGTGTTTGGTGACCTTAAAGAACTCAATGAGGTTTGTGAGGCAGACCTACCCTTCACAAACCCGTGTTGACTATCTCTAATGAAATTATTCCTTTCCAGATGATTATACATCCTATCTCTTATAAACCTATCCAAGACTTTAATGTTGGATGAATGGCCGAAGAAGATGATGCAGCAAATTGAGAGAGACTGTTTCACTTCCAAAAAGAAAGAACCAGACGATTATGATTGATGAGACTAGTTAAAATGTAAAACTGGGAGCTGAGCAGAAAATGGACTCAGTTGTGAACCTGCTTCAAAGAGGCCTTTCACAGAGAATTCCTCATCCGTTCATTTGGGGAAAACACGTCAACTTATCGCTGTGGTGGTTTGGATTCGAACGGAGGTTGCTGCGGCCACAACGCAGAGTACAAACCACTATATGATCACGGCGCCACACGTTGCCGCCGAGGCAACCTGTAGCTGTCGATGTACTTCATCATCAACTGTATGGAATGTATCATGGCCCACATTTTATGACTCTCCAATTGCAACTTTAGTACATGCGCAGTTTGGACGCCTTAACCTTGGTTCCATAATAATGTTCCTGCAACAAGGTACATATACACTTTAACCCAGGCTCATAAAAATAACAATGCAACCGCTAGAAAACACAATACATAACAATTTCGATATTCATCCGAAACAAATGGTGTTTGGACGTTCTCCCAGTGTCTGTATCGGGTTTCTCCGCCTGTTCCTGGTCCCTACCACATCCAAAGATGTGACGGTTCGGTGATTGGCCATGGTAAAGTGTGCCAGATTGTCCACACATTAGCAGTTTCGCTGGATTGGTCCTGATCAACATGCCGGGTTACGGCATTCTACGGAGGAACTTCGTCACGTCGTCCCCTGCTGATTTTTTGAAACCGTTTCACCCTCTGTCCTTTTCCTTTCATTCCTGAATATTGTCAGTGCAAATAAACACTCTCTCTATTTCCACGATTGAACTATTCCGCCCACATACCAGTTGCACTTTGTGCCTCTCATTCGCCGTCTCACCCTCTTTGAACCAAAGAGAAAAATCACGGCCCCTATCGTCTCGCTGTTGCTATTGGGATGAATGTCTCTCTCTGGTAGTTCAAATTAATATTGATTAGCTCTTTGGATGTGAACTGACTGTTTAAAATCATAGTGTCAGCATTTGGCCCGTTTAATATTGGAACCGGAGGGAAGAAATCAAATCAATGTGGCATGAAATATAAATAGCACCAAGGGAGTGATTCGATGTCACAGAGGGACGCAGTATCAAAAGCACTTCACGCGGGAGTGGGATAACACTTCGTCTCTGGGTGAGATCGAATCACCCACTTTTCTGTTAACAGCAGAACGCGCTAACCGATTGCGCCACAGATACAACTTCCGATTTTACTCGCAATAACATGCCAAATTATGATGGAAACAGTTTCATCTTGTCCTCATCGTAACAGTAAATCTTTGTTGATGCACCAATCTGTAACAAAAACACAAAACGCTGTTAAATCTCAGCAGGTCTGAGAGCAGCTGTGGAGGGAGAACGGAGTCAGTGTTTCAAGCCAGGGTGACTCGTGTCACAGAACAAATTACCGCGCCTCCAGCCTTCTACATTCGAGCCATTGTTGTATGTTCTGCATCCAGATATTCGCAATGAAACTAATATTAAACTGTATTTTCCGGTGTGCAGGTAGGACAGTTTTCTTAGTTTCAAATATCTGTAAATATCAGTATAAACAAGGGAAATGTGTCTTGACTGCCTCTGATCAGTCGGGCAGCGCCTTCGTTCTCACGGCGCTCTGTTTCTCGAAGTGTTTCCCAAAATTCACAAAATTGTGCTTGATTTTCGTGTGTCGCTTCGTTTCCGTTTTCTCCACAGCCAAGTGGCTCTATTTCCCAAAATTCTGCCCACTCTTCCTCGCTGCTTCATGACCAGATGTTAGGAAGTTCATTCATGTGGAGAGACTATCAAGACCAAGAATATTCTCCGCGTATACAGAAGGTTCAGTGAGTATTTGGTTGAGGCACTTGAAATTTTTGGGTGAATGGCCGAAGAAGACGATGCAGCAAATTGAGAGAGACTGTTTTCACTTCCAAAAAGAAAAGAACCGGAGGATTATGATTGATGAGACTAGTTAAAATATAAAACGGGGAGCTGAGGAGATTCTCGTATTCACAACAGTTTGAATTCGAGAGCATCAAAGAAACAGGAGCAGAAACATGCACTCAGTTGTGAACCCGCTTTAAAGAGGCCTTTCACGGAGAATTCCACATCCGTTCTTTTGGGAAAAACACATCAACTTATCGTTGCCGTGACTTCAACCGAGGTTGCTGCGGTCACAACGCAGAGTACTAACCACCAGACCATCACGACGCCACACGTTACCGCCGATGTAACCTGTAAGTGTCGACGTACTTCGTCATCAACTGTTTGGAATGGCCCACACGTTACGAGTCTCTAATTACAACTTGAGTAGATACACAGTTTGCACTCCTTAACCTTGGTTACATAATAATGTTCCTGCAGCAATGTACATATACTCTTTAACCCAGGCTCATAAAAATAGCAATGCAACCGTTATAGTATATAATACATAACAATTTCGACATTCATCCCAAATATATGGTATTTGGGCGTTCTCCCGGTGTCTGCATCGGATTCTTCTCCGTCTGGTCGACGTTCCTTCCCCAGTCCAAAGATGTGAAGTTTCAGTGGATTGGCGATGGTAAAGTGTACCAGATTGTCCATTACAGATTGATACAGTAGCAGTTTAGCTGGACTGGCCATGATCAACGTGCCGGGTTATGTGCATCCTACGGAGGTACTTGGTCACGTCGTTCGCTGCTGATTTTTTGAAACCATTTCACCCTGTATCGCTTTCGTCTCATTCCTGAATATTGTCAGAGCAAGCAAACTCTCTCTCCATTTCCACGATTGAACTTCTCCGCCCACATACCAGATGCACTTTAGAGCGCCTCTCATTCGCCGTCTCACCTTCTTAGATCCAAAGAGAAAAATCTCGGCCCCTGTCGTCCCAATGTTGCTGTTGGGATGAATGACTCTCTATCGCAGTTCAAATACATATTGATAAACTCGTTGGGTGGGAACTGGCTGTTTAAAATCAGAATGACAGCATTTGGCGTGTTTAATATTGGAATCGGGGGAAATAAATCAAATGAATGTGGCATGAAATACAAAAAGCACCAAGGTGGCTGATTCGATCCCACAGAGGGACGAAGTATAAAAAACACTTCACCCGGGGGTGGGATCGAACCACCAACCTCTCGTTTAACAACCGAACGCGCTAACGGATTGCGCCATAGAGGCGATAAATGCGGCTTTGCTCGAATGAGCATTTCAAATTATCGTGGAAACAGTCTCATCTTGTCCACATCGGAACAGCAAATTCTTGCTGATGCAACAATCGGGAACAAAAACACAAAACACTGGGCAATCTCAGCAGGTCTGAAAGCCTCTGTGGAGAGAGAACGGAGTCTGTGATTCATACCAGGGTGACTTTGAGTCACAGAACGAAGACTACACCATTATTCGTAGCCCTGTCAATAACGCGCCTCGAGCCTTCTACATTCGAGCCATTGTTGTATTTTCTGCCACTAGATATTCGCAATGAAACTAAAATGAAACTGTATTTTCTGATGTGCAGTTAGGACAATTTTCTTAGTTTCTAAATCTCAGTTAATTTCTCGAATCATTCTAAACAAGGGAAATGTTTCTTGACTGTCGCTGTTCAGTCGGGCTGAGCCCTTCATTGTCCCCGGATTCAGTTTCTCGAAGTGTTTCCCAACATTGTCAAAACTGGTGCATGATTTTCGTTTGTCGCTTCGTTTCCGGTTTCTCCACTGCCAACTGGATCTATTTCCCAAGATTCAGCCGACTCCTCCACATTGCATCATGACCAGATATAAGGAAATTCATTGATATGGAGAGACATAAGAACGTAAGAACTTAAGAACTAGGAGCAGGAACTGGTGCCTCAAGCCTGCTCCGCCATTCAATGAGATCATGGCTGGTCTTTTGTGGCCACAGCTCCACTTTCCGGCCTGAACACCATAACCCTGATGCCGTTTATTCTTCAAAAAATGTGGCCTCCTTCTGCACTTTACATTCTATGATAAATTCTATGATAATTCTATGAAAAAACTATCTATCTTTCCCTTAAAAACATTTAATGAAGGAGCCACTACTGCTTCATTGGGCAAGTAATTCCATAGATTCACAACACTTTGGGTGAAGAATTTCCTCCGAAACTCAGTCCTAAATCTACTTCCCCTTATTTTGAGGCTATGCCCCCTAGTTCTGCTTTCACCCATCGGTGGAAACAACCTGCCCGCATCTATCATATCTATTCCTTTCATAATTTTATATGTTTCGATAAGATCCCCCCTCATCCTTCTAAATTCCAGCGAGTACAGTCCCAGTCTACTCATCCGCTCCTCGTAATCCAACCCCTTCAGCTCTGGGATTAACCTAGTGAATCTCCTCTGCACATCCACCAGTGCCAGTACGTCCTTTCTCAAGTAAGGAGACGAAAACTGAACACAATACTCCATGTGTGGCCTCACTAACACCTTATGCAATTGCAGCATAACCTCCCTAGTCTTAAACTCCAACCCTCTAGCAATAAAGGAAAAAATTCCGTTCGCCTTCTTAATTACCTGTTGCACCTGTAAACCTACGTTTTGCGACTCATGCACTAGCACACCCAGATCTCTCTCTACAGCAGCATGTTTTAATATTTTATCATTTAAATAATAATCCCTTTTGCTGTTAGTCCTACCAAAATGGATAACCTCAGATTTGTCAACATTGTATTCTATATATCAGACCCTAGCCCATTCACTTAGCCGATCCAAATCCCTCTGCAGACTTCCAGTATCCATCGTACTTCTTGCTTTACCACTCATCTTAGAGTCGTCTGCAAACTTGGACACATTGCCCTTGGTCCCCAACTCCAAATCATCTATGTAAATTGTGAACACTTGTGGGCCCAAGACTGATCCCTGAGGGACATCAGTATCTACTGATTGCCAACCAGAGCAACACCCATTAATTCCCACTCTTTGCTTTCTATTAATTAACCAATCCTCTGTCCATGCTACTACTTTCCCCTTAATGCCATGCATCTTTATCTTATGCTGCAATCTTTTGTGTGGCACCTTGTCAAAGGCTTTCTGGAAATCCAGATATACCACATTCCTTGGCTCCCCGTTATCTACCGCACTGGTAATGTCCTCAAATATTCCACTAAATTAGTTAGGCACGACCTGCCCTTTATGAACCCGTGCTGCATCTCCCCAATGGGACAATTTCCATCCAGATGCCTCGCTATTTCTTCTATGATAATAGATTCCAGCATCTTCCCTACTTCCGAAGTTAAGCTCACTGGCCTATAATTCACCGCTTTCTGCCTACCTCCTTTTTTAAACAATAGTGTTACATTTGCTAATTTCCAATCCGCCGGGACCACCCCAGAGTCTAGTGAATTTTGATAAATTATCGCTAGTGCATTTGCAATTTCCCCAGCCACCTCTTTTAGCACTCTGGGATGCATTCCATCAGGGCCAGGAGACTTGTCTACCTTTAGCCCCATTAGCTTGCAAATCACTACCTCCTTAGTGATAACAATCCTCTCAAGGTCCTCATCTGTTATAGCCTCATTTCTATCAGTCACTGGCATGTTATTTGTGTCTTCCACTGTGAAGATAGACCCAAAAAACCTGTTCAGTTCCTCAGCCATTTCCTCATTTCACATTATTAAATCTCCCTTCTCATCCTCTAAAGGACCAATATTTACCTGAACCACTCTTTTTTGTTTTATATATTTGTAGAAACATTTACTATTAAAAAAAAATATTCTGAGCAAGTTTACTCTCATAATCTATCTTACTCTTCTTCATAGCTTTTTTTTTAGAAGTGTTCTGTTGCCCCCTAAAGAGTTCCAAGTCCTCTAGTCTCCCACCAATCTTTGCTACGTTGTATGCTTTTTCCTTCAATTTGAAACTCTCCCTTATTTCCTTAGATATCCACAGTCGATTTTCCCTCTTTCTACCGGCCTTCCTTTTTGTTGGTATAAACCTTTGCTGAACACTGTGAAAAATCGCTTGGAAGATTCTCCACTGTTCCTCAACTGTTTCACCATAAAGTCTTTGCACCCCGTCTACCTAAGCATGTTCTTCTCTCATCCCATCATAATATCCTTTGTTTAAGCACAAAACACTAGTGTTTGATTTCACCTTCTCACCCTCCATCTGTATTTTAAATTCCACAATACTGTGGTAGATCCTTCCGAGAGGATCCCTAACTATGAGATCATGAATCAATCTTGTCTCATTACACAGGACCAGATATAGGGCCACGTGTTCCCTCGTAGGTTCCATTACATATTGTTCTAGGAAACTATCGCGGATACATTCTATAAACTCCTCCTCAGGGCTACCTTGACCGACCTGTTTAAACCAATCGACATGTTGATTGAAACCCCCCAAGATAACTGCTGTTCCATGTCTACATGCATCCGTTATTACTTTGCTTGTTGCCTGCCCCACCATAATGTTACTATTTCTTGGCCTATAGACTTCTCCTATCAGTGACATTTTCGCCTTACTAGTCCTGATTTCCACCTAAATGGATTCAACCTTATCCTCCATAGCACCGATGTTATCCCTTACTATTGCCCGGATGTCATCCTTAAATAACAGAGCTACACCACCTCCCTTACCATCCACTCTGTCCTTCCGAATAGCTTGATACCCTTGGATATTTAACTCCCAGTCGTGACCATCCTTCAACCATGTTTCAGTAATGGCCACTAACTCACAGTCATTCACGATGATTTGCGCCATCAACTCATTTACCTTATTCCGAATACTATGAGCATTCAGGTAAAGTACACTTATGTTGCCTTTTCTTTAAACCTCTGTTCTGAATCTTAACACCTCGATCAGTAACCTCTCCTATGTTATATTTCCTCTTAGCTTTTCTCATAATTTTCCTTGTCATTGAACCCATATCTTCATGCAACAACCTGCCACGTCGCTTACCATTAATGTTTTTACTGACCGTTTTATTCCTTTTTGTATTACTGGTCCTATTCACTGAGCCACCCCTCAGTCACTGTACCTTGTACTGTCGCCCTTTTTGATTTTTGACAATGACTTCTCTGCCTTACACTTTCCCCCTTACTGCCTTCTGCTTCTGTCCCTGTTTTACCACCCTCCAACTTCCTGCATCGGTTCCCATCCCCCTGCCATAGTAGTTTAAACCCTTCCCAACAGCTCTAACAAACACCTCCCCCTCCTAGGACATCGGTTCCAGTCCTGGCCAGGTGCAGACCGTCCGGTTTCTACTGGTCCCACCTCCCCCAGAACCGGTTCCAATGCCTCAGGAATTTGAATGCCTCCCTCTCGCACCATCTCGCATGCCACGCATTCATCCTATCTATCCTGATATTTCTACTCTGACTAGCTCGTGGCACTGGTAGCAATCCTGAAATTACTGCCTTTGAGGTCCTACTTTTTAGTTTAACTCCTAACTCCCTGAATTCAACTTGTAGGACCTTGTCCCATTTTGTCCCTAAATCGTTGGTCCCTATGTGCACCAAGACAGCTAGCTGTTCACCCCCCCCCCCCCCCCCACACACACACACACACAATGTCCTGCAGCCGCTCCGAGACATCCTTGACCCTTGCACCAGGGAGGCAACATACCATCCTGGAGTCTCGATTGCATCTGCAGAACCGCCTGTCTATTCCCCTTATGATTGAGTCCCCTATCACTATAGCCCTGCCAAACATCTTCCTGCCAGCCACGGTGCCATGAACCTGGCTGCTGCTGCCTCCGCCTGGTGAGCCATCTCCCTCAACAGCATCATAGATCATAGAATCTACAGTGCGGAAGGAGGCCATTCGGCCCATCGAGTCTGCTCCGGCTCTTAGAAAGAGCACCCTACCCAAGATCAACACCTCCACTCTATCCCCATAACCCAGTAACCCCACCCAACACTAAGGGCAATTTTGGACACTAAGGGCAATTTATCATGGCCAATCCACCTAACCTGCACATCTTTGGACTGTGGGAGGAAACCAGAGCACCCGGAGGAAACCCACACACACACGGGGAGGATGTGCAGACTCCCCACAGACAGTGACCCAAGCCGGAATCGAACTTGGGACCTTGAAGCTGTGAAGCAATTGTGCTATCCACAATGCTAACGTGCTATCCAAAGTGGTATATCTGTTTTGCAGGGAGATGACCGCAGCAGACACCTGCATTGCCTTCCTACTCTTGCTCTGTCTTTTCGTCACCCATTTTCTATCTCCCTCAGTACCTTTCACCTGCGGTGTGACCAAGCTGCTAAACGTGCTATCCACGACGTTCTCAGCATCGTGGATGCTCCAAAGTGAGTCCATCCGCATCTCCAGAAACGCCAAGCGGTCTAACAGGAGCTGAAACTGGACGCACTCCTTGCACGTGAAGTAGCCAGGTACAGTGGACGTGTCCCTGAGCTCCCACATCGCTCACGTCGAGCATGACACGGGTCTGAAATCTCCTACCATGTCTTAAACCTTAGGTTAACTTATACAACTATAATTCCAAAAAATGATAGAAAAAATATATAAATTAGACAACGAAATGAAAAACTACTAACCAGTCACTTACCAGGGATAAAATGCACCTCCTCCCCACCCAGCTTCGAAGTCCCACCAAGATTCAAATTGCCAAACTCACTCTTTGCCGTCTCACTCTGGCTGTATCACTTCTCGCTCACTGGGAGACTATCGAGACAAAGATTATTCTCCACGTATACAGAAAGTTCGGTGGGTATTTGGTTGAGACACTTGAACAGTTTGGGTGAATGGCCGAAGAAGCTGATGCAGCAAATTGAGAGACACTGTTTTCACTTCCAAAAAGACAAGAACCGGACGAGTACGCTTGATGATATTAGTTAAATTATAAAACTGGAGGTGACGAGATTCTCGTACTCACAACCGTATGAATTATTGAGCACCAAACAGGAGCATAAGCATGCACTCAGCTGCGACCCCGTTTCAATGAGTCCTTAACACAGAAAATTCCTCATCCGTTCATTTGTGAAAAGATATCAACTTATCACTGCCATGACTCGGCTTCGAACCGCTGTTGCTGCGGCCACAACGCAGAGTGCTAACCACTATACGATCACGGCGCCTTACGTTACCGCCGAGGCAAACTGTAACTGTCGATGTACTTGGTCATCAAATGTTTGGAATCTGTCATGGCTCACACTTCATATATCTCTAATTACAACTTTAGTAAATACACAGTTTGGCTATCTTAACCTTGGTTCCATAATAATTTTCCTGCAACAAGGCTTTATATACTTTATCCCCAGGCTCATATAAATAACAAAGTAACCGCTAAAATATATAATACATAACAATTACGATAGTCGTCCCAAACATATGGTATTCGGACGTTCTCCCGGTGTCTGCAGCGGTTTTCCCCGCCTGCTCGAGGTCCATCCCACAGTCCAAAGATGTGAAGTTTCGGTGGATTGGCCGTGCTAAAGTGTGCCAGATTGTCCGTAGATGAGCAAATACTGGATTGGCCATGATCAACGTGCCAGGTTACGGGTATTCTACGGAGGAACTTGGTCACGTCGTCCCCTGCTGATTTTTTTGAAACCATTTCACCCTGTATCTCTTTCCTCTCATTCCTGAATATTGTCAGTGCAAACAAACTCTCTCTCTCTATTTCCCCGATTGAACTTATCCGCCCACATTCCCGTTGCACTTTTAAGCGCCTCTCATTTGCGTCTCACTCTCTGTAATCCAAAGAGAAAAATCCAAGCCCCTTTCGTACCACTGTTGTTATTGGGCTGAATGTCTCTCTCTGGTAGCTCAAATTAATATTAATTATCTCTTTGGATGTGAACTGACTGTTTAAAATCAGAATGTGGAGATGCTGGCGTTGGACTGGGGTGAGCACAGTAAAAAGTCTTACAACACCCGGTTAAAGTCCAACAGGTTTGTTTCGATATCACTAGCTTTCGGAACGCCGTTCCTTCCACAGGTGAATCTAAGGCAGGAGCAGCGCTCCGAAAGCTGGTGATATCGAAACAAACCTGTTTGACTTTACCCTGGCGTTGTAAGGCTTCTTACTAAAATCAGAATGACAGCATTTGGCGTGTTTAATATTGAAACCGGAGGAAAGATATCAGATCAATGTGGCATGAATTATAAAAAGCACCAAGGTGGGTGATTCGTTCCCACAGAGGGATAAAAACAACTCCTTCAGGCGGTGGGATAACACTTCGTCCCTGGGTGGTATCGAACCACCACCTTTCCAGTTAACAGCCGAACGCGCTAATCGATTGCGCCACAGAGGCGACAAACGCTGCAGCGCCTCGAAAAAACATGTCAAATTATGATCGAAAAAGTCTCATCTTGTCCACATCCGAACAGCAAATTCTTGCTGATGCACCAATCTGGAACAAAAACACAAAACGCTGGGCAATCTCAGCAGGTGTGAAATCCTCTGTGGAGCGAGAACGTAGTCTGTGTTTCAAGCCAGGTTGACGTTGTGTCACAGAACGAAGACTACACTATTTAGCCCAGTCAATCACGCGCCTCGAGCCTTCTACATTCGAGCCATTCTTGCATTTTCTGCCACTAGATATTCGCAATGAAACTAAAATGAAACTGTATTTTCTGATGTTCAGTAAGGACAGTTTTCTTAGTTTATAAATCTCAGTTAATTTCTCAAATCATTCTAAACAAGGGAAATGTGTCTTGACTGTCGCTGATCAGTCGGGCAGCGCGCTTCGTTCTCCCCAGATTCTGTTTGTCGAAGAGTTATCCAATATTCACAAAACTGGTGCTCGATCTTCGTGTGTCGCTTCGTTTCCGTTTTCTCCACTGCCAACTGGCTCTATTTGCCCAAAATCCGCCCACTCCTCCTCATTGCATCATGACCAGATGTCAGAAAATTCATTTATATGGAGAGACTATCGAGACCAAGATTATTCTCCGCGTATACAGAAGGTTCAGTGGGTATTTGGCGCCTCTCATTTGCCGTCTCACCCTCTTTGATAAAAAGAGAAAATTCTAGGCCCCTTTTGTCCCATTGTTGCTATTGGGGCTAATGTCTCTCTCTGGTCATTCACTCTTTGGATGTGAACTGACTGTTTAAAATGAGAATGAAAGCATTTGGCGTGTTTAATATTGGAAGTGGAGGAAAGAAATCAAATCAATGTGGCATGAAATGTAAAAAACACCAACGTGGGTGGATTCGATCTCACAGAGGGACGAAGTACAAAAAACACTTCATCCGGGGGTGGGATAATACTTCGTCACTGGGTGGGATCGAACCACCAACCTTTGGGTTAACAGCCGAATGATGCAACCGATTGCGCAATAGAGACGACAAACGCTGCTTTTGCTTTAATAAAACAGCCAAATTGTAATGGAAACAATTCATCTTTTCCACATCGTAACAGCAAATCCTTGCTGATGCACCAATCTGGAACGAAAGCTCAAATGGCTGGGCAATCTCAGGAGGTCTGACAGCATAAACAAAGAACAAAGAACAAAGAAAAGTCCAGCATAGGAACAGGCCCTTCGACCCTCCAAGCCCGTGTCGACCATGCTGCCAGACTAACCTACAATCTCCGACACTTCCTGGGTCCGTATCACTCTATTCCCAGTCCATTCATGTATTTCTCAAGATGCCCCTTAAATGTCACTATCGTCCCCGCTTGCACCTCCTCCTCTGGTAGCATGTTCCAGGCACCCACTACCCTCTGTGTAAAAAGCTTGCTCGTACATCTACTGGCAACCTTGCCCCTCACACCTTAAACCTATGCCCCCTAGTAATTGACCCCTCTACCCTGGGGAAAAGCCTCTGACTATCCACTCAGTCTATGCCCCTCATAATTTTGTAGACCTCTATCAGGTCGCCCCTCAACCTCCGTCATTCCAGTGAGAACAAACCGAGTTTATTCAACCGCTCCTCATAGCTAATGCCCTCCATACCAGGCAACATTCTGGCAAATCTCTTCTTCACCCTCTCTAAAGCCTCCTCATCCTTCTGGAAGTATGGCGACCAGAATTGAATATTATACTCCAAGTGTGGCCAAACTAAGGTTCTATACAGCTGCAACATTACTTGCCAATTCTTATACTCAATGCCCCGGCCAATGAAGGCAAGCATGCCGTATGCCTTCTTGACTACCTTCTCCACCATGTTGCCCCATTCAGCGACCTGTGGACCAGTACACCTAGATCTCTCTGACTTTCAAAATTCTTGAGTGTTCTACCATTCACTGTATATTTCCTACCTGCATTAGACTTTCCAAAATGCATTACCTCACATTTGTCCGGATTAAACTCCATCTGCCATCTCTCCGCCCAAGTCTCCAAATAATCTAAATCCTGCCGTATTCTTTGACAGCCCTCATCGCTATCCGGAATTCCACCAACCTTTGTGTCGTCTGCAAACTTACTAATCAGACCAGTTACATTTTCCTCCAAATCATTTATATATAGTACAAACAGCAAAGATCCCAGCACTGATCCCTGCGGAACACCACTAGTCACAGCCCTCCAATTAGAAAAGCAACCTTCCATTGCTACTCTCTGCAGTCTATGACCTAGCCAGTACTATATCCACCTTGCCAGCTCACCCCTGAACCCATGTGATTTCACCTTTTGTACTAGTCTACCATGAGGGACCTTGTCAAAGGCCTTACTGAAGTCCATATATACAACATCCACTGCCCTACCTGCACCAATCATCTTTGTGACCTCCTCGAAAAACTCTATCAAGTTAGTGAGACACAACCACCCCTTCACAAAACCATGCTGCCTCTCACTAATACGTCCATTTGCTTCCAAATGGGGGTAGATCCTGGCTCGAAGAATTCTCTCCAGTAATTTCCCTACCACTGACGTAAGGCTCACCGGCCTGTAGTTCCCTGGATGATCCTTGTTACCCTTCTTAAACAAATGAACAACAATGGCTTTTCTCCATTCCTCCGGGACATCCCCTGAAGACAGTGAGGATCCAAAGATTTCTGTCAAGGCCTCAGCAATTTCCTCTCCAGCCTCCTGGGGTAGATCCCATCAGGCCCTGTGGCCGTATCTACCTTAATATTTTTTAAGACACCCAACAGCTCGTCTTTTTGGATCTCAATGTGACTCAGGCTACCACACTCTTCTCCAGACTCAACATCATAGATTATCATAGAATTTACAGTGTAGAATGTGGCCATTCGGCCCATCAAGACTGCACCGGCTCTTGGAAAGAGCACCCTACCCAAGATCAACACCTCCACCCAATCCCCACAACCCAGTAACCCTACCCAACACGAAGTTTCAATTTTGGACACTAAGGGCAATTTATCGTGGCCAATCCATCTAACCTGCACATCTTTGGACCATGGGATGAAACCGGAGCACCCGGAAGAAACCCACGCACACACGGCGAGGATGTGCAGACTCCACACAGTCAGTGACCAAAGGCGGAATCGAACCTGGGACTCTGGAGCTGTGAAGCAATTGTGCTATCCACGATGCTACAATGCTGCCCTACCAATTCCTTCTCTTTGGTGAATACTGATGCAAAGTATTCATTTAGTACCTCGCCCATTTCCTCTGGCTCCACACATAGATTCCCTTGCCTATCCTTCAGTGGGCCAACCTTTCCCTGGTTACCCTCTTGCTTTTTATGTACGTGTAAAAACCTTGGGATTTTCCTTCACCCTATTTGCCAATGACTTTTCGTCACCCCTTCTAGCCCTCCTGACTCCTTGTTTAGGTTGCTCCCAACTTTCCTTATATTCCACACAGGCTTCTTCTGTTCCCAGCCTTTTAGCACTGACAAATGCCTCCTTTTTCTTTTTGACGTGGCCTACAATATCTCTCATTATCCAAGGTTCCCGAAAATTGCCGTATTTATCCTTCTTCCTCACAGGAACATGCCGGTCCTGAATTCCTTTCAACTGACACTTGAAAGCCTCCCACATGTCAGATGTTGATTTACCCTCAAACATCCGCCCCCAATCAAGGTTCTTCAGTTCCCGACTAATATTGTTATAATTAGCCTTCCTCCAATTTAGCACATTCACCCTTGGTCAACTCTTATCCTTGTCTACCAGCACTTTAAAACTTACTGAATTGTGGTCACTGTTCACGAAATGCTCTCCTACTGAGACTTCTACCACCTGATCGGGCTCATTCCCCAATACCAGGTCCAGTACCGCCCCGACCCTGGTTGGACTATCTACATGTTGTTTTAAGGAGCCCTCCTGGATGCTCCTTACAAACTCTGCCCCGTCTAAGCCCCTGGCACTAAGTGAGTCCCAGTCAATATTGGGGAAGTTGAAGTCTCCCATCACCACAACCCTGTTGTTTTTGTTTTTTTCCAAAATCTGTCTACCCATCTGCCACTCTATCTCCCGCTGGCTGTTGGGAGGCCTGTAGTAAACCCCCAACATTGTGACTGCACCCTTCTTACTCCTGATCTCTACCCATATAGCCTCACTGCCCTCTGAGGTGTCCTCCCGTAGTACAGCTGTGATATCCTCCCTAACCAGTAGCGCAACTCCGCCAACCCTTTTACATCCCCCTCTACCCACCTGAAACATCTAAATCCTGGAACGTTTAGCTGCCAATCCTGCCCTTCCCTCAACCAGGTCTCTGTAATGGCAACAACACCATAGTTCCAAGTACTAATCCAAGCTCTAAGTTCATCTGCCTTCCCCATAATACTTCTTGCATTACAACATATGCACTTCAGGCCACCAGAACTGCTGTGTTCAGCAACTTCACCCTGTCTGCTCTGCCTCAGAGCCATACTGTCTTTATTCCCTAGTTCTCCCTCAATGCTCTCACCTTCTGACCTATTGCTCCCTTGCCCACCCCCCTGCCATACTAGTTTAAACCCTCCCGTGTGACACTAGCAAACCTCGCAGCCAGGATATTTATGTCTCTCCAGTTTAGGTGCAACACGTCCTTCCTATATCGGTCACACCTGCCCCTGAAGTGCTCCCTGTGGTCCAGATAACAGAAACCCTCCCTCCTACACCAGCTGTTTAGCCACGTGTTTAGTTGCTCTATCTTCCTTTTTCTAGCCTCACTAGCACGTGGCACATGGAGTAATCTCGAGATTACAACCCTAGAGGTCCTGTCTTTTCACTTTCTGCCGAGCTCCCTGAACTCCTGCTGCAGGACCTCATGCCCCTTCCTGCCTATGTCGTTAGTACCAATATGTACAACGACCTCTGCCTGTTTGCCCTCCCCCTTCAGGATGCCCTCTACCCGTTCGGAGGCATCCTGGACCCTGGCACCAGAGAGGCAAATTACCATCCCGGAGTCTCTTTCACGTCCACAGAATCGCCTATCTGTGCCACTGACTACTGAGTCCCCTATGACTTTTGCTCTTCTGCGCTTTGACCCTCCCTTCTGAACAGCAGAGCCAGCCGTGGTGCCACTGCTCTGGCTGCTGCTGTTATCCCCTGATAGGCTACCCCCCCCCCCCGACAGTATCCAAAGGGGTATACCTGTTCGAGAGGGGGACAGCACAAGGGATTCCTGCACTGACTGCCTGCCCTTTCTGGTGGTCACCCATTTCTCTGCCTGCACCTTGGGTGTGACCACATTTATATACCTGCTATCTGTGACGCTTTCCGCCACCTGCATGCTCCTAAGTGCATCCAATTGATGCTCCAACCGAACCATGCGGTCTGTAAGGAGCTCCAGTTAGGTGCAGTTTCTGCAGATGAAGCCATCCGGGACTCTGGAAGCCTCCCGGGCCTGCCACATCTCACAGTCAGAGCACTGCACCCCTCTAACTGACATCGCGTCAATTAATTCGTAAATTAAAGTTAAATGTTAAAATTTGAAGAAAAAAAAGTTACTGTTCACTACCTGTTTCCTAGCAGTAGATTTATACTATAAATGTGAAGGCTTAATACAGTACTCTCCGATCTCTGGCTTAGATACCCCTCTAAATTATAATTAAGTAAATTACATGTTTAATTAGTTTCCCAATGCTTAATTTTTTAAATTTCTGAAGATTCCCAACCAGCCACTCAGGTCACAGCTTTTCTCTGATGTACTCACTTTCTTACCTTCTGAGGGTCTCATGTGCTCTCTGGTTCCCTCCCATTCCTGGTTACCTCACTGCCCCAAATTACCAAGTTTCCAATTCCCTCGCTGGATGTGTCTTACTCACTCAGGCTGTGTCTCTTTGACCTGCGCAACGCTTCTGTGGAGAGAGAACGGGGTCTGTGTTTCAAGCCAGATTAGCAGTTTCGCTGGATTGGCCATGATCAACATGCCGCGTTCAGGGTATTCCATGGAGGGACTTGGTCACGTCATACCTTGCTGATTTTTTGGAATCCATTTCACCCTGTATCCCTTTCCTCTCATTCCAGAATATTGTCAGTGCAAACAAAATCTCTCTATTTCCACGATTGAATTCACCGCCGCCATACCAGTTGCACTTTGGAGCGCCTTTCATTCGCCGTCTAACCCACTTTGATCCAAAGAGAAAAATCTAGTCCCCTTTCGTCCCACTATTGCTATTGGGGTGAATGTCTCTCTTTGGTAGGTCAAATTAACGTTGATTAATTCTTTGAATGTGAACTGACTGTTCAAAACCAGAATGACAGCATTTGGTGTGTTTAATATTGGAACCGGAGAAAAGGAATCAAATCAATGTGGCATGAAATATAAAAAACACCAAAGTGGGTGATTCGATCCAACAGAGGGACAAAGTATAAAAAACACTTCATACGGGGGTGGGATAACACGTCATCTCCGGGTGGGATCGAACCACCAACCCTTCGGTTAATAACCGAACGCGCTATCCGATTGCGCCACAGAAACAACAAATGCTGCTTTTGCTCGAATAAGCAAGCCAAATTACGATGGAAACCATCTCACCTTGTCCATATCGCAACAGCAACTGCTGATGCACCAATCTGGAACAAAAACACAAACGGCTGGGCAATCTCAGCAGGTCTGACAGCATCTGTGGAGAGAGAACGGAGTCTGTGTTTCAAGCCAGGGTGACTGTGTAACAGAACGAAGAGTACACCATTATCCGTAGCCCTGTCAATAACGCGCCTCCGGCCTTTTTACATTCGATCCATTGTTGTATTTTTTGCTTCCCGATATTCGCAATGAAACTAGAATTAAACTGTATTTTCTGATGTGCAGTAAGGACTGTTTTCTTAGTTTCTAAATATCAGTTAATTTCTCGAACCATTCTAATCAAAGGAAATGTGTCTTGACTGTCGCTGATCAGTCGGGCAGCGCCCTACGTTCTCCCCGGATTCTGTTTCTCGAAGTGTTTCCCAACATTCACAAAACTGGTGCTTGATGTTCGTGTGTCGCTTCGTTTCCGTTTTCTCCATTGCCAACTGGCTCTCTTTCCAGAAAATTGGCTCACTCATCCTCATTGGATCATGACCAGATGTCAGGAAATTCATTTATATGGATGGACGATCGAGACCAAGATTATTCTCCGCGTATACAGAAGGTTAAGTGGGTATTTGGTTGAGACACTTGTACATTTTGGGTTAATGGCAAAGGAAGATGCAGCAAATTAAGAGAGACTGTTTTCACTTCCAAACAGACCAGAGCCTGAGGAGTATGCTTGATGATAATAGTTAAAATAAAAAACCGGGAGCTGAAGAGATTCTCGCATTAACAACCGTTTTTACAAAAGAACAAAGAACAAAGAGATGTACAGCACAGGAACAGGCCCTTCGGCCCTCCAAGCCCGTGCCGACCATGCTGCCCGACTAAACTACAATCTTCTACACTTCCTGGGTCCGTATCCTTCTATTCCCATCCTATTCATATATTTGTCAAGATGCCCCTTAAATGTCCCTATCGTCCCTGAATCCACTACCTCCTCCGGTAGCGGGTTCCAGGCACCCACTACCCTCTGCGTAAAAAGCTTGCCTCGTACATCTACTCTAAACCTTGCCCCTCTCACCTTAAACCTATGTCCCCTAGTAATTGACCCCTCTACCCTGGGGAAAAGGCTCTGACTATCCACTCTGTCTATGCCCCTCATAATTTTGTATACCTCTATCAGGTCTCCCCTCAACCTCCTTCGTTCCAGTGAGAACAAATCGAGTTTATTCAATCGCTCCTCATAGCTAATGCCCTCCATACCAGGCAACATTCTGGTAAATCTCTTCTGCACCCTCTCTAAAGCCTCCACATCCTTCTGGTAGTGAGGCGACCAGAATTGAACACTATACTCCAAGTGTGGCCTAACTAAGGTTCTATACAGCTGCAACATGACTTGCCAATTCTTATACTCAATGCCCCGGCCAATGAAGGCAAGCATGCCGTATGCCTTCTTGACTACCTTCTCCACCTGTGTTGCCCCTTTCAATGACCTGTCGACCTGTACTCCTAGATCTCTTTGACTTTCAATACTCATGAGGGTTCTACCATTCACTGTGTATTCCCTACCTGCATTAGACCTTCCAAAATGCATTACCTCACATTTGTCCGGATTAAACTCCATCTGCCATCTCTCCGCCCAAGTCTCCAGACAATCTAAATCCTGCTGTATCCTCCGACAGTCCTTATCGCTATTCGCAATTCCACCAACCTTTGTGTCGTCTGCAAACTTACTAATCAGGCCAGTTACATTTTCCTCCAAATCATTTATATATACTACAAACAGCAAAGGTCCCAGCACTGATCCCTGTGGAACACCACTGGTCACAGCCCTCCAATTAGAAAAGCATCCCTCCATTGCTACTCTCTGCCTTCTATGGCCTAGCCAGTTCTGTATCCACCTTGCCAGCTCACCCCTGATCCCGTGTGACTTCACCTTTTGTACTAGTCTACCATGAGGGACCTTGTCAAAGGCCTTACTGAAGTCCATATAGACAACATCTACTGCCCTACCTGCACCAATCATCTTAGTGACCTCCTCGAAAAACTCTATCAAGTTAGTGAGACACTAAGTTGTCTCCCCTTCACAAAACCGTGCTGCCTCTCACTAATACATCCATTTGCTTCCAAATGGGAGTAGATCCTGTCTCGAAGAATTCTCTCCAGTAATTTCCCTTACACTGAAGTAAGGCTCACCGGCCTGTAGTTCCCGGGATTATCCTTGCTACCCTTCTTAAACAGAGGAACAACATTGGCTATTCTCCAGTCCTCCGGGACATCAAACTGTAGCAGAAGCATGCACTCAGCTGTGAACCCGTTTTAAAGAGTGCTTCGCACAGAGAATTCCTCATCCGTTCATTTAGGAAAAACACGTCAACTGACCATTGCCGTGACTTGGATTCGAACCGAGGTTGCTGCGCCCACAACGCAGAGTACTAACCACTATACGATCATGGCGCCACACGTTACCGCCGAGGCAAGCTGCAACTGTTGATGTACTTAGTCATAATTGTTTGGAACCTATCATGGCCCATACTTTATGACTCTCGAATTACAACTTTCGTAGATACACAGTTTTGATGCCTTAACCTTGGTTCCATAATAATTTTCCTTTAACAAGGATATATGCACTTTAACCCAGGCTCATAAAAATAACAATGCTACCGCTGTAATATATAATTCATAATCATTTCAATATTCGTCCCAAACATATGGCATTTGGACGTTCTCATGGTGTCTGCATCGGTTTTCTCCGCCTGCTCGAAGTCCCTCCCACAGTTCAAAGATGTGAAGGTTCGGTGGATTGGCCATGCTAAAGTGTGCCAGATTGTACATAGATTAGCAGTTTCGCTGGATTGGCCATGATCAACGTGCTGGATTACGGGTATTCTACGGTGGAGCTTGGTCACGTCGACCCCTGCTAATTAAAAAAAAAACATTTCGTCCTGTATCCCTTTCCTCACATTCTTGAATATTGTCAGTGCAAACAAACTCTCTCTATTTCCACGATTGAACTTCTCCGCCCGCATACCTGTTGCACTTTGGAGCGTCTCCCATTCGCCGTCTCACCCTCTTGATCCAAAGAGAAAAATCTCGGGCCTTTCGTCCCACTGTTGCTATTGGGGTGAATGTCTCTCTTCGGTAGATCAAATTAATATTGATTAATTCTTTGGATGTGAACTGATTGTTAAAATCATAATGACAGCATTTGGCGTGTTTAATATTGGAACCGGAGGAAGGAAATCAAATCAGTGTGGCATGAAATATAAAAAGCACCAAGTGGGTGATTCGGTCCCACAAAGGGACAAAGTCCAAAATACAATTCATCCGGGGGTGGGATAACACTTCGTTTCTGGGTGAAATCGAACCACCAAACTTTTGGTTAACTGCCGAACGCGCTAACCGATTGCGCCACAGAGACGACAAATGCTGCTTTGGCTCGAATAAAGAACCCAAATTATGATGGAAACAGTCTCCCCTTGTCCACTTCGTAACAGTAAATTCTTGCTGATGCACCAAACTGGAACAAAAGCACAAAAGGCTGAGCAATCTCACCAGGTCTGACAGCATCTGTGGAGAGAGAACGGAGTCTGTTTTTGAAGCCAAGTTGACTGTGTCACAGAACGAAGAGTACCCCATTATCCGGAGCCCTGTCAATAACGCGCCTCCAGCCTTTTTACATTCGAGCCATTGTTGTATTTTCCGTTTCCCGATATTCGCAATAAAACTATAATTAAACTGTATTTTCTGATGTGCAGTAAGGACAGCGTTCTTAGTTTCTAAATATCAGTTAATTTCTCGAAACATTCTAATGAAAGAAAATGTGTCTTGACTGTCGCTGATCTGTCGTGCAGCGCTACGGAATCTGTTTCTCAAAGTGTTTCCCAACATTCACAAAACGGTTCCTTGATGTTCGTGTACCACTTCGTTTCCGTTTTCCCCATTACGAACTGTCATTATTTCCCAAAATTCTGCCCACTCCTCCTCATTGCATCATGACCAGATGTCAGGAAATTCATTTATATGGATGGACTATCGAGACCAAGATTATTCTCCGCGTATACAGAAGGTGCAGTGGGTATTTTGTTAAGACACTTGAACATTTTGCGTGAATGGCCAAAGAAAGCGATGCAGCAAATTGAGAGAGACTTCCTGCTTGATGATAATAGTTAAAATAAAAAACCGGGAGCTGAGGAGATTTTCGTATTCACAACCGTTTGAATTCTGGAGCATCAAGTAGGAGCAGAAGCATGCACTCTGCTGTGAACCCGTTTTAACGAGTCCTTCATACAGAGAATTCCTCATCCGTTCATTTGGGAAAAATATATCAACTTATCGCTGCCGTGACTCGGATTCGAACCGAAATTGGTTCGGCCACAACGCAGATTACTAACCAATACACGATCACGGCACCACACGTTCCGGCAAAGGCTCAGCTGCAACTGTCGATGTACTTGATTATCAACGGTGTGGCATGCATCATGGCCAACAGTTCATGACTCTCTAATTACAATTTTAGTAGATACACAGTTTGGATGCCTTAACCTTGGTTCCATAATGATGTTCCTGCAACAAGGATATATACACTTTAAACCAGGCTCATAAAAAATAACAATGCAATCGCTATAATCTATAATACACAACAATTTCGATATTCATCCCAAACATATGGTATTTGGACGTTCTCCCGGTGCCTGCATCGGTTTTCTCCGCCTGCTCGACGTCGCTCCCACAGTCCAAAGATATGAAGGTTCGGGTGGATTGGCCACGGCAACGTGTGCCAGATTGTCCATTGATTAGCAGTTTCGCTGGATTGGTCATGATCTCCGTGCCGGATGAGGGGTATTGTACGGAGGAACTTCGTCATTTCGACTCCTGCTGATTTTTCGAAACCATTTCACACTGTATCCCTTTCCTCTCATTCCTGAATATTGTCAGTGCAAACAAACTCTCTCTCTATTTCCACGATTGAACTTCTCCGCCCACATACCAATTGCACTTTGGAGCGCCTCTCAGTCGCCGCCTCACCCTCATTGATCCAAAGAGAAGAATCGAGGCCATTTTCATTCCACTGTTGCAATTAGGGTGAATATCTCTCTCTGGTCGTTCAAAGTAATATTGCTGAACTCTTTGGATGGGAACTGGCTGTTTAAAATCAAAATGATAGCATTCGGCGTGTTTAATATTGGAACCGGAGGAAAGAAATCAAATCAATGTGGCATGAAATATAAAAAGCACCACGGTGGGTGATTCTTTCCCACAGAGGGACAAAGTCTCATAAACACTTCATCCATGGGGTGGGAAAACACTTCATCACTGGGTGGAATCAAACTGCCAACCTTTTAGTTAACAGCCGAACGCGCTAACCGATTGCTCCACAGAGATGACAACCTCTGCTTTTGCTCGGATTAACATATCAAATTCCGATGGAAACAGTCTCATCTTGTCCACATCGGAACAGCAAATTCTTGCTCTTGCACCAATCTGCAACAAAAACACAAAAGGCTGGGCAATCTCAGCCGGTCTGACAGCATCTGCGGAGAGAAAACTGAGTCTGTGTTTCAAGCCAGGGTGACTGTGTAACAGAACAAAGACTACACCATTATCCGTAGCCCTGTCAATAACGCGCCTCCAGACTTCTACATTCGAGCCATTGTTGTATTTTGCGCTTCCCGATACTCGCGATGAAACTATAATTAAACTATATTTTCTGATGTGCAGTAAGGGCTGTTTTCTTAGTTTCTAAATATCAGTTAGTTTCTCGAATCATTCTAATCAAAGGAAATGTGTCTTGACTGTCGCTGATCAGTCGGGCAGCGCCCTTCGTTCTCCCCAGATTCTGTTTCTCGAAATGTTTCCCAACATTCACAAAACTGGTGCTTGATGTTCGTGTGTCGCTTCGTTTCCGTTTTCTCCATTGCCAACTGGCATTATTTCCCTAAATTCTGTCCGCTCCTCCTCATTGCATCATGACCAGATGTCAGGAAATGAATTTATATGGTGGGACTATCGAGACCAAGATTATTCTCCGGGTATACAGAAGGTTCAGTGGGTATTTGGTTGAGACACTTGAAAATTTTGGGTGAATGACCAAAGAAGCTGATGCAGCAAATTGAGAGAGACTGTTTTCACTTCCAAACAGACAAGAACCTGAGGAGTATGCTTGATGATAATAGTTAAAATAAAAAACAGGGAGCTGAAGACATTCTCGTATTCACAACCGTTTGAATTCTCGAGCACCAAACAAGCACTCAGCTGTGAACCCATTTTAAAGAGTCCTTTCCTCAGAGAATTCTTCATTAGTTCTTTTGAGAAAACCCCATCAACTTATTGCTGCCATGACTCGGATTCGAACCGAGTTTGCTGCAGCCACAACCATGAGTACGAAACACGGGACGATCACTGCGCCACACGTATCCGCCGAGGCAGAAGTGTAACTGTCGATAAGTCATAATTCCTCATCCGTTCATTTGGGAAAAACAGATCAACTTTTGTGGCGTGTACACTCTTTACTCCGGGGACATTAGGATGAGATTTCTAAATTCTTGGAAGTGCAGGGTCGGATTAGGACAAGTCAGCATGGATTTAGTAAGGGGAGGCCGTGCCTGACAAACCTGTTAGAGTTCTTTGAAAAGATAACAAATAGGTTAGACCAAGGAGAGCCAATGGATGTTATCTATCTTGACTTCCAAAAGGCCTTTGATAAGGTACCTCATGGGAGACTGATGAGTAAAATAAGGGCCCATGGTGTTCGAGGCAAGGTACTAACATGGATTGACGATTGGCTGTCAGGCAGAAGGCAGAGAGTTGGGATAAAAGGTTCTTTTTCGGAATGGCAACCGGTGACGAGTTGTGTCCCACAGGGTTCAGTGTTGGGGCCACAGCAGTTCTCTTTATATCTTAACGATCTAGATGACGGGACTGGGGACATTCTGGCTAAGTTTGCCGATGATACAAAGATAGGTGGAGGGGCAGGTAGTATGAAGGAGGTGGGGAGGCTGCAGAAAGATTTAGGCAGTTTAGGAGAGTGGTCCAAGAAATGGCTGATGAAATTCAACGTGGGCAAGTGCGAGGTCTTGCATTTTGGAAAAAAGTATAGAGGCATGGACTATTTTCTAAACGGTGACAAAATTCATAATGCTGAAGTGCAAAGGGACTTGGGAGTCCAGGATTCTCTAAAGGTAAACTTGCAGCTTGAGTCCGTAATTAAGAAAGCAAATGCAATGTTGCCATTCATCTCAAGAGGCTTGGAATATAAAAGCAGGGATGTACTCCTGAAGCTTTATAAAGCATTAGTTAGGCCCCATTTAGAATACTGTGAGCAATGTTGTGCCCCACACCTCATGAATGACATACTGGCACTGGAGCGGGTCCAGCGGAGATTCACATGGATGATCCCAGGAATAGTAGGCCTAACATACGCTGAACGTCTGAGGATCCTGGGATTATATTCATTAGAGTTTAGGAGGTTGAGGGGAGATCTAATAGAAACTTACAAGATAATGAATGGCTTAGATAGGGTGGATGTAGGGAAGTTGTTTCTATTAGCAGGATAGACTAGGACCCGGGGGCACAGCCTTAGAATAAAAGGTAGTCACTTTAGAACAGAGATGAGGAGAAATGTCTTCAGCCAGAGAGTGGTGGGTCTGTGGAATTTATTGCCACAGAGGGCGGTGGAGGCCGGGACGTTGAGTGTCTTTAAGACAGAAGTTGATAAATTCTTGATTTCTCGAGGAATTAAGGGCTATGGAGAGAGAGCGGGTAAATGGAGTTGAAATCAGCCATGATTGAATGCTGGAGTGGACTCGATGGGCCGAATGGCCTTACTTCCACTCCTATGTCTTATGGTCTTATGGTCTTATGGACATTGCTTTCAATGCAGGCACACAGTTTCCCCATTTTAATGCACTATTAATGCAGGTTTTGCCTGACCGCTTAGCATCCAGTATTACAACTAATAACATGGACTGGTCTGACAATTCCAAACCTCAAATGAAACGTGGGGTGAGACCTGTTACAAAGACACTTTGCCCAAAGTTAAATTCGAATTCATCCAATGTCCCTCTCAAAGAAGAGCTCCTTAAGGTCAGAACTCTCAGACAGATTAACGTTACTATCGCCCAGATTGCACGGACCCTCCTGAATTTGGTTACCACTGACAGGCTCCTTAGCCCTTCACTCCATACATGCAGGATTTCGACAGCACTCCTCCGCATCGTCCTGCTGCCAAATATAATGTCACTTGCTCCAACTGTCAACGTACAGGCCACTACGCTAGGGATTGTCCAGCACCCCGACGACAAAGTAGATTTCAACCCTGTCGGCAGACACCCTTTACTACCTCTAACCCCTACTGACTAGCCAGATCGAACTTTCCGCTCCTCTGAACAGACCACTCTGACGAGCCCACCGCTACGATTTGCATAGAGGGCGTGCCTATCCCCTTCCTGATTGACACCGGCGTGACTCATTCTACGCTGGACTGGACATTAATTCAGAAACAGTGCTTTCCCCTTTCTGATAAGCATGTGGAACTTGCTGGTTTCATGGGGGAAGGTGCTGTTTATCCGCTTACGAAGCCACTCTCTGTTCAATTTGAGGGCCAGGAATGTTGCATCCCTTTCACAGTTACCCGCGTCCTTGGAGTCAACCTGGTCAGACGTGACTTGCTGTGTCCCTTGCAGGTGGAAATTGTTTGCCTTGATAACGGCATTACTATATCAGCTATCCCGCAGGCCCAGCTTCGAAATTTTCCCCTTTTCACTACTCCACAGTGGTGGTCGGTTGATTTTTATCCCTCACACTTTTCAACTCCCTTAGATATTCCCGATCCACATGTCACTCTTTGCTACGATCATACAGGATGCTCACCTGATTTGGAGAGCATGTACCAAGACACCCTCGGTTCTCTAAAATCTGTATCATTTGTTGGCCTCGCTCAGGGAAAAGAAGGGTCTGCCTTTCTTGTCAATTTACCCCATGGCCTCTGGCATCAGTCGGGACTTGTGTCACCCCACGTGATCCTTTCTGTGAACGAAGGCTACAGTGCCAAGTCCTTGGGATTTCTGGCAGTTGCATTACGAAGACAAGCAGATCCTTTCTTTAATGGAAGTCAAATACTACCCGCAGGCACTTTACAATATTTTCAACGCCCATTTGTCCTCATTGGCACACTGCACCACCATCGTTCAGTCCAATCAACGACTTCTGAACTACCCGCAGATTTATGGGCGGCATCGAAACACGAAGTTGGTCTCACTAATGTCCCTCCCGTTGTTATTAAAGTTATACCCGACATGCCCTTTCCCTCGATTTCACAGTACCCTTTGCGCCCCGAGGTTGAAGAAGGAGTCTTGGTCATGATTCAATCGTTGCTTCAACAGGGAATTGTGGTACCATGCCAATCGCCCTGTAACACCCCGATTCTTCCAGTTCCTAAGATAGCAAGACATCCGAATGGTGTTTGGTCCAAGACCTCTGACGTATTAATCAGATAGTGGAACCCTTACATCCTATTGTTCCAAACCCGGTGACAATCCTTAGTAATGTCCCACCACAGGCGGCTGTTTTCACCCTTGTTGATTTACAACATGCCTTTTTGCAATACCCCTCGCCCCTGAATCACAGTATTTGTTTGCCTTTACATTTAAGGGCAACCAATACACTTGGACTAGGCTCCAACAGGGCTTCATTCATTCTCCAACCCTTTTCTCACAAGCATTGCACTCCCAGTTAGCGACATTATCAACTCCTGGTGGCTCCACCATCATCCAATATGTTGATGACTTACTCCTTGCCAGCCCTGACTTCACCACTAACCAGCATGACACCGTTTACCTGCTCATCCGTCTCCATTCATGGGGGTATGTGATCCCACCCACTAAAGTTCATAAAGGCCAACGGCAGGTCAAATGTTTGGGTGTCCTAATAAGTGCTACGGATCGCTCCCCTACTCAGGAACGCATTACTCCTTCACTGCAGACCCTATTTCCTACATCGCCCAAGCAGGTGCAAGCCATTTTTGGATTGGTGAACTTTTGCAGACAATGGATTGCGAATGTTACTGTCCATACTAAAGAGTTAACTCTGTACTCCTCTCAAAATGCTTCTCTTAAGTTTGAACTTCCTGATTCAGCAAAACAATCTTTTGTTACTCTGAAAAACGCCCTGGCAGCCGCCTCAGCGCCAGGACGACCTATGTATGACAGACCCTTTCAGTTGTACGTTAATGTTTTTGATGAATATGCCACTAGTGTTCTAACACAAGAACACGGTGACCGGCGTCGCCCGGTCGCCTACTATTCTCCGAAATTGGACCCTGTAGCTTGCAGTCTACCTCCCTGCACCCAAATTCTTATGGCTGTCCATTTGTTAGCTCACGCAGCCTCTAATCTGACCCTTTACCAGCCAGTACAAGTGCATACCTCACACTCTATTGTGGCTCTCCTAACGTCTCAGCAAACCCAGCATCTGACTCAAGCCCGCTTGAGCCGCTATGAGGTTTCACTATTGCAAAACCTTTACCTCTCTTTTCATTACTGTTCGACCTTAAATCCTGCTGTGTTCCTCGAACAGCCCCCCGATAACCTTGTGGACCCGCCACACGATTGTTTGCTTCGGAATCACTTCCTTACCGCGCGTCGCCCGGATTTAACGGACCGGCCTATTGATAATCCAGATCTAATTTTTTATGTTAATGGCAGTTCCTCCATTTCTCTCACTGGCATCCCACAGTCGGGATATACCGTGGTAACCGACACTGATGTGCAGGAAGCAGCAGCCTTCGAGACCCCTGTCTCCGCACAAGCTATTTGCCCGTATTCAAGCATGTATTTTGGCCACATGTAAAAGTACTAATGTTTACACTGATTCTAGGTATGCCTTTGGCGTGACGCACGCTTTCGGTCGCCTCTGGCAACAGCCTCACCTCTGCGGGAGCTCCCATTCAAAATGCTCTTTGGATTAAAAATCTCTTCGATGCTAATCAGCTTCCCCATCAATTGGCAATTATGAAATGTGCTGCGCACACAAAGCGGGACACTCCCGTTCAATTAGGAAATGCCCGTGCTGATTCGGCTGCTTTAGCTGCGGCTGATTGTTCCCAGTGGGGCTAATCAGGCTCTAAAGCAGGTACCTGCACTAGGAACGAACGGCATGCCAGACATAACTAAGTTCAAAATTTACAGAGGGACGCCTCTGATTCCGCGCGCACACTATGGAAGTCAATGGGGTGTTCACAAACCTTGACACGAGACCTCAGGCTTACTCCCGTTGGTCAAGTTTGTATTCCGAATTCTTTATTGCCGGTACTTATTGATTATTTGCATTCTTGTACCCATCTTGGCAAGGAGGGAATGGCACAGCTACTCCTGAAAACCTGGTGGCACCCAGATTTGAATACAGCAACGCAAACGCGGCTGGATCGATGCGTTATTTGCGTGAAACATAATAAGGGTAAAGGCATTAAATGCCCTCCAGGAACCACTCCCTTGCCAGATGGCCCTTTTGCCTGTATACAGCTTGATTTTATCGAATTGCCAAAAGCACAGTGCTACAAATATTGTTTAGTAATAATCAATGTATTTAGTAAATGGATTGAAGCCTTCCCCACCACTAATTGTACGGCACATACACTGGTGAAGTGGTTGTTAACGGAAGTCATTCCTCGTTTTGGGGTACCCAAAATAGTGAACTCAGACAATGGACCATATGCTGTAGCTCGGATCAATACTGAATTGTGTGAAGCACTCGTAATTAAACAGCAACTGCACTGCGCATATCACCCGCAGGCTGAGGGAATTGTGGAAAGAGCCAACGGGACATTAAGAGAAAAATTATCTAAATTAACTGAAAAAACTGGGTTAAATTGGCAAAAAGTTGGCACTATTTCACATGCGTGTGACTCCCCATTCGCGGACCGGACTGTCAGCTACAGAGATAGTCTATGGTTGGCCAATGAGAACTCCCTGGGATGCCCATGAAAAATTCCTAGAGGGAGTAGACCTCCACATCGGGGAACAAATGCAGAAGAATTTGAAGCAATTAACACATTCTCTGAAGTTTCTCCACTCACAGGTAAAACAGGCACATCTCCCAGTAATGGCAGAGACAGTGGTCCCTCGATATCCAGTGAATAAACCCGGAGACCACATGTTGGTTAAAAACTGGGACAGAAAGAATCTAGGATAGCGCTGGAGTGGACCCTTCCGCGTACTGCTGACTACACCGACTTCCGTCAAACTTGAAGGACGTTCAAGTTGGATACATCTATCCGATTGCAAGAAGATAGTCTCCAAACCAGACGAGAACACAGGATGAAGATCTTCATAATAATTTTTGGACTATTTAGCCTTAATGGCCACTCGGTAGTGAAAAAAACGACCGAAACGAGACCTGCCTTCCAATACCTATTTATGTATGTCATATCTTTATGCCGAAAAATTGAATGTAAGCAAGTGTTGGGTTTGTACCCACATCCCCGTCCATTCGAGGGAAGGAATACCTCTCCAATCCCTCCCCTTTCATATCGCAGAGACGGTTGAATGGATTTTATGACAAAATCAAACAGGGAGCAGGGGAAATAGGGGGGATATGGAAATATGGAGATCTGCTGCCTATGACATGACTAAATTTTCAGCTTTGTATCAACCTACCTATAATCGTGCCTTGATTCCACCCTCCCTCACTGTCCACTCGTATAATGTTCAAGGTTCCATGTGTTTTAATAAATCAGGGAAAGGAAAGTTAATGGGGCAAAGTAGGTGCAACCTTACAGTTGACTGGCAAGGACCGGTACCAGGCATATCCAACAAGGGCATGTTTAACTGTGATTGGTCCAAGGTATGAAATATAACTTCTAACATTTCATGGGGACAGACATCCCCAATCCCCTGGATGATATCAGCTGATGATTTTACGGCCTATAATGGAACCTATTTCACATGCGGCACTAAAGGACATCCATGGCTTCCCATTGATTGGACAGGATCCTGCTTTTTGGGATATGTTGTACTTCAAATGCGTCACCTACCCACCTTTAAGCACTCCCCCTCGTGAGCAAAAAGGACTATTTCTAAAACAGAACAGTTCTTTATGACGGCCTTTCCCTTGTACGGAATGGGCAAGGCATCCGACGAACTGATCCACATGGCCACAGCATTGGAACAACTGGCGAACGTAATGGCAGCAGAAGCCAGGGAAACTGGACAGGCATTGGCTGAGGTCTCAGCTGAGCTAGTAGCTGTCGGGACTGTGGCATTACAAAATCGACTGGCTTTGGATTATCTGTTCGCCTCGCAGGGAGGAACGTGCGCTATCATAGGTCAGGAGTGCTGTACATATATTCCAGATGGCTCGGAAAATATCACTAACCTGGCCGACCATATAAAGAGACAGGCTTCTCAAATTCAAGAGATTGACATTGTATTTCATGACTATAACCCGCCGGGTTGGCTAGGATGGTTGGGTCACGGAGTATTTGATTGGATCTTTAAGGCCTTCATTTTATTACTATTAATTCTACTAGGGATAGGATTGCCTGGTTGCTTGTGGAAATGCATTTTCAAACGAGTCATGGATATATCTATTTAACTAGTGGTCATGATATGACGAAAGGAGGGAATGTGCTATGGTACGAATTAAGTAATGGCATGATGGGAAAACTGGTCAATGGGAAGACTGGTCAAAAGGTTTGATACAATACAAGAAAGGCTGAAACTGCTCATTCCAGCTCGCTAGGCCCAGGTAAACAATGCTGCCCTAACCATTTTCAGACTAGTATGGCCATAGGCCAATTCTGCATAACTTGAAGTCTGAAAATATTAGCGAACGTCGAGCCATTCCAAAACACCGGACCTCGGCAACTCCTGTGTAAACTAACTCGTCATAACCCAGGGCCGTAGGAATTTAAAACAAAGGTAAGTTCAGGAAGAAACAAGTCTATTCTGACCTTTCAATGTTCCGTCCGAGGACTAAATAATGGTATGAGTGATATGACCAAACATGGTCTGGTCTTTGCTTCCGTTTGTTTTTCCGATCAAACTCCTGACCATACTGTTGTCACATAATCTTGATAAAGTTAATGTATAAATATGGAGCTAATTCTCGACGAAAGCGCGGAACTTGTGAAAGACTGAGCAGTTTTGTTGACTGCTCTCTGACTTCAAGTTTCAGCCATTACTTCATGCAGTTGTTTTCGACAATAAAGCTTGTTATTCTGTCATAACGAGTGTGTTGAAATTTTCTACTACAGAAGCGGGAAAATATTGACTTTGACAGATTTCACTTCCAAAATGGCAAGAACCGGAGGAGTATGCTTGATGATGATAGTTAAAATATCAAATCGGGAGCTGCGGAGATTCTCGCATTCACAACTGTTTGAATTCTGGAGCATCAAACAGAAGCAGAAGCATGCACTCAGCTGTGAACCCGTTTTAAAGAGTGCTTCGCACAGAGAATTCCTCATCTGTTCATTTGGGAAAAACACGTTAACTGATCACTGCCGTGACTCGGATTCGAACCGAGGTTGCTGCAGCCACAATGCAGAGTACTAACCACTAGACGATCACGGCGCCTCACGTTACCGCCGAGGCAACCTGCAACTCTCGATATGCTTGGTCATCAACTGTTTGGAATCTATCATGGCCCACACTTTATGACTCTCTAAATACAACTTTAGTAGATACACAGTTTGGATGCCTGAACCTTGGTTCCATATTAATGTTCCTGCAAAATGGAGAAATACACGTTAACACAGGCTCATAAAAATAACAATGCAATCCCTATAATATATTATCCGTCACAATTTCGATATTCATCCCAAACAGATGGTATTTGGACGTTCTCCCAGTGTCTGCATCGGTTTTCTCCGCCTGCTCGACGTCCCACCCGCAGTCCAAAGATGTGAAGGTTCGGCAGATTGGCCATGCTAAAGTATACCAGATTGCCCATAGATTAGCAGTTTCGCAGGATTGGCCATGATCAAGGTGCCGGGTGACGGGCATTCTAACGAGGAGCTTGGTCACGTCGACCCCTGCTGATTTCTTAAAAACCATTTGACCCTGTACCACTTTCCTCTCATTCCTGAATATTGTCAGTGCAAACAAACTCTCGCTCTAGTTCCACGATTGAACTTCTCCGCCCACATACAGTTGCACATTCTCCCATTCGCCGTCTCACCCTCTTTGAGCCAAAGAGAACATTCTTGGCCCCTTTCGTTCCTCTGTTGCTATTGGGGTGAATGTCTCTCTATGGTAATTCAAGCTAATTTTGACTAACTCTTTGGATGTGAACTGACTGTTTAAAATCAGAATGAAAGCATTTGGCGTGTTTAATATTGAAACCGCAGAAAGGAAATTAAATCAACGTGGCATGAACTATAAAATGCTCCAAGGTGGTGATTCGATCCCACAGAGGGACGACGTAAAAAAACGGCTTCATTCGGGGGTGGAATGACACTTCGTCGCCGGGGGGGGGGGGGGGGGGGATCGATCCACCAACCTTTACAGAGACGACAACTGCTCCCTTTGCTCGAATAAATATGCCAAATTGTGATGGAAACAACCTCATCTTGCCCACGTCACAATAGCAAATTATTGCCGATGCACCAATCTGGAAAAAAATTAAAAAGGCTGAGAAATCTCACCAGGTCTGACAGCATTTGTGGAGATGGAACGAGTCTGTGTTTCAAGCCAGGGTGACTTTGTGTCACAGAACAAAGACGACAACATTATCCGTAGCCCGGTCAATAACGCGCCTCCAGCCTTCTATATTCGAGCCATTGTTGTATTTTCTGCTTTCAAATATTCGCAATGAAACTACATTTAAACTGTATTTTCTGATGTGCAGTGAGAACAGTTTTCTTAGTTTCTAAATATCAGTTAATTTCTCGAATCATTCTAATCAAAGGAAATGGGTCTTGACTGTCGCTCATCAGTCGGGCAGCGCCCTTCGTTCTCCCCGAATTCTGTTTCACAAAACTGGTGCTTAATGTTCGTGTGTCGCTTCGTTTCCATTTCCTCCTTTGCCAACTGGCATTATTTCACAAAACTCTGCGTGCTCCTGCTCATTGCATCATTTCCAGATGTCAGCAAATTCATTTATACGGAGGGACTATCGAGACCAAGATTATTCTCCGCGTAAACAGTAAATTCAGTGGTTATTTGGTTGTGACACGTGAACATTTTGGGTGATTGGCCAAAGAAGCTGATGCAGCAAATTGAGAGAGACTGTCGGGCAGAGGGCTGGTGAGCGGAGCTGCTGATTGGTTGTTGCGGGGGCAATTTGCATACGTCCGTGTGCTCACCCTAACTTGAAGGTGGTTTGTAGAGGAGCTGTTCTCCTCTACAGCTCGGGTTTAGAAACACTTCTTTAGTGGTTCCCTCCCTACCCCCCTCTTCTAACAAAAAAAACCCAACCGCTGTCAAGATCAAGAGGAAGGCTCGAGGGCAGGTAGAAATAGAAAGAAGTTGAACTGTGACGTCACAGCCTGCAGGTAAGAGATTGGCTGGTGACTGGTAAGAAGTGTTTCTTTTATTTTCCCTCAGGTGTTATCGTGCGGGGCGCAGATGTGGCTGAGTGATAACTTGCTGAAAAGGTCAGTGAATAACAGGTAAGCTCTTTCTTTCTTTTTTTATCGTGAAGGAATGGCAGGGAATGTAGTGCATTGTCCCTCCTGCACATTGTTTGAGGTGAGGTACGCCGTCAGTGTCCCTGCTGATTTCACCTGTGGGAAGTTCAGACATCTCCAGCTACTCAGAAACCGCGTTAGTGAACTGGAGCTGGAGCTGAATGAACTTCGGATCATTCGGGAGGGAGAGGTGGACATAGATAGAAGCTTCAGGGAATAAAGATAGATGGGTGACGGTGAGAGGGGCTGAGAGGAAGCAGTCAGTACAGGGATTCCCTGTGGTCGTTCCCCTTAGTAAAATGTATACCGCTTTGGATACTGTTGGGGGAGTGGCTTACCAGGGGTAAGCCATGTGGCACAGGTCTCTGGCACAGAGTCTGTCCCTGTTGCTCAGAATGGAAGGGGGGAGAGGAGTAGAGCATTAGTCATTGGAGACTCCATAGTTAGGGGGACAGATAGGAGATTCTGTGGGAACGAGAGAGACTCGCGGTTGGTATGTTGCCTCCCAGGTGCCAGGGTGCGTGATGTCTCAGATCGTGTTTTCGGGATCCTTAAGGGGGAGGGGGAGCAGCCCCAAGTCGTGGTCCACATAGGTACCAACGACATAGGTAGGAAAAGGGATAGGGATGTAAGGCAGGAATTCAGGGAGCTAGGGTGGAAACTTAGATCTAGGACAAACAGAGTTATTATCTCTGGGTTGTTACCCCTGCCATGTGATAGCGAGACGAGGAATAGGGAGAGAGGGGAGTTGAACACGTGGCTACAGGGATGGTGCAGGAGGGAGGGTTTCAGATTTCTGGATAATTGGGGTTCATTCTGGGGTCGGTGGGACCTCTTCAAACTGGATGGTCTACACCTGGACCAGAGGGGTACCAATACCCTGCGGGGTAAATTTGCTAATGCTCTTTGTGAGGGTTTAAACTAGTTCAGCAGGGGCTTGGGATCCTGAATTGTAGCTCCAGTACACAGGAGGTTGAATGTAGTGAGGTCATGAATAAGGTTTCAAATTTGCAGGAGTGTACCGGCAGGCAGGAAGGTGGTTTAAAGTGTGTCTTCTTCAATGCCAGGAGCATCCGGAATACGGTGGATGAACTTGTGTCATGGGTTGGTACCTGGGACTTCGATGTTGTGGCGATTTCAGAGACATGGATAGAGCAGGGACAGGAATGGTTGTTGTCGGTGTCGGGGTTTAGATATTTCAGTAAGCTCAGGGAAGGTAGTAAAAGAGGGGGAGGGGTGGCATTGTTAGTCAAGTTTCAGTATTACGGTGGCCGAAAGGACTCATCTACTGAGGCAGTATGGGCTGAGGTTAGAATCTGGAAACCAGAGGTCACCCTGTTCGGGGTTTTCTATAGGCCTCCGAAAAGTTCCAGAGATGTAGAGGAAAGGATTGTAAAGATGATTCTGGATAGGAGCGAAAGCAACAAGGTAGTTGTTATGGGGGACTTTAACTTTCCAAATATTGACTGGAAACTCTATAGTTGGAGTACATTAGATGGGTCCGTTTTTGTCCAATGTGTGCAGGAGGGTTTCCTGATACGGTATGTAGATAGGCCAACGAGAGGCCAGGCCATATTGGAATTGGTACTGGGTAATGAAACAGATTTGGAGGTAGGTGAGCACTTTGGTGATAGTGACCACAATTCGATTACGTTCACTTTAGTGATGGAAAGGGATAGGTATATACCGCAGGGCAAGAGTTGTATCTGGGGGAAAGGCAATTATGGTGCGATGAGGCACGACTTAGGATGCATCGGATGGAGAGGAAAACGGCAGGTGATGGGCACAATGGAAATGTGGAGCTTCTTCAAGGAACAGCTACTGTGTGTCCTTGAGAAGTATGTACCTGTCAGGCAGGGAGGAAGTGCTCGAGCAAGGGAACCGTGGTTTACAAAAGCAGTCGAAACACTTGTCATGAGGAAAAAGGAGGCTTATGTAAAGATGAGACATGAAAGTTCAGCTTAGGGCGCTCGAGAGTTACAAGTTATCTAGGAAGGCCCTAAAGAGAGCTAAGAAGAGCCAGGAGGGGACATGAGAAGTCTTTGGCAGGTAGGATCAAGGATAACCCTAAAGCTTTCTATAAATATGTCAGGAATAAAGGAATGACTGGGGTAAGAGTATGGCTAGTCAAGGACAGTAGTGGGAAGTTGTGCTTGGAGTCTGAGGAGATAGGAGAGGTGCCAAATGAATATTTTTCATCAGTATTCACACAGGAAAAAGACAATGTTGTCGAGGAGAATACTGAGATTCAGGCTAATAGAGTAGAAGGGCTTGAGGTTCATAAGGAGCAGGTGTTAGCAATTCTGGAAAGTGTAAAAATAGATAAGTCCCATGGGCCGGATGGGATTGATCCTAAGATTCTCTGGGAAGCAATGGAGGAGATTGCTGAGCCTTTAGCTTTGATCTTTAAGTCATCTTTGTCTACAGGAATAGTGCCAAAAGACTGGAGGATAGCAAATATTGTCCCCTTGTTCAAGAAGGGGAGTAGAGACAACCCCGGTATCTATAGACCAGTGAGCCTTACTGCTGTTGTGGGCAAAATCTTGGAAAGGTTTACAAGAGACAGGATGTATAATTATCTGGAAGGGAATAATTTGATTAGAGATAGTCAACACGGTTTTGTGAAGGGTAGGTCGTGCCTCACAAACCTTATTGAGTTATTTGAGAAGGTGACCAAACAGGTGGATGAGGGTAAAGCAGTTGATGTGGTGTTTATGGATTACAGTAAAGCGGTTGATAAGGTTCCCCACGGTAGGATACTGCAGAAATTACGGAGGCATGTGATTCAGGATGATTTAGCAGTTTGGATCAGAAATTGGCTAGCTGGAAGAAGACAAAGGGTGGTGGTTGATGGGAAATGTTCAGACTGGAGTCCAGTTACTAATGGTGTACCACAAGGATATGTTTTGTGCCATTGCTGTTTGTCATGTTTATAAATGGCCTGGAGGAGGGTGTAGAAGGATGGGTGAGTAAACTTGCAGATGACACTAAAGTCGGTGGAGTTGTGGACAGTGCGGAAGGATGTTACAAGTTACAGAGGGACATAGATAAGCTGCAGAGCTGGGCTGAGAGGTGGCAAATGGAGTTTAATGCAGAAAAGTGTGAGGTGATTCATTTTGGAAGGAATAACAGGGCTAATGGTAAGATTCTTGGCAGTGTGGATGAGCAGAGAGATCTCGGTGTCCATGTACAAAGATCACTGAAATTTGCCACCCAGGTTGAGAGGGTTGTTAAAAAGGCGTACGGTGTGTTAGCTTTTATTGGTTGAGGGATTGAATTTTGGAGCCATGAAGTCATCTCGCAGCTGTACAAAACTCTGGTGCGGCCGCATTTGGAGTATTGCGTGCAATTCTGGTCGTCACATTATAGGAAGGATGTGGAAGCATTGGAAAGGATGCAAAGGAGATTTACCAGAATGATGCCTGGTATGGAGGGAAGATCTTATGAGGAAAGGCTGAGGGCCTTGAGGCTGTTGTCGTTAGAGAAAAGACGGTTAAGAGGTGACTTAATTGAGGCATACAAGATGATCAGAGGATTGGATAGGGTGCGAAGTGAGCGCCTTTTTCCTCGGATGGAGATGTCTAGCACGAGGGTACATAGCTTTAAATTGAGGGGAGATAGATGTAAGACAGATGTCACAGGTAGCTTCTTTATTCAGAGAGTAGTAAGGGCGTGGAATGCCCTGCCTGCAACAGTAGGGGACTCGCCAACACTAAGAGCGTTCAAATGGTCATTGGATCGACATATGGACGATAAGGGACTAGTGTAGATGGGTTTTAGAGTGGTTTCACGGGTAGGTGGAACATCGAGGGCCGAAGGGCCTGTACTCCTCTGTAATGTTCTCTGTTCTATGTTTTCACTTCCAAACAGACAAGAACCTGAGGAGTATGCTTGATGATAATAGTTAAAATAAAAAACAGGGAGCCGAAGACATTCTCGTATTCACAACCGTTTGAATTCTGGAACATCAAACAAGACCAGAAGCATGCACTCAGCTGTGAACCCGTTTTAAAGAGTCCTTCATACAGAGAATTTCTCATCCGTTCATTTGGGAAAAACACATCAACATATCGCTGCCGTGATTCGGATTCGAACCGAGGTTGCTGCGGCCACAACGCAGAATGATCACCACTATACGATCACGGCGCCTCACGTTACCGCCGCAGCAACCTGTAACTGTTGCTGTACTTGGTCATCAACTGTTTGGAATCTGTCATGGCCCACACTTTATGACTTTCTAATTACAACTTTAGTAGATACATAGTTTGGATGCCTTAACTTTGGTTCCATAATAATATTCCTGCAAAAAGGTTATATACACTTTAACACAGGCTCGCAAAAATAACAAAGCAATCGCTTTAATATATAATCCATCACATTTTCGATATCCATCCCAAACATATGGTATTTGGACGGTGTCTGCATCGGTTTTCTCCGCCTGCTCGAGGTCCCTCCCACAGTTCAAAGATGTGAAGTTTCGATGGATTGGCCATGCTAAAGTGTGCCAGATTGTCTATAGATTAGCAGTTTCGCTGGATGAGCCATGAACAACGTGCCGGGCGACGGGCATTCTACGGAGAAGCTTGGTTACATCGACCCCTTCTGTTTTGTAAAAAAACATTTATTTTATCCTGTATCCCTGTCCTCTCATTCCTGAATATTGTCACTGCAAACAAACTCTCTCTCTATTTCCACGATTGAACTTTTCCGCCCACATACCAGTTGCACTTTGGAGCGCCTCTCATTCGCCGTCTGACTCTCTTTGATACAAAGAGAAACATCTAGGCCCCTTAGGTCCCACTGTTGCTATTGGGGCGAATGTCTCTCGCTGGTAATTCAAATTAATATTGATTGACTCCTTGGATGTGAACTCACTGTTAAAAATCAGAATGACAGCATTTGGCGTGTTTAATATTGGAACCGGAGGAAAGAAATCAAATCAATGAGCATGAAATGTAAAAAGCACCAAGGTGGGTGGATTCGATCCCACAGAGGGACGAAGTACAAAAAAAAGTTATCCGTGTGTGGGATAATACTCCGGCTGTGGGTGGGATCGGACCACAAATTTTCAGTTAACAGTCGAACGCGCTAACCGTTCGCGCCACAGAGGCGACGAATGTTGGTTTGGCACTAATACACAAGCTAAATTATAATGGTAACAATTCACCTTGTCCACATCGTGCCAGGAAATCCTTGCGGCTGCAGCAATCTGGAACAAAAACACAAAAGGCTGGGCAATCTCAGCAGGTCTGACAGCATCTGTGGAGAGAGAACGGAATCAGTATTTCAAGCCAGGGTGACTGTGTCACAGGACGAAGAGTACACCATTGTATAGCCATGTCAATAACGCGCCTCCAGCCTTTTTACATTCGAACCATTGTTGTATTTTCCGCTTCCCGATATTCGCAATGAAACTATAATTAAACTGTATTTTCTGATGTGCAGTAAGGACAGTTTTCTTAGTTTCTAAATATCAGTTAATTTCTCGAATCACTCGAATCAAAGGAAATGTGTCGTGACTGTCTCTGATCAGTCGGGCAGCGCCCTTCGTTCTCCCCGGATTCTCTTTCTCGACTTATTTCCCAACATTCATAAAACTGGTGCTTGATGTTCGTATGTCGCATCCTTTCTGTTTTCTCCATTGCCAACTGGCATTATTTCCGAAAATTTTGCCTGCTCCTCTTCATTACATCATGACCAGATGTCAGGAAATTCATTTATATGGAGGCACTATCGAGACCAAGATTACTCTCCACGTATGCAGAAGGTTCAGTGGGTATTTGGTTGAGACACTTGAAAAGTTTGGGTGAATGGCCAAAAAAGCTGATGCAGCAAATTGAGAGAGACTGTTTTCACTTCCAAACAGTCAAGAACCTGAGGAATAGGCTTGATGATAAGAGTTAAAATAAAAACCGCGAGCTGAAGAGATTCTCGTATTCACAACCGTTTTCATTCTGGAACATCAACAGGAGGAGAAGCATGCATTCAGCTGTGAACCCGTTTTAAAGAGTCCTTTACACAGAGAATTCCTCATCAATTCTTTTGAGAAAAATTCATCAATGTTTCGCAGCTGTGACTCGGATTCAAAACGAGATTGGTGCGGCCAGGACGCAGGGTACTAACCACGAGACGATCACGGCTCCACACGTCAACGGCGGAGCACATTGGCCCCTTTCGTTCCACTGTTGCGATTAGGGTGAATGCTCTATCTGTCGATGTATTTGGTCATCAACTGTTTGGAGTCTATCATGACCCACAGTTTATGACTCCCTAATTACAACTTTAGCAGATACACAAGTTTGGATGCCTTAACTTCGGTTCCATAATAATGTTCCTGCAACAAGGACATATACACTTTAACCCAGGCTCATAAGAATAACAATGCAACAGCTGTAATATATACTACATAACAATTTCGATATTCGTCCCAAACGTATGCATTTGGACGTTCTCCCGATATCTGCATTGGTTTTCTCCGCCTGCTCGGAGTCCCTCCCACAGTCCAAAGATGTGAAAGTTCGGTGGATTGGCCATGCTAAAGTGTGCCTGATTGTCCTTGGATTAGCAGTTTCGCCGGATTGGCCATGATCAACGTGCCGGATTACGGGTATTCTACGGAGGAACTTGGTCACTTTGTCTCCTGCTGATTTTTTGAAACCATTTCTCCCTGTATTCCTTTCCTCTCATTCCTGAATATTGCCAGTGCAAACACACTCTCTCTCTATTTCAACGATTTACTTTCTCCGCCCACATACCAGTTGCACTTTGAAAAGCCTCTAATTCGCCGTCTCACCTTCTTTGATCCAAAGAAAAAAATCCAGGCCCCTTTCGTTCCACTGTTGCTATTAGGGTGAATGTCTCTCTCTGGTCGTGCAAATTAATATTGATTAACTCTTCGGATGCGAAACGACTGTTTAAAATCAGAATTACAGCATTGGGCGTGTTTAATATTGGAACCGGAGAAATGAAATCAAATCAATGTGGCATGAAATATCTAACGCACCAAGGTGGTGATTCGATCCCGCAGAACGACAAAGTATAAAAAACTGTTAATCCGGAGGTGGTATAACACATCGTCTCCGGGTGGGATCGAAATACCTACTTTTCGGTTAACAGCCGAACGCGTTAACCGATTGCGCCCCAGCGACGCCAACTGCACCCTCAGCTCGAAATAACAATCCAAATTATGATAGAAACAATCACATCTTGCCCACGTCATAATAGCAATTTTTTTCACATGCACCAATCTGGAACAAAAACACAAAAGGCTGGGCAATCTCAGCAGGTCTGACAGCATCTGTGGAGACAGAACGGAGTCTGTGTTTCAAGCCAGGGTGACTATGTGTCACAGAGCAAAGTCTACATTATCCATTATCCGTAGCTCTGTCAATAACGCGCCTCCAGCCTTCTACATTCGAGCCATTGTTGTACTTTCTGCTTCCAGATCTTCGCAATCAAACTACAATTAAACTGTATTTTCTGATGTGCAGTAAGTACAGTTTTCTCAGTTTCTAAATATCTGTTAATTTCTCGAATCATTCTAATTGAAGGAAATGGGTCTTGACTATCCCTGATTAGTCGGGCAGCGCCCTTCGTTCTCCCCGGAGTCTGTTTCTCGATGTGTTTCCCACCATTCACAAAGCTGGTGCTTGATTTTCGTGTGTCGCTTCTTTAGCGTTTTCGCCACTGCCAGTGGCTCTATTTCCCAACGTTCTGCCCACTCCTCCTCATGGCATCATGACAAGATGTCAGGAAATTCATTCATATGGAGAGACTATCGAGACCAAGGTTACTCTCCGCGTATACAGAAGGCTCAGTGGGTATTTGGCCGAAGAAGCTGATGTAGCACATTGAGTGACACTGTTTTCACTTTCAAAAAGACAAGAACCGGAGTAGTATGCTTGGTGATAATAGATAAAATATAAAACCGGGAGCTGAAGAGATTCTTCTCTTCACAACCGTTTGAATTCTGGAGCATCAAACAGGAGCAGAAGCATGCACTCAGCTGTGAACCCGTTTTAAACAGTCCCTGACACAGAGAGTTCCTCATCCGTTCATTTGGGAAAAACACACCAACTTATCGCTGCCGTTACTCGGATTTGAACCGAGGCTGCTGGGGCCACAACGCAGAGTACGAACCACTATATGATCACGGCGCCGCAAGTTACCGTCGAAGGCAACCTGCAACTGTCGACGTACTTGGTCATCAATTGTTTGGAATCTATCATGTCCCACACTTTATGACTCTCTAATTACAACTTTAGTAGATACATAGTTTGGATCCCTTAACCTTGGTTCCATAATAATGTTCCTGCAACAAGGATATATACACTTTAACCCAGGATCATAAAAATAACAATGCAGCACCTATAATATATAATACATAACAATTTCGATATTCATCCCAACAGATGGTATTTGGAGGTTCTCCCGGTGTCTGCATCGGTATTCTCCGCATGCTCCAAGTCCCTCCCACCGTCCAAAAATATGAGGGTTCGCTGGCTTGACGATGCTAAAGTGTGCCAGATTGTCCATAGAGTAGCAGTTTCGCTGGATTGGCCATGATGAAAGTGCAAGGTGACGGGTATTCTACGGAGGAGCTTGGTCACGTCGACCACGGCTGATTTTAAAAAAAAACATTTCATCCTGCATCCCTTTCCTCTCATTCCTGAACATTTTCAGTGCAAACAAACTCTCTCTCAATTTCTACGATTGAACTTCTCCGTCCGCATACCAGTTGCACTTTGCAGCGTCTCTCATTCGCTGTCTCACACTCTATAACCCAAAGAGAAAAATCTAAGGTCCTTTCATCCCACTGTTGCTCTTGTGTGAATGTCTCTCTGTGGTATTCAAATTAATATTGATTTACTCTTTGGGTATGAACTGACTGTTTAAAACCAGAAAGACAGCATTTGGTGAGTTTAATATTGGAACTGGAGGAAAGAAATCAAATCAATGTGGCATGAAATATAAAAAGCACCAAGTTGGATAATTCGATGCCACAGAGGGACAAAGTATAAGAAACACTTTATCGAGGAGTGGGATAACCGTCTCTGGGTGGGATAACCGCTTCTGAGTGGGATCAAACCACCAACTTTTCGGTTAACAGCCGAACGCGCGAACCGATTGCGCCATAGAGACCACAAATGCTTGCTTTGCTCGAATAAAAAAGCTAAATTATGATGGAAACAGTCTCATCTTGTCCACATTGAAATAAAAAATTCTTGCTGATGCACCAATCTGGAACAAAAACAAAAAAGGCTGGACAATCTCAGCAGGTCCGACAGCATCTGTTGTGAGAGAACATAGAACATAGAACAGTACAGCACAGAACAGGCCCTTCGGCCCTCGATGTTGTGCCGAGGTTTGTCCGAAACCAAGATCAAGCTATCCTCCTCCCTGTCATTCAAGAGCGTAAATGAAAAAGCCCCGGGAAAATTGACGTACAGAGAGATCTGGGTGTTCAGGTCCATTGTACCCTGAAGGTGGCTGCACAGGTCGATAGAGTGGTTCAGAAGGCATACGGCATGCTGTCCTTCATCGGAAGGGGAAATGAGTACAAGAGTTGGCAGGTCATGTTACAGTTGTATAAGACTTTGGTTCGGCCACATTTGGAATACTGCATACAGTTCTGGTCGCCACGTTACCAAAAGGATGTGGATGCTTTGGCGAGGGTGCAGAGGAGCTTCATCAGGATGTTGCCCGGGGAGTCTGTGTTTCAAGTAAGGGTGACTGTGTCACAGAACGAAGAGTACACCATTATCCGTAGCCCTGTCAATAACGCGCCTCCAGCCTTTTTACATTCGAGCCATTGTTGTATATTCCGCATCCCGATCTTCGCAATGAAACTATAATTAAACTGTATTTTCTGATGTGCAGTAAGGACAGTTTTCATAGTTTCTAAATATCAGTTAATTTCTCGAGTCATTCTAATCAAAGGAAATGTGTCTTGACTGTCGCTGATCAGTCGGGCAGGGCCCTTCGTTCTCCACGGAATCTGTTTCTCGAAGTGTTTCCCAACATTCACAAAACTGGTGCTTGATATTCGTGTGTCGCTTCGTTTCCGTTTTCTCCATTGCCAACTGTCATTATTTCCCAAGATTCTGCCCGCTCCTCCTCATTGCATCATGACCAGGTGTCAGGAAATTCATTTATAGGGAGGGACTATCAAGATCCGGATTATTCTCCGCGTATACAGAAGGTTCAGAGGGTATTGCTTGAGGCACTTGAACATTTTGGGTGAATGGCCGAAGATGATGCAGCAAATTGAGAGAGAGTGTTGCACATCCAAAAAGAAAAGAACCAGAGGATTATGATTGATGAGACTAGTCAAAATGTAAAACTGGAGCTGAGGAGATTCTCGTATTTAAAACAGTTTGAATTCGAGAGCATCAAACAGGAGCAGAAAGATGCACTCAGTTGTGAACCCGCTTTAAAGAGGCCTTTCACAGAGAATTCCTCATCCGTTCATTTGGGAAAAACACATCAACGTATCGCTGCCGATATTCGGATTGGAACCGAGGTTGCTGCGGCCACAACGCAGAGTACTAACGACTATACGACGACGGCGCAGCACGTTACCGCCGAGGCAACTTGTAACTGTCGATGTACTTCGTCATCAACTGTTTGGAATCTATTATGGCCCACACTTATGACTCTCCAATTACAACTTTAGTACATACACGGTTTGGACGCCTTAACCTTAGTTCCATAATAATGTCCCTGCAACAAGATAAATATACACTTTAACCCAGGCTCATAAAAATAATAATGCAAATGCTATAATATACAATACATAACAATTTCGATATTCATCCCAAACATATAGTATTTGGACGTTCTCCCGGTGTCTGCATCGGTTTTCTCCGCCGCTCGAGGTCCCTACCCCACTCCAAGTATGTGAAGGTTCAGTGGATTAGCGATGCTAAAGTGTACCAGATTGTTCATAGATTGGTAGTTTACCTGGACAGGCCATGATCTACGTGCCGGGTTACGGGTATTCTACGGATGAACTTGGTCCCGTCGTCCCCTGCTTACTTTTTGAAACCACTTCACCCTGTCACCCTTTCGTCTCATTCCTGAATATTGTCAGTGCAAATAAACTTTCTCTCTATTTCCACGATTGAACTTCTCCGCCCACATACCAGTTGCACTTTGGAGCGCCTCTCATTCGTCGTCTCACCCACTTTGAACCAAAGAGAAAAATCTAGGCCCCTGTCATCCCACTGTTGCTGTTGGAGTGAATGTCTCTCTATCAGAGTTCAAATTAATATTGATTACGTTTTTGGGTGTGAACTGACTATTTAAGATCAGAATGACAGCATTTGGCGTGTTTAACATTGGAATCGCAGGAAAGAAATCAAATGAATGTCGCATCTATTATTAAAAGCACCAAGGTGGGTGATCCGACCCCACTGAGGGACGACGTTTAAAAAACACGTCATCCGGGGAGAAATTACTCTTCGTTTCGGGGTGGGATCGATCCACCATCTTAACAGCTGAACGCGCTAATCGATTGCGCCACAGAGACGACAGCTGCTCTCTTCGCTCGAATAAACATGCCAAATTATGATGGAATAAATCACATATTGCCCACGTCATAATGGCAATTATTGCCGTTGCACCAATCTGGAACAAAAACACAAAAGGCTGGGAAATTCCAGCAGGACTGACAGCATTTGTGGAGACAGAACTGAGTCTGTGTTTCAAGCCACGGTGACTTTGTGTCACAGAACAAAGACTACACCATTATCCGTAGCCCAGTCAATAACGCGCCTCCATCCTTCTAAATCCGAGCTATTGTTGTATTTTGTGCTTCCAGGTATTCGCAATGAAACTATAATTAAACTGTATTTTCTGATGTGCAGTAAGGACAGTTTTCTTAGTTCCTAAATATCACTTAATTTCTCGAATCTTTCTAATCAAAGGAAATTGGTCTTGACTGTTGCTGATCAGTCGGGAAGCGCCCTTCGTTCTCCCCGGTGTCTCTTTCTCGAAGTGTTTCCCAACATTCTCAAAACTGGAGCTTGATGTTCGTTTGTCGCTTCGTTTCCGTTTTCTCCATTGCCATCTGTCATTATTTCCCAAAATTCTGCCCGCTCCTCCTCATTGCATCATGACCAGATGTCAGGAAATTCATTTATATGGAGGGACTAGAGACCAAGATTATTCTCCGCGTATACAGAACGTTCAGTGGGTATTTGGTTGAGACATTTGAACACTTTTGGTGAATGGCCAAAGAAGCCGATGCAGCAAATTGAGAGAGACTGTTTTTACTTCCAAACAGACACGAATCTGAGGAATATGCTTGATGATAATAGTTAAACTAAAAAGCCCGGAGCTGAAGAGATTCTCGTACTCACAACCGTTTGAATTCTGGAGCACCAAACAGGAGCAGAAGCATGCACTGAGCTGTGAACCCGTTTTAAAGAGTGCTTTTTACAGAGAATTCCTCATCCGTTCATTTGGGAAAAACACATCAACTTATCGCTGCCGTGACTCGGATTCGAACCGAAGCTGCGACGGCCACAACGCAGATTACAAACCACTCTGTGATCACTGCGCCGCACATTACCGCCGAGGCAACCTGCAACTGTCGACGGACTTGGTCGTCAAATGTTTGGAATCTATCGTGGCCCACTTTTTATGACTCTCTAATTACGACTTTAGTAGATACACAGTTTGGTACCGAAACCTTGGTTCCATAATAATGTTCCTGCAAGACGGATATATACACTTTAACACAGGCTCATAAAAATAACAATGCAATCGCTATAATATATAATCCATCACAATTTCGAAATTCATCCCAACAGATATTATTTGGACGTTCTCCCGATTTCTGCATCAGTTTTCCCCGCCTGCTGGAGATCCCGCCCGTAGTCCAAAAATATGGAGGTACGGTGGATTGGCCATGCTAAAGTGTGCCAGATTGTCTATAGATTAGCAGTTTCGCTGGATTGGCCATGAACAACGTGCCGGGTGACGGGTATTCTACGGAGGAGCTTGGTCACGTCGACCTCTGCTGATTTTTAAAAAACCATTTCATCCTGTATCCCTTTCCTCTCATTCCTGAAGATTGTCCGTGCAAACAAACTCTCTCTCTATTTCCAAGATTGAGCTTCTCCACCCACATACCAGTTGCACTTAGGCGCGCCTCTCATTCGCAGTCTCACCGTCTTTGATCCAAAGAGAAAAATCTCGGCCTCTTTCGTCCAACTATTGCTGTTGGGGTGAATGTCTCTCTATGGTAATTTATGTTAATATTGATTAACTCTTTGGATGTGAACTGACTGTTTAATATCAGAATGACAGCATTTGGCGTGTTTAAAATTGGAACCGGAGGAAAGAAATCAAATCAATGTGGCATGAAATATAAAAAGCACCAGTGTGGGTGATTCGACCCCACAGAGGGACAAAGTATAAAAAACGTTTTATTCGGGGGTGGGATAACACTTCGTCTCCGGGGGGAGGGGGGGGGGTCGAACCACCAACTTTTCGGTTAACAGACGAACGCGCTAAACGATTGCGCCACAGTGATGGCAAATGCTCTGCCAGTTCGAATAAACAAGCCAAATTATGATGGAAACAGTCTCATCTTGTCCACATCGTAACAGCAAATTCTTGCTGATGCACCAATCTGGAACAAATACACAAAAGGCTGGGCAATCTCAGCAGGTCTGTCAGCATCTGTGGACAGAGAGCGGAGTCTGTGTTTCAAGCCAGGGTGACTGTATCACAGAACGAAGAGTACACGAATTCCGTAGCCCTGTCAATAACGCGCCTCCAGCGTTTTTACATTCGAGCCATTGTCATATTTTCCGCTTCCCGATATTCGCAATGAAACTATAATTAAACTGTATTGTCTGATGTGCAGTAAGGACAGTTTTCTAAATGTCAGTTATTTTCTCGAATAATTCTTTTTTTTTTTATTAAATATTTTATTGAAAATTTTTGGTCAACCAACACCATACATTGTGCATCCTTTACACAATATTATAACAACACAAATAACAATGACCTATTTTATAAACAAAAAATGAATAAATAATAAATAACAAAAATGAAAACTAGCCCTAATTGGCAACTGCCTTGTCACAAGTAACACTCTCCAAAAATATAATTTAACAGTCCAATATATAATTATCTGTAGCAACGACCTATACATACTATACAGTATATATTAACAACCCTGAGAGTCCTTCTGGTTCCTCCTCCCCCCCCCCCCCACCCCCACCCCTCCCCCCCCCCCCCGATCCTGGGCTGCTGCTGCTGCCTTCTTTTTCCCATTCCGTCTATCTTTCTGCGAGGTATTCGACGAACGGTTGCCACCGCCTGGTGAACCCTTGAGCCGACCCCCTTAGGACGAATTAATCCGCTCTAGCTTCATAAACCCCGCCATGTCATTTATCCAGGTCTCCACCCCCGGGGGCTTGGCTTCTTTCCACATTAGCAATATCCTGCGCCGGGCTACTAGCGACGCAAAGGCCAAAACATCGGCCTCTCTCGCCTCCTGCACTCCCGGCTCTTGTGCAACCCCAAATATAGCCAACCCCCAGCTTGGTTCGACCCGGACTCCTACTACTTTTGAAAGCACCTTTGTCACCCCCATCCAAAACCCCTGTAGTGCCGGGCATGACCAAAACATATGGGTATGATTCGCTGGGCTTTTTGAGCACCTCGCACACCTATCCTCCACCCCAAAAAATTTACTGAGCCGTGCTCCAGTCATATGTGCCCTGTGTAATACCTTAAACTGAATCAGGCTTAGCCTGGCACACGAGGACGACGAGTTTACCCTGCTTAGGGCATCTGCCCACAGCCCCTCCGCGATCTCCTCCCCCAGCTCTTCTTCCCATTTCCCTTTTAGTTCATCTACCATAGTCTCCCCTTCGTCCCTCATTTCCCTATATATATCTGACACCATACCATCCCCCACCCATGTCTTTGAGATCACTCTGTCCTGCACCTCTTGTGTCGGGAGCTGCGGGAATTCCCTCACCTGTTGCCTCGCAAAAGCCCTCAGTTGCATATACCTGAATGCATTCCCTTGGGGCAACCCATATTTCTCGGTCAGCGCTCCCAGACTCGCGAACTTCCCATCCACAAACAGATCTTTCAGTTGCGTTATTCCTGCTCTTTGACACATTCCATATCCCCATCCATTCCCCCCGGGGCAAACCTATGGTTGTTTCTTATCGGGGACACCCCCAAGGCTCCAGTCTTTCCCCTATGCCGTCTCCACTGTCCCCAAATCTTCAGTGTAGCCACCACCACCGGGCTTGTGGTGTAGTTCCTCGGTGAGAACGGCAATGGGGCTGTCACCATAGCCTGTAGGCTAGTCCCCCTACAGGACGCCCTCTCTAATCTCTTCCACGCCGCTCCCTACTCCTCTCCCATCCACTTACTCACCATTGAAATATTAGCGGCCCAATAATACTCACTTAGGCTCGGTAGTGCCAGCCCCCCCTATCCCTGCTACGCTGTAAGAATCCCTTCCTCACTCTCGGGGTCTTCCCGGCCCACACAAAACCCATGATGCTCTTTTCAATCCTTTTTAAAAAAGCCTTCGTGATCACCACCGGGAGGCACTGAAACACAAAGAGGAATCTCGGGAGGACCACCATCTTAACCGCCTGCACCCTCCCTGCCATTGACAGGGATACCATATCCCATCTCTTGAAATCCTCCTCCATCTGTTCCACCAACCGCGTTAAATTTAACCTATGCAATGTGCCCCAATTCTTAGCTATCTGGATCCCCAGGTAACGAAAGTCCCTTGTTACCTTCCTCAACGGTAGGTCCTCTATTTCTCTACTCTGCTCCCCTGGATGCACCACAAACAACTCACTTTTCCCCATGTTCAATTTATACCCTGAAAAATCCCCATACTCCCCAAGTATCCGCATTATTTCTGGCATCCCCTCCGCCGGGTCCGCCACGTATAGTAGCAAATCGTCCGCATACAAAGATACCCGGTGCTCTTCTCCTCCCCTAAGTACTCCCCTCCACTTCTTGGAACCCCTCAACGCTATCGCCAGGGGCTCAATCGCCAGTGCAAACAATAATGGGGACAGAGGGCATCCCTGCCTTGTCCCTCTATGGAGCCGAAAATATGCAGATCCCCGTCCATTCGTGACCACGCTCGTCACTAGGGCCCTATACAACAGCTGCACCCATCTAACATACCCCTCTCCAAAACCAAATCTCCTCAACACCTCCCACAAATAATCCCACTCCACTCTATCAAATGCTTTCTCGGCATCCATCGCCACTACTATCTCCGTTTCTCACTCTGGTGGGGCCATCATCATTACCCCTAACAACCTCTGTATATTCGTGTTCAGCTGTCTCCCCTTCACAAACCCAGTTTGGTCCTCGTGGACCACCCCCGGGACACATTCCTCTATTCTCATTGCCATTACCTTGGCCAGGACCTTGGCATCTACATTTAGGAGGGAAATAGGTCTATAGGACCCGCATTGTAGCGGGTCCTTTTCCTTCTTTAAGAGAAGCGATATCGTTGCTTCAGACATAGTCGGGGGCAGTTGTCCCCTTTCCTTTGCCTCATTAAAGGTCCTCGTCAGTACCGGGGCGAGCAAGTCCACATATTTTCTATAGAATTCGACTGGGAATCCATCCGGTCCCGGGGCCTTTCCCGCCTGCATGCTCCTAATTCCTTTCACCACTTCTTCTACCTCGATCTGTGCTCCCAGTCCCACCCTTTCCTGCTCTTCCACCTTGGGAAATTCCAGCCGATCCAAGAAGCCCATCATGCTCTCCCTCCCATCCGGGGGTTGAGCTTCATATAATTTTTTATAAAATGTCTTGAACACTCCATTCACTCTCTCCGCTCCCCGCTCCATCTCTCCTTCCTCATCCCTCACTCCCCCTATTTCCCTCGCTGCTCCCCTTTTCCTCAATTGGTGTGCCAGCAACCTGCTCGCCTTCTCCCCATATTCGTACTGTACACCCTGTGCCTTCCTCCATTGTGCCTCTGCAGTGCCTGTAGTCAGCAAGTCAAATTCTACATGTAGCCTTTGCCTTTCCCTGTACAGTCCCTCCTCCGGTGCTTCCGCATATTGTCTGTCCACCCTCAAAAGTTCTTGCAGCAACCGCTCCCGTTCCTTACTCTCCTGCTTCCCTTTATGTGCCCTTATTGATATCAGCTCCCCTCTAACCACCGCCTTCAACGCCTCCCAGACCACTCCCACCTGGACCTCCCCATTATCATTGAGTTCCAAGTACTTTTCAATGCACCCCCTCACCCTTAGACACACACCCTCATCTGCCATTAGTCCCATGTCCATTCTCCAGGGTGGGCGCCCTCCTGTTTCCTCCCCTATCTCCAAGTCCACCCAGTGTGGAGCGTGATCCGAAATGGCTATAGCCGTATACTCCGTTCCCCTCACCTTCGGGATCAATGCCCTACCCAGCACAAAAAAGTCTATTCGCGAGTAGACTTTATGGACATAGGAGAAAAACGAGAACTCCTTACTCCTAGGTCTGCTAAATCTCCACGGGTCTACACCTCCCATCTGCTCCATAACATCTTTAAGTACCTTGGCTGCTGCCGGCCTCCTTCCAGTCCTGGACTTCGACCTATCCAGCCCTGGTTCCAACACCGTATTAAAATCTCCCCCATTATCAGCTTTCCCATCTCTAGGTCCGGAATGCGTCCTAGCATCCGCCTCATAAAATTGGCATCATCCCAGTTCGGGGCATATACGTTTACCAAAACCACCATCTCCCCCTGTAGTTTGCCACTCACCATCACGTATCTGCCCCCGTTATCCGCCACTATAGTCTTTGCCTCGAACATTACCCGCTTCCCCACTAATATAGCCACCCCCCTGTTTTTCGCATCTAGCCCCGAATGGAACACCTGCCCCACCCATCCTTTGCGTAGCCTAACCTGGTCTATTAGTTTCAGGTGCGTTTCCTGTAACATAACCACATCTGCCTTAAGTTTCTTAAGGTGTGCGAGTACCCGTGCCCTCTTTATCGGCCCGTTCAGCCCTCTCACGTTCCACGTGATCAGCCGAGTTGGGGGGCTTCCTGCCCCCCCCCCCTTGTCGATTAGCCATCACCTTTTTCCAGCTCCTCACCCGGTTCCCACGCAGCTGTATCTCCCCCAGGCGGTGCCCCCCGCCCATCCTCTCCCATACCAGCTCCCCCCTCTCCCCAGCAGCAGCAACCCAGTAATTCCCCCCTCCCACCCCCCCCCGCTAGATCCCCCGCTAGCGTAATTACTCCCCCCATGTTGCTCCCAGAAGTCAGCAAACTCTGGCTGACCTCGGCTTCCCCCCGTGACCTCGGCTCGCACCGTGCGACGCCCCCTCCTTCCTGCTTCTCTATTCCCGCCATGATTATCATAGCGCAGGAACCAAGCCCGTGCTTCTCCCTTGGCCCCGCCCCCAATGGCCAACGCCCCATCTCCTCCACCTCCCCTCCTCCCCCCATCACCAACTGTGGGAGAGAGAAAAGTTACCACATCGCAGGATTAGTACATAAAACCCCTCTTTGCCCCCCACATTCGCCCCACCACTTTGTTCGAACGTTCTTTTTAATAACCCGCTCATTCCAGTTTTTCTTCCACAATAAAAGTCCACGCTTCATCCGCCGTCTCAAAGTAGTGGTGCCTCCCTCGATATGTGACCCACAGTCTTGCCGGTTGCAGCATTCCAAATTTTATCTTCTTTTTATGAAGCACCGCCTTGGCCCGATTAAAGCTCGCCCTCCTTCTCGCCACCTCCGCACTCCAGTCTTGATAAACGCGGATCACCGCGTTCTCCCATTTACTGCTCCGAGTTTTCTTCGCCCATCTAAGGACCATTTCTCTATCCTTAAAACGGAGGAATCTCACCACTATGGCTCTGGGAATTTCTCCTGCTCTCGGTCCTCGCGCCATCACTCGGTATGCTCCCTCCACCTCCAACGGACCCGCCGGGGCCTCCGCTCCCATTAACGAGTGCAGCATCGTGCTCACATATGCCCTGACGACCGCTCCCTCCACACCTTCAGGAAGACCAAGAATCCTCAGGTTGTTCCTCCTTGCGTTGTTTTCCAGTGCATCCAACCTTTCCACACATCGTTTCTGATGTGCCTCCTGCGTCTCCGTCTTCACCACCAGGCCCTGTATATCGTCCTCATTCTCGGCTGCCTTTGCCGTCACGACCCGAAGCTCCCGCTCCTGGGTCTTTTGTTCCTCCTTTAGCCCTTCCATCGCTTGTAGTATCGGGGCCAACAGCTCTTTCTTCATTTCCTTTTTGATCTCTTCCACACAGCATTTCAAGAACTCTTGTTGTTCAGGGCCCCATGTTAAACTGCCACCTTCCGACGCCATCTTGGTTTTTGCTTGCCTTCCTTGCCGCTGTTCTAAAGGATCCACTCCAATCTGGCCACTCTCTCCTCCTTTTTCCATCCGTATCCAGGGGGGATTCCCTTCTGGTTTACCGCACAGTGTTTTTAGCCGTCAAAATTGCCGTTGGGGCTCCTATCAAGAGCCCAAAAGTCCGTTTCACAGGGAGCTGCCGAAACGTGCGACTCAGCTGGTCATCGCCGCACCCGGAAGTTCTTCTCGAATAATTCTAATCAAAGGAAATGTGTCTTGACTGTTGCTGATCAGTCGTGCAGCGCCCTTCGTTCTCCCCGGATTCTGTTTCTCGAAGTGTTTCCCAACATTCACAAAACTGGTGCTTGATGTTCCTGTGTCGCATCGTTTCCGTTTTCTCCATTGCCAACTGACATTCTCACCCAAAATTCTGCCCGCTCCTCCTCATTGCATCATGACCCGATGTCAGGAAATTCATTTATATGGAGGGTCTATCGAGACCAAGATTGTTCTCCGCGTATACAGAAGGTTCAGTGGGTATTTGGTTGAGACACTTGAACATTTTGGGTGAATGGCCGAAGAAGCTGATGCAGCAAATTGAGAGAGACTGTTTTCACTTCCAAACAGACAAGAACCTGAGGAGTATGCTTGATGATAATAGTTAAAATAAAAAACCGGGAGCTGAAGAGATTCTCGTATTCACAACCGTTTGAATTCTGCAGCATCAAACAGGAGCAGAAGCATGCACTCAGCTGTGAACCCGTTTTAAAGAGGCCTTTGCACAAATAATTCCTCATCCGCTCATTTCGGAAAAACACATCAAATTATCGCTGCTCGTATTTCGGATTCGATCTAAGGTTGCTGCGGCCACACCGCAAAATACTGACGAGTAGACGATCACGGCGCCACACGTCGCAGCCGAAACAACCTGTAACTGGCGATGTACTTAGTCATCAACTGTTTGGAATCTATCATGGCCCAAACTTTATGATTCTCTAATAACAACTTTAGTAGATACAGAGTTTGAATGCCTTAACCATGGTTCCATAATAATGTTCCTGCAACAAGGATATATACACTTTAATTCAGGCTCATAAAAATTACCATGCGAACGCTGTAATATACAATACAAAACAATTTCGATATTCATCACAAACATATGGTACTTGGACGTTCTCCCGGCGTCTGCATCGGTTTTCTCCGCCTGCTGGAGGTCGCTGCCACAGTCCAAATATGTGAAGGTTCGGTGGATTGGCCATGCTCAAGTGTGCCCGATTTTCCATCGATTAGCAGTTTCGCTGGATTGGCCGTGATCAACGTGCGGGATTACGGATATTCTACGGAGGAACTTGGCCTCTTTGTCCTTGCTGATTTTTTGAAACCATTTCTACCAGCATTCCTTTCCTCTCATTCTTGAATATTGCCAGTGCAAACAAACTCTCTCTCTATTTCCACGATTTACTTTCTCCGCCCCCATAGATCTTTCTCTTTCGATCAAAGAGTGTGAGACGGCGAATGAGAGGCGCTCCAACGCGCAACTGGTATTTGGGCGGAGAAAGTTAATCGTGGAAATAGAGAGAGAGGTTGTTTGCACTTGCAATATTCAAGAATGAGAGGAAAGGAATGCTGGGAGAAATGGTTTCAAAAAATCAGCAAGAGACAAAGAGACCAATTTCCTCCGTAGAATACCCGTAATCCCGCAAATTGATCACGGCCAATCCAGCGAAACTGTTAACCCATGGACAATCTGGCTCATTTTAGCATGGCCAATACACCGAACGTTCACATCTTTGCACTGCGGGAGGGACCTCGAGCAGGTAGAGAAAAACGATGCAGACACCGGGAGAACGTCCAAATACCATAAGTTTGGGATGAATATCGGAATTGGTATGTATTATATATTATAGCCATTGCATTGTTATTTTTATGAGCCCGGTTAATTATCCTTGTTGCAGGAACATTATTATGGAACCAAAGTTAAGGCATCCAAACTTGTGTATCTACTAAAGTTGTTTTTAGGGAGTCATAAACTGTGCGTCATGATAGATTCCAAACAGTTGATGACCAAGTACATCGACAGTTACAGACATGCTTCGCCGGTGACGTGTGGCGCCGTGATCGTCTCGTGGTTAGTGCTCTGCGTTGTGGCCGCAGCAATTTCGATTCAGAGTCACGACAGCGATAATTTGATGAGTTTTTCGCAAATGAACTGATGAGGAATTCTCTGAGGAAAGGAATCTTTAAAACGGGCTAACATCTGAGTGCATGTTTCTGCTCCTGTTTGATGCTCCAGAATTCAAACGCTTGTGAATACGAGAATCTCTTCAGCTCCCAGTTTTTTATTTTAACTATTATCAGCAAGCATACTCCTCAGGTTCTTGTCTGGTTGGAAGTGAAAACAGTCTCTCTCAATTTGCTGCATCAGCTTCTTTGGCCATTCACCCAAAATGTTCAAGTGTCTCAAGTAAAGACCCACGGAACCTTCTGTATACGCGGAGAATATTCTTGGTCTGGATGGTCCCTCCAACTCCATGAATTTTCTGACATCTGTCATGATGCAATGAGGAGGAGCGGGCAGGATTTTGGGAGATAATGCCAGCTGGCAATGGAGAAAATGGAAAAGAAGCGACACACGAAAATCAAGCACTAGTTTTGTGAATGTTGGGAAACACTTCGAGAAAGAGACACCGGGGAGAACGAAGGGCGCTGCCCGACTGCTCATCGACAGTGACGTCACATTTCCTTTGGTTAGAATGATTCGAGAAATCAACTGATATTTAGAAACTAAGAAAACTGTCCTTACTGCACATCAGAAAATACAGTTTAATTATAGTTTCATTGCGAATATCTGGAAGCAGAAAATACAACAATGGCTCGAATGTAGAAGGCTGGAGGGCGTTATTGACAGGTCTACAGATAACGGCGTAGTCTTTGTTCTGTGACACATAATCACCCTGGCTTGAAACACAGACTCCGTTTTCTCTCCACAGATGCTGTCAGACCTGCTGAGATTGCCCAGCATTTTGTGTTTTTGTTCCAGATTGGTGCATCAACAAGAATGAGCTGTTACGATGTGGACAAGATGAGACTGTGTCCATCTTAAATTGGCTTGTTTATTGGAGCTAACAGAGCATTTGTCGTCTCTGTGGCGCAATCGTTTCGCGCGTTCGGCTGTTAATCGAAAGGTTGGTGGTTCGATCCCACCCAGAGACGGAGTGTTATCCCACCCCGGGTGAAGTGTATTTTACCTTGTCCCTCTGTAGGGTCGATTTTATATTTCATGCCACGTTGATTTGATTTATTTTCTCCGGTTCCAATATTGAACACGCCAAATGCTGTCTTTCTGATTTTAAACAGTCAGTTCGCATCCAAATGGTTAATCAATATGAATTTGAATTTCCATAGAGAGACATTCACCCAATAGCAACAGTGGGATGAAAGGATCTTAGATTTTTCTCTTTGGATCAAAGAGGGCGAGACGGCGAATGAGAGACGCTCCAAAGTTCAACTGGTATGCGGGCGGAGATGTTGAGTCGTAGAAATACAGAGAAAGTTGGTTTGCACTGACAATATTCAGGAATGAGAGGAAAGGGATACAGGATGAAATGGTTTTTAATAAATCAGCAGGGGTCTTCGTGATCAAGCTCCTCCGTAGAATGCCAGTCACCTGGCACGTTGATCTTGGCCAATCCAGCGAATCTGCTAGTCTATGGACAATCTGGCACACTTTAGCATGGCCAATCGACCGAACCTTCACATCTTTGGACTATGGGAGGGACCTCGAGCAGGCGGAGAAAATCGATGCAGAGACGGGAGAAAGTCCAAATGCCATATATTTGGGATGACTGTCGAAATTGTTATGTATTATCTATTATAGCGGTTCTTTTTATCAGCGTGGGTTAAAATGTATATATCCTTGTTGCAGGAACATTACTCTGGAACCAATGTTGAGGTATCCAAACTGTGTATCTACGAAACTTGTAATGAGAGAGTCATAAAGTGTTGGCCATGATAGATTCCAAACAGTTGATGATCAAGTACATCGGCAGTCACTGTGCACCTCGGCGGTAACGTGTGGCGTCGTGATCGTATAGTGGTTAGTACTTTGCGCTGTGGCTGCAGCAACCTTCTTCGACTCCGAGTCACGACAGCGGTAAGTTAATGTGTATCTCGGAAAGGAATGGGTGTGGAATTGTCTGTGTAAGGCTTCTTTAAAGCGGGTCACATCTGAGTGCATGTTTCTGCTCCTGTTGGAGGCACCTGAATTCAAACTGTTGTGAATACGAGAATCTCCTCAGATCACTGTTTTATATTTTCATCTATCATACTCCTCCGGGTCTTTTATTTTTGCAAGTGAAAACAGTCTCTCTCAATTTGTTACATCAGCTTCTTCGGCTATTCTCCCAAAACTTTCAAGTGTCTCAACCAAATACCCACTGAACCTTCTTTATACGCGGAGAATAATCTTGGTCTCGATAGTCCCTCCATGGAAATGAATTTCCTGACATCTGGTCATGAAGCAGTGAGGAGGAGTGGGCAGAATTCTGAGAAATAGAGTCACTTGGCAGTGGAGAAAAGGAAACGAAGCAACACACGAAAATCAAGCACTTTGTGAATGTTGGGAAAGACTTCGAGAAAGAGACTCCGGGGAGAACGAAGGGCGCTGCCCGACTGATCGTCGACAGTCAAGACACATTTCCTTTGGTTAGAATGAGAAATCAACTGATATGTAGAAACTAAGAAAACTGTCCTAACTGCACATCAGAAAATACAGTTTTGTTATAGTTTCACGGCGAATATCTGGAAGTAGAAAATACAAAAATGGCTCGAATGTAAAATGGTGGAGGAGCGTTATTGACAGGGCTACGGATAATGGTGTAGTCTTTGTTCTGTAACACAAAGTCACCCTGTCTTGAACCACAGACTCCGTTCTGACTTCTCAGATGCTGTAAGACCTGCCGAGATTGCCCAACCTTTTGTGTTTTTGTTCCAGATTTGTGCATGGACAATAACTTGCTCTGAGGACATGGCCAGGATGAGAATGTTTCCATCATAATGTGGCATGTTTATTCGACTGACGTGAGCAGTTGCCGTCTCTGTGGCGCAATCGGTTAGCGCGTTCGGCTGTTAACCGAAAGGTTGGTGGTTCAATCCCACCCGGTGACGAAATGATATCCATCCCGAGGATGCTCTATTTTGTATACTTCGTCTCTCAGTGGGATCGAATCACCGCCTTGGTGCTTTTTATATTTCATGCCACGTTGATTTGATTTATTTTCGCCGGTTCCAATATTAAACACGCCAAATGCTGTCTTTATGATTTCAAACAGTCAGTTCGCATCCAAAGGTTTAATCAATATGAATTTGAACCACCATGGAGAGACATTCACCTAACAGCAACAGTGGAACGAAAGGGGCCTAGATTTTTCTCTTTAGATCAAAGAGTGTGAGACGGCGAATGAGAGGCTCTCCAACGCGCAACTGGTATTTGGGCGGAGAAAGCCAATCGTGGAAATAGAGAGAGAGTTTCTTTGCACTTGCAATATTCAACAATGAGAGGAAAGGAATTGCTGGGAGAAATCGTTTCAAAAAATCAGCAAGAGACAAAGAGTGCAAGTTCCTCCGTAGAATACTCGTAATCCCGCAAATTGATCACGGCCAATCCAGCGAAACTGTTAATCCATGGACAATCTGGCTCATTTTAGCATGGCCAATACACCGAACGTTCACATCTTTGCACTGCGGGAGGGACCTCGAGCAGGTAGAGAAAACCGATGCAGACACCGGGAGAACGTCCAAATACCGTAAGTTTGGGATGAATATCGGAATTGTTATGTATTATATATTATAGCCATTGCATTGTTATTTTTATGAGCCCGGTTAATTATCCTTGTTGCAGGAACATTATTATGGAACCAAAGTTAAGACATCCAAACTTGTGTATCTACTAAAGTTGTTTTTAGGGAGTCATAAAATGTGCGTCATGATAGATTCCAAACAGTTGATGACCAAGTACATCGACAGTTACAGACATGCTTCGCCGGTGACGTGTGGCGCCGTGATCGTCTCGTGGTTAGTGCTCTGCGTTGTGGCCGCAGCAATTTCGATTCAGAGTCACGGCAGCGATAATTTGATGAGTTTTTCGCAAATGAACTGATGAGGAATTCTCTGAGGAAAGGACTCTTTAAAACGGGCTCACATCTGAGTGCATGCTTCTGCTCCTGTTTGATGCTCCAGAATTCAAACGCTTGTGAATACGAGAATCTCTTCAGCTCCCAGTTTTTTATCTTAACTATTATCAGCAAGCATACTCCTCAGGTTCTTGTCTGGTTGGAAGTGAAAACAGTCTCTCTCAATTTGCTGCATCAGCTTCTTTGGCCATTCACCCAAAATGTTAAAGTGTCTCATGTAAAGACCCACGGAACCTTCTGTATACGCGGAGAATATTCTTGGTCTGGATGGTCCCTCCATCTCCATGAATTTCCTGACATCTGTCATGATGCAATGAAGAGGAGCGGGCAGGATTTTGGGAGATAATGCCAGTTGGCAATGGAGAAAATGGAAAAGAAGCGACACTCGAAAATCAAGCACTAGTTTTGTGAATGTTGGGAAACACTTCGAGAAAGAGACACCGGGGAGAACGAAGGGCGCTGCCCGACTGCTCATCGACAGTGACGTCACATTTCCTTTGATTGGAATTATTCGAGAATTCAACTGATATTTAGAAACTAAGAAAACTGTCCTTACTGCACATCAGAAAATACAGTTTAATTATAGTTTCATTGCGAATATCTGGAAGCAGAAAATACAACAATGGCCCGAATGTAGAAGGTTGGAGGGCGTTATTGGCAGGGCAACGGATAATGGCGTAGTCTTTGTTCTGTGACACATAATCACCCTGGCTTGAAACACAGACTCCGTTCTCTCTCCACAGATGCTGTCAGACCTGCTGAGATTGCCCAGCATTTTGTGTTTTTGTTCCAGATTGGTGCATCAACAAGAATGAGCTGTTACGATGTGGACAAGATGAGACTGTGTCCATCTTAAATTGGCTTGTTTATTGGAGCTCAAAGAGCACTTGTCGTCTCTGTGGCGCAATCGGTAAGCGCGTTCGGCTGTTAACTGAAAGGTTGGCGGTTCGATCCCACCCAGAGCCGAAGTGTTATCCCACCGCTGCTGAAGCGTATTTTACTTTGTCCCTCTGTGGGATCGAATCACCGCCTTGGTGCTTTTTATATTTCATGCCACGTTGATTTGATTTCTTTGCTCCGGTTCCAATATTAAACACGCCAAATTCTGTCTTTCTGATTTTAAACATTCAGTTCGCATCCAAAGGGTTAATGAATATGAATTTGAATTACCATAGAGAGACATTCACCCAATAGCAACAGTGGGATGAAAGGATCTTAGATTTTTCTCTTTGGATCAAAGAGGGCGAGACGGCGAATGAGAGACGCTCCAAAGTTCAACTGGTATGCGGGCGGAGATGTTGAGTCGTAGAAATAGAGAGAAAGTTGGTTTGCACTGACAATATTCAGCAATGAGAGGAAAGGGATACAGGATTAAATGGTTTTTTAAAAATCAGCAGGGGTCTTCGTGATCAAGCTCCTCCGTAGAATGCCAGTCGCCTGGCACGTTGATCTTGGCCAATCAAGCGAAACTGCTAGTTTAGGACAATCTGGCACACTTTAGCATGGCCAATCCACCGAACCTTCACATCTTTGGACTATGGGAGGGACCTAGAGCAGGCGGAGAAAATCGATGCAGAGACGGGAGGAAGTCCAAATGCCATATATTTGGGCTGAATGTCGAAATTGTTATGTGTTATCTATATTAGCGGTTCTTTTTATCAGCGTGGGGTAAAATGTATATATCCTTGTTGCAGGAACATTACTCTGGAACCAATGTTGAGGTATCCAAACTGTGTATCTACGAAACTTGTAATGAGAGAGTCATAAAGTGTTGGCCATGATAGATTCCAAACAGTTGATGATCAAGTACATCGGCAGTCACTGTGCACCTCGGCGGGAACGTGCGGCGTCGTGATCGTATAGTGGTTAGTACTTTGCCCTGTGGCTGCATCAACCTCGCTCCGACTCCGAGTCACGACAGCGGTAAGTTAATGTGTATCTCGAAAATTAACGGGTGCAGAATTCTCTGTGTAAGACCTCTTTAAAGAGGGTCACAACTGAGTGCATGTTTCTGCTCCTGTTAAAGGCCCCTGAATTCAAACTGTTGTGAATACGAGAATCTCCTCAGATCACTGTTTTATATTTTCATCTATCATACTCCTCCGGATCTTTTATTTTTGCAAGTGAAAACAGTCTCTCTCAAATTGTTACATCAGCTTCTTCGGCTATTCTCCCAAAACTTTCAAGTGTCTCAACCAAATACCCACTGAACCTTCTTTATACGCGGAGAATAATCTTGGTCTCGATAGTCCCTCCATGGAAATGAATTTCCTGACATCTGGTCATGAAGCAGTGAGGAGGAGTGGGCAGAATTCTGAGAAATAGAGCCACTTGGCAGTGGAGAAAAGGAAACGAAGCAACACACGAAAATCAAGCACTTTGTGAATGTTGGGAAAGACTTCGAGAAAGAGACTCCGGGGAGAACGAAGGGCGCTGCCCGACTGATCGTCGACAGTCAAGACACATTTCCTTTGGTTAGAATGAGAAATCAACTGATATTTAGAAACAAAGAAAACTGTCCTAACTGCACATCAGAAAATACAGTTTTATTATAGTTTCACTGCGAATATCTGGAAGCAGAAAATACAAAAATGGCTCGAATGTAAAAGGCTGGAGGCGCGTTATTGACAGGGCTACGGATAATGGTGTAGTCATTGTTCTGTAAAACAAAGTCACCCTGTCCTGAACCACAGACTCCGTTCTGACTTCTCAGATGCTGTAAGACCTGCCGAGATTGCCCAACCTTTGTGTTTTTGTTCCAGATTTGTGCATGGACAATAATTTGCTCTGAGGACGTGGCCAGGATGAGATTGTTTCCATCATAATTTGGCATGTTTATTCGAGTGACGTGAGTAGTTGCCGTCTCTGTGGCGCAATCGGTTAGCGCGTTCGGCTGTTAACCGAAAGGTTGGTGGTTCAATCCCACCCAGAGATGAAGTGATATCCATCCCTAGGATGAAAAATTTTGTATACTTCGTCCCTCAGTGGGATCGAATCACCGCCTTGGTGCTTTTTATATTTCATGCCACGTTGATTTGATTTATTTTCGCCGGTTCCAATATTAAACACGCCAAATGCTGTCTTTATGATTTCAAACAGTCAGTTCGCATCCAAAGGTTTAATCAATATGAATTTGAACCACCATGGAGAGACATTCACCTAACAGCAACAGTGGAACTAAAGGGGCCTATATTTTTCTCTTTAGATCAAAGAGTGTGAGACGGCGAATGAGAGGCTGTCCAACGCGCAACTGGTATTTGGGCGGAGAAAGCCAATCGTGGAAATAGAGAGAGAGTTTGTTTGCACTTGCAATATTCAAGAATGAGAGGAAAGGAATGCTGGGAGAAATCGTTTCAAAAAATCAGCAAGAGACAAAGAGTGCAAGTTCCTCCGTAGAATACTCGTAATCCCGCAAATTGATCACGGCCAATCCAGCGAAACTGTTAATCCATGGACAATCTGGCTCATTTTAGCATGGCCAATACACCGAACGTTCACATCTTTGCACTGCGGGAGGGACCTCGAGCAGGTAGAGAAAACCGATGCAGACACCGGGAGAACGTCCAAATACCGTAAGTTTGGGATGAATATCGGAATTGTTATGTATTATATATTATAGCCATTGCATTGTTATTTTTATGAGCCCGGTTAATTATCCTTGTTGCAGGAACATTATTATGGAAACAAAGTTAAGACATCCAAACTTGTGTATCTACTAAAGTTGTTTTTAGGGAGTCATAAAATGTGCGTCATGATAGATTCCAAACAGTTGATGACCAAGTACATCGACAGTTACAGACATGCTTCGCCGGTGACGTGTGGCGCCGTGATCGTCTCGTGGTTAGTGCTCTGCGTTGTGGCCGCAGCAATTTCGATTCAGAGTCACGGCAGCGATAATTTGATGAGTTTTTCGCAAATGAACTGATGAGGAATTCTCTGAGGAAAGGACTCTTTAAAACGGGCTCACATCTGAGTGCATGCTTCTGCTCCTGTTTGATGCTCCAGAATTCAAACGCTTGTGAATACGAGAATCTCTTCAGCTCCCAGTTTTTTATCTTAACTATTATCAGCAAGCATACTCCTCAGGTTCTTGTCTGGTTGGAAGTGAAAACAGTCTCTCTCAATTTGCTGCATCAGCTTCTTTGGCCATTCACCCAAAATGTTAAAGTGTCTCATGTAAAGACCCACGGAACCTTCTGTATACGCGGAGAATATTCTTGGTCTGGATGGTCCCTCCATCTCCATGAATTTCCTGACATCTGTCATGATGCAATGAAGAGGAGCGGGCAGGATTTTGGGAGATAATGCCAGTTGGCAATGGAGAAAATGGAAAAGAAGCGACACTCGAAAATCAAGCACTAGTTTTGTGAATGTTGGGAAACACTTCGAGAAAGAGACACCGGGGAGAACGAAGGGCGCTGCCCGACTGCTCATCGACAGTGACGTCACATTTCCTTTGATTGGAATGATTCGAGAATTCAACTGATATTTAGAAACTAAGAAAACTGTCCTTACTGCACATCAGAAAATACAGTTTAATTATAGTTTCATTGCGAATATCTGGAAGCAGAAAATACAACAATGGCCCGAATGTAGAAGGTTGGAGGGCGTTATTGGCAAGGCTACGGATAATGGCGTAGTCTTTGTTCTGTGACACATAATCACCCTGGCTTGAAACACAGACTCCTTTCTCTCTCCACAGATGCTGTCAGACCTGCTGAGATTGCCCAGCATTTTGTGTTTTTGTTCCAGATTGGTGCATCAACAAGAATGAGCTGTTACGATGTGGACAAGATGAGACTGTGTCCATCTTAAATTGGCTTGTTTATAGGAGCTCAAAGAGCATTTGTCGTCTCTGTGGCGCAATCGGTAAGCGCGTTCGGCTGTTAACTTAAAGGTTGGTGGTTCGATCCCACCCAGAGACGAAGTGTTATCCCACCGCGGCTGAAGCGTATTTTACTTTGTCCCTCTGTGGGATCGAATCACCGCCTTGGTCCTTTTTATATTTCATGCCACGTTGATTTGATTTCTTTGCTCCGGTTCCAATATTAAACACGCCAAATTCTGTCTTTCTGATTTTAAACATTCAGTTCGCATCCAAAGGGTTAATGAATATGAATTTGAATTACCATAGAGAGACATTCACCCAATAGCAACAGTGGGATGAAAGGATCTTAGATTTTTCTCTTTGGATCAAAGAGGGCGAGACGGCGAATGAGAGACGCTCCAAAGTTCAACTGGTATGCGGGCGGAGATGTTGAGTCGTAGAAATAGAGAGAAAGTTGGTTTGCACTGACAATATTCAGCAATGAGAGGAAAGGGATACAGGATTAAATGGTTTTTAAAAAATCAGCAGGGGTCTTCGTGATCAAGCTCCTCCGTAGAATGCCAGTCGCCTGGCACGTTGATCTTGGCCAATCAAGCGAAACTGCTAGTTTAGGACAATCTGGCACACTTTAGCATGGCCAATCCACCGAACCTTCACATCTTTGGACTATGGGAGGGACCTAGAGCAGGCGGAGAAAATCGATGCAGAGACGGGAGGAAGTCCAAATGCCATATATTTGGGCTGAATGTCGAAATTGTTATGTGTTATCTATTATAGCGGTTCTTTTTATCAGCGTGGGTTAAAATGTATATATCCTTGTTGCAGGAACATTACTCTGGAACCAATGTTGAGGTATCCAAACTGTGTATCTACGAAACTTGTAATGAGAGAGTCATAAAGTGTTGGCCATGATAGATTCCAAACAGTTGATGATCAAGTACATCGGCAGTCACTTTGCACCTCGGCGGGAACGTGCGGCGTCGTGATCGTATAGTGGTTAGTACTTTGCCCTGTGGCTGCATCAACCTCGCTCCGACTCCGAGTCACGACAGCGGTAAGTTAATGTGTATCTCGAAAATTAACGGGTGCAGAATTCTCTGTGTAAGACCTCTTTAAAGTGGGTCACAACTGAGTGCATGTTTCTGCTCCTGTTAAAGGCCCCTGAATTCAAACTGTTGTGAATACGAGAATCTCCTCAGATCACTGTTTTATATTTTCATCTATCATACTCCTCCGGGTCTTTTATTTTTGCAAGTGAAAACAGTCTCTCTCAATTTGTTACATCAGCTTCTTCGGCTATTCTCCCAAAACTTTCAAGTGTCTCAACCAAATACCCACTGAACCTTCTTCATACGCGGAGAATAATCTTGGTCTCGATAGTCCCTCCATGGAAATGAATTTCCTGACATCTGGTCATGAAGCAGTGAGGAGGAGTGGGCAGAATTCTGAGAAATAGAGCCACTTGGCAGTGGAGAAAAGGAAACGAAGCAACACACGAAAATCAAGCACTTTGTGAATGTTGGGAAAGACTTCGAGAAAGAGACTCCGGGGAGAACGAAGGGCGCTGCCCGACTGATCGTCGACAGTCAAGACACATTTCCTTTGGTTAGAATGAGAAATCAACTGATATTTAGAAACAAAGAAAACTGTCCTAACTGCACATCAGAAAATACAGTTTTATTATAGTTTCACTGCGAATATCTGGAAGCAGAAAATACAAAAATGGCTCGAATGTAAAAGGCTGGAGGCGCGTTATTGACAGGGCTACGGATAATGGTGTAGTCATTGTTCTGTAAAACAAAGTCACCCTGTCCTGAACCACAGACTCCGTTCTGACTTCTCAGATGCTGTAAGACCTGCCGAGATTGCCCAACCTTTGTGTTTTTGTTCCAGATTTGTGCATGGACAATAATTTGCTCTGAGGACGTGGCCAGGATGAGATTGTTTCCATCATAATTTGGCATGTTTATTCGAGTGACGTGAGTAGTTGCCGTCTCTGTGGCGCAATCGGTTAGCGCGTTCGGCTGTTAACCGAAAGGTTGGTGGTTCAATCCCACCCAGAGACGAAATGATATCCATCCCTAGGATGAAAAATTTTGTATACTTCGTCCCTCAGTGGGATCGAATCACCGCCTTGGTGCTTTTTATATTTCATGCCACGTTGATTTGATTTATTTTCGCCGGTTCCAATATTAAACACGCCAAATGCTGTCTTTATGATTTCAAACAGTCAGTTCGCATCCAAAGGTTTAATCAATATGAATTTGAACCACCATGGAGAGACATTCACCTAACAGCAACAGTGGAACTAAAGGGGCCTATATTTTTCTCTTTAGATCAAAGAGTGTGAGACGGCGAATGAGAGGCTCTCCAACGCGCAACTGGTATTTGGGCGGAGAAAGCCAATCGTGGAAATAGAGAGAGAGTTTGTTTGCACTTGCAATATTCAAGAATGAGAGGAAAGGAATGCTGGGAGAAATCGTTTCAAAAAATCAGCAAGAGACAAAGAGTGCAAGTTCCTCCGTAGAATACTCGTAATCCCGCAAATTGATCACGGCCAATCCAGCGAAACTGTTAATCCATGGACAATCTGGCTCATTTTAGCATGGCCAATACACCGAACGTTCACATCTTTGCACTGCGGGAGGGACCTCGAGCAGGTAGAGAAAACCGATGCAGACACCGGGAGAACGTCCAAATACCGTAAGTTTGGGATGAATATCGGAATTGTTATGTATTATATATTATAGCCATTGCATTGTTATTTTTATGAGCCCGGTTAATTATCCTTGTTGCAGGAACATTATTATGGAAACAAAGTTAAGACATCCAAACTTGTGTATCTACTAAAGTTGTTTTTAGGGAGTCATAAAATGTGCGTCATGATAGATTCCAAACAGTTGATGACCAAGTACATCGACAGTTACAGACATGCTTCGCCGGTGACGTGTGGCGCCGTGATCGTCTCGTGGTTAGTGCTCTGCGTTGTGGCCGCAGCAATTTCGATTCAGAGTCACGGCAGCGATAATTTGATGAGTTTTTCGCAAATGAACTGATGAGGAATTCTCTGAGGAAAGGACTCTTTAAAACGGGCTCACATCTGAGTGCATGCTTCTGCTCCTGTTTGATGCTCCAGAATTCAAACGCTTGTGAATACGAGAATCTCTTCAGCTCCCAGTTTTTTATCTTAACTATTATCAGCAAGCATACTCCTCAGGTTCTTGTCTGGTTGGAAGTGAAAACAGTCTCTCTCAATTTGCTGCATCAGCTTCTTTGGCCTTCACCCAAAATGTTAAAGTGTCTCATGTAAAGACCCACGGAACCTTCTGTATACGCGGAGAATATTCTTGGTCTGGATGGTCCCTCCATCTCCATGAATTTCCTGACATCTGTCATGATGCAATGAAGAGGAGCGGGCAGGATTTTGGGAGATAATGCCAGTTGGCAATGGAGAAAATGGAAAAGAAGCGACACTCGAAAATCAAGCACTAGTTTTGTGAATGTTGGGAAACACTTCGAGACAGAGACACCGGGGAGAACGAAGGGCGCTGCCCGACTGCTCATCGACAGTGACGTCACATTTCCTTTGATTGGAATGATTCGAGAATTCAACTGATATTTAGAAACTAAGAAAACTGTCCTTACTGCACATCAGAAAATACAGTTTAATTATAGATTCATTGCGAATATCTGGAAGCAGAAAATACAACAATGGCCCGAATGTAGAAGGTTGGAGGGCGTTATTGGCAGGGCTACGGATAATGGCGTAGTCTTTGTTCTGTGACACATAATCACCCTGGCTTGTAACACAGACTCCGTTCTCTCTCCACAGATGCTGTCAGACCTGCTGAGATTGCCCAGCATTTTGTGTTTTTGTTCCAGATTGGTGCATCAACAAGAATGAGCTGTTACGATGTGGACAAGATGAGACTGTGTCCATCTTAAATTGGCTTGTTTATTGGAGCTCAAAGAGCATTTGTCGTCTCTGTGGCGCAATCGGTAAGCGCGTTCGGCTGTTAACTGAAAGGTTGGTGGTTCGATCCCACCCAGAGACGAAGTGTTATCCCACCGCGGCTGAAGCGTATTTTACTTTGTCCCTCTGTGGGATCGAATCACCGCCTTGGTGCTTTTTATATTTCATGCCACGTTGATTTGATTTCTTTGCTCCGGTTCCAATATTAAACACGCCAAATTCTGTCTTTCTGATTTTAAACATTCAGTTCGCATCCAAAGGGTTAATGAATATGAATTTGAATTACCATAGAGAGACATTCACCCAATAGCAACAGTGGGATGAAAGGATCTTAGATTTTTCTCTTTGGATCAAAGAGGGCGAGACGGCGAATGAGAGACGCTCCAAAGTTCAACTGGTATGCGGGCGGAGATGTTGAGTCGTAGAAATAGAGAGAAAGTTGGTTTGCACTGACAATATTCAGCAATGAGAGGAAAGGGATACAGGATTAAATGGTTTTTAAAAAATCAGCAGGGGTCTTCGTGATCAAGCTCCTCCGTAGAATGCCAGTAAGTTAATGTGTATCTCGAAAATTAACGGGTGCAGAATTCTCTGTGTAAGACCTCTTTAAAGCGGGTCACAACTGAGTGCATGTTTCTGCTCCTGTTAAAGGCCCCTGAATTCAAACTGTTGTGAATACGAGAATCTCCTCAGATCACTGTTTTATATTTTCATCTATCATACTCCTCCGGGTCTTTTATTTTTGCAAGTGAAAACAGTCTCTCTCAATTTGTTACATCAGCTTCTTCGGCTATTCTCCCAAAACTTTCAAGTGTCTCAACCAAATACCCACTGAACCTTCTTTATACGCGGAGAATAATCTTGGTCTCGATAGTCCCTCCATGGAAATGAATTTCCTGACATCTGGTCATGAAGCAGTGAGGAGGAGTGGGCAGAATTCTGAGAAATAGAGCCACTTGGCAGTGGAGAAAAGGAAACGAAGCAACACACGAAAATCAAGCACTTTGTGAATGTTGGGAAAGACTTCGAGAAAGAGACTCCGGGGAGAACGAAGGGCGCTGCCCGACTGATCGTCGACAGTCAAGACACATTTCCTTTGGTTAGAATGAGAAATCAACTGATATTTAGAAACAAAGAAAACTGTCCTAACTGCACATCAGAAAATACAGTTTTATTATAGTTTCACTGCGAATATCTGGAAGCAGAAAATACAAAAATGGCTCGAATGTAAAAGGCTGGAGGCGCGTTATTGACAGGGCTACGGATAATGGTGTAGTCATTGTTCTGTAAAACAAAGTCACCCTGTCCTGAACCACAGACTCCGTTCTGACTTCTCAGATGCTGTAAGACCTGCCGAGATTGCCCAACCTTTGTGTTTTTGTTCCAGATTTGTGCATGGACAATAATTTGCTCTGAGGACGTGGCCTGGATGAGATTGTTTCCATCATAATTTGGCATGTTTATTCGAGTGACGTGAGTAGTTGCCGTCTCTGTGGCGCAATCGGTTAGCGCGTTCGGCTGTTAACCGAAAGGTTGGTGGTTCAATCCCACCCAGAGACGAAATGATATCCATCCCTAGGATGAAAAATTTTGTATACTTCGTCCCTCAGTGGGATCGAATCACCGCCTTGGTGCTTTTTATATTTCATGCCACGTTGATTTGATTTATTTTCGCCGGTTCCAATATTAAACACGCCAAATGCTGTCTTTATGATTTCAAACAGTCAGTTCGCATCCAAAGGTTTAATCAATATGAATTTGAACCACCATGGAGAGACATTCACCTAACAGCAACAGTGGAACTAAAGGGGCCTATATTTTTCTCTTTAGATCAAAGAGTGTGAGACGGCGAATGAGAGGCTCTCCAACGCGCAACTGGTATTTGGGCGGAGAAAGCCAATCGTGGAAATAGAGAGAGAGTTTGTTTGCACTTGCAATATTCAAGAATGAGAGGAAAGGAATGCTGGGAGAAATCGTTTCAAAAAATCAGCAAGAGACAAAGAGTGCAAGTTCCTCCGTAGAATACTCGTAATCCCGCAAATTGATCACGGCCAATCCAGCGAAACTGTTAATCCATGGACAATCTGGCTCATTTTAGCATGGCCAATACACCGAACGTTCACATCTTTGCACTGCGGGAGGGACCTCGAGCAGGTAGAGAAAACCGATGCAGACACCGGGAGAACGTCCAAATACCGTAAGTTTGGGATGAATATCGGAATTGTTATGTATTATATATTATAGCCATTGCATTGTTATTTTTATGAGCCCGGTTAATTATCCTTGTTGCAGGAACATTATTATGGAAACAAAGTTAAGACATCCAAACTTGTGTATCTACTAAAGTTGTGTTTAGGGAGTCATAAAATGTGCGTCATGATAGATTCCAAACAGTTGATGACCAAGTACATCGACAGTTACAGACATGCTTCGCCGGTGACGTGTGGCGCGGTGATCGTCTCGTGGTTAGTGCTCTGCGTTGTGGCCGCAGCAATTTCGATTCAGAGTCACGGCAGCGATAATTTGATGAGTTTTTCGCAAATGAACTGATGAGGAATTCTCTGAGGAAAGGACTCTTTAAAACGGGCTCACATCTAAGTGCATGCTTCTGCTCCTGTTTGATGCTCCAGAATTCAAACGCTTGTGAATACGAGAATCTCTTCAGCTCCCAGTTTTTTATCTTAACTATTATCAGCAAGCATACTCCTCAGGTTCTTGTCTGGTTGGAAGTGAAAACAGTCTCTCTCAATTTGCTGCATCAGCTTCTTTAGCCATTCACCCAAAATGTTAAAGTCTCATGTAAAGACCCACGGAACCTTCTGTATACGCGGAGAATATTCTTGGTCTGGATGGTCCCTCCATCTCCATGAATTTCCTGACATCTGTCATGATGCAATGAAGAGGAGCGGGCAGGATTTTGGGAGATAATGCCAGTTGGCAATGGAGAAAATGGAAAAGAAGCGACACTCGAAAATCAAGCACTAGTTTTGTGAATGTTGGGAAACACTTCGAGAAAGAGACACCGGGGAGAACGAAGGGCGCTGCCCGACTGCTCATCGACAGTGACGTCACATTTCCTTTGATTGGAATGATTCGAGAATTCAACTGATATTTAGAAACTAAGAAAACTGTCCTTACTGCACATCAGAAAATACAGTTTAATTATAGTTTCATTGCGAATATCTGGAAGCAGAAAATACAACAATGGCCCGAATGTAGAAGGTTGGAGGGCGTTATTGGCAGGGCTACGGATAATGGCGTAGTCTTTGTTCTGTGACACATAATCACCCTGGCTTGAAACACAGACTCCGTTCTCTCTCCACAGATGCTGTCAGACCTGCTGAGATTGCCCAGCATTTTGTGTTTTTGTTCCAGATTGGTGCATCAACAAGAATGAGCTGTTACGATGTGGACAAGATGAGACTGTGTCCATCTTAAATTGGCTTGTTTATTGGAGCTCAAAGAGCATTTGTCGTCTCTGTGGCGCAATCGGTAAGCGCGTTCGGCTGTTAACTGAAAGGTTGGTGGTTCGATCCCACCCAGAGACGAAGTGTTATCCCACCGCGGCTGAAGCGTATTTTACTTTGTCCCTCTGTGGGATCGAATCACCGCCTTGGTGCTTTTTATATTTCATGCCACGTTGATTTGATTTCTTTGCTCCGGTTCCAATATTAAACACGCCAAATTCTGTCTTTCTGATTTTAAACATTCAGTTCGCATCCAAAGGGTTAATGAATATGAATTTGAATTACCATAGAGAGACATTCACCCAATAGCAACAGTGGGATGAAAGGATCTTAGATTTTTCTCTTTGGATCAAAGAGGGCGAGACGGCGAATGAGAGACGCTCCAAAGTTCAACTGGTATGCGGGCGGAGATGTTGAGTCGTAGAAATAGAGAGAAAGTTGGTTTGCACTGACAATATTCAGCAATGAGAGGAAAGGGATACAGGATTAAATGGTTTTTAAAAAATCAGCAGGGGTCTTCGTGATCAAGCTCCTCCGTAGAATGCCAGTCGCCTGGCACGTTGATCTTGGCCAATCAAGCGAAACTGCTAGTTTAGGACAATCTGGCACACTTTAGCATGGCCAGTCCACCGAACCTTCACATCTTTGGACTATGGGAGGGACCTAGAGCAGGCGGAGAAAATCGATGCAGAGACGGGAGGAAGTCCAAATGCCATATATTTGGGCTGAATGTCGAAATTGTTATGTGTTATCTATTATAGCGGTTCTTTTTATCAGCGTGGGTTAAAATGTATATATCCTTGTTGCAGGAACATTACTCTGGAACCAATGTTGAGGTATCCAAACTGTGTATCTACGAAACTTGTAATGAGAGAGTCATAAAGTGTTGGCCATGATAGATTCCAAACAGTTGATGATCAAGTACATCGGCAGTCACTGTGCACCTCGGCGGGAACGTGCGGCGTCGTGATCGTATAGTGGTTAGTACTTTGCCCTGTGGCTGCATCAACCTCGCTCCGACTCCGAGTCACGACAGCGGTAAGTTAATGTGTATCTCGAAAATTAACGGGTGCGGAATTCTCTGTGTAAGACCTCTTTAAAGCGGGTCACAACTGAGTGCATGTTTCTGCTCCTGTTAAAGGCCCCTGAATTCAAACTGTTGTGAATACGAGAATCTCCTCAGATCACTGTTTTATATTTTCATCTATCATACTCCTCCGGGTCTTTTATTTTTGCAAGTGAAAACAGTCTCTCTCAATTTGTTACATCAGCTTCTTCGGCTATTCTCCCAAAACTTTCAAGTGTCTCAACCAAATACCCACTGAACCTTCTTTATACGCGGAGAATAATCTTGGTCTCGATAGTCCCTCCATGGAAATGAATTTCCTGACATCTGGTCATGAAGCAGTGAGGAGGAGTGGGCAGAATTCTGAGAAATAGAGCCACTTGGCAGTGGAGAAAAGGAAACGAAGCAACACACGAAAATCAAGCACTTTGTGAATGTTGGGAAAGACTTCGAGAAAGAGACTCCGGGGAGAACGAAGGGCGCTGCCCGACTGATCGTCGACAGTCAAGACACATTTCCTTTGGTTAGAATGAGAAATCAACTGATATTTAGAAACAAAGAAAACTGTCCTAACTGCACATCAGAAAATACAGTTTTATTATAGTTTCACTGCGAATATCTGGAAGCAGAAAATACAAAAATGGCTCGAATGTAAAAGGCTGGAGGCGCATTATTGACAGGGCTACGGATAATGGTGTAGTCATTGTTCTGTAAAACAAAGTCACCCTGTCCTGAACCACAGACTCCGTTCTGACTTCTCAGATGCTGTAAGACCTGCCGAGATTGCCCAACCTTTGTGTTTTTGTTCCAGATTTGTGCATGGACAATAACTTGCTCTGAGGACGTGGCCAGGATGAGATTGTTTCCATCATAATTTGGCATGTTTATTCGAGTGACGTGTGTAGTTGCCGTCTCTGTGGCGCAATCGGTTAGCGCGTTCGGCTGTTAACCGAAAAGTTGGTGGTTCAATCCCACCCAGAGACGAAATGATATCCATCCCTAGGATGAAAAATTTTGTATACTTCGTCCCTCAGTGGGATCGAATCACCGCCTTGGTGCTTTTTATATTTCATGCCACGTTGATTTGATTTGTTTTCGCCGGTTCCAATATTAAACACGCCAAATGCTGTCTTTATGATTTCAAACAGTCAGTTCGCATCCAAAGGTTTAATCAATATGAATTTGAACCACCATGGAGAGACATTCACCTAACAGCAACAGTGGAACTAAAGGGGCCTATATTTTTCTCTTTAGATCAAAGAGTGTGAGACGGCGAATGAGAGGCTCTCCAACGCGCAACTGGTATTTGGGCGGAGAAAGCCAATCGTGGAAATAGAGAGAGAGTTTGTTTGCACTTGCAATATTCAAGAATGAGAGGAAAGGAATGCTGGGAGAAATCGTTTCAAAAAATCAGCAAGAGACAAAGAGTGCAAGTTCCTCCGTAGAATACTCGTAATCCCGCAAATTGATCACGGCCAATCCAGCGAAACTGTTAATCCATGGACAATCTGGCTCATTTTAGCATGGCCAATACACCGAACGTTCACATCTTTGCACTGCGGGAGGGACCTCGAGCAGGTAGAGAAAACCGATGCAGACACCGGGAGAACGTCCAAATACCGTAAGTTTGGGATGAATATCGGAATTGTTATGTATTATATATTATAGCCATTGCATTGTTATTTTTATGAGCCCGGTTAATTATCCTTGTTGCAGGAACATTATTATGGAAACAAAGTTAAGACATCCAAACTTGTGTATCTACTAAAGTTGTTTTTAGGGAGTCATAAAATGTGCGTCATGATAGATTCCAAACAGTTGATGACCAAGTACATCGACAGTTACAGACATGCTTCGCCGGTGACGTGTGGCGCCGTGATCGTCTCGTGGTTAGTGCTCTGCGTTGTGGCCGCAGCAATTTCGATTCAGTGTCACGGCAGCGATAATTTGATGAGTTTTTCGCAAATGAACTGATGAGGAATTCTCTGAGGAAAGGACTCTTTAAAACGGGCTCACATCTGAGTGCATGCTTCTGCTCCTGTTTGATGCTCCAGAATTCAAACGCTTGTGAATACGAGAATCTCTTCAGCTCCCAGTTTTTTATCTTAACTATTATCAGCAAGCATACTCCTCAGGTTCTTGTCTGGTTGGAAGTGAAAACAGTCTCTCTCAATTTGCTGCATCAGCTTCTTTGGCCATTCACCCAAAATGTTAAAGTGTCTCATGTAAAGACCCACGGAACCTTCGGTATACGCGGAGAATATTCTTGGTCTGGATGGTCCCTCCATCTCCATGAATTTCCTGACATCTGTCATGATGCAATGAAGAGGAGCGGGCAGGATTTTGGGAGATAATGCCAGTTGGCAATGGAGAAAATGGAAAAGAAGCGACACTCGAAAATCAAGCACTAGTTTTGTGAATGTTGGGAAACACTTCGAGACAGAGACACCGGGGAGAACGAAGGGCGCTGCCCGACTGCTCATCGACAGTGACGTCACATTTCCTTTGATTGGAATGAAGCGAGAATTCAACTGATATTTAGAAACTAAGAAAACTGTCCTTACTGCACATCAGAAAATACAGTTTAATTATAGTTTCATTGCGAATATCTGGAAGCAGAAAATACAACAATGGCCCGAATGTAGAAGGTTGGAGGGCGTTATTGGCAGGGCTACGGATAATGGCGTAGTCTTTGTTCTGTGACACATAATCACCCTGGCTTGTAACACAGACTCCGTTCTCTCTCCACAGATGCTGTCAGACCTGCTGAGATTGCCCAGCATTTTGTGTTTTTGTTCCAGATTGGTGCATCAACAAGAATGAGCTGTTACGATGTGGACAAGATGAGACTGTGTCCATCTTAAATTGGCTTGTTTATTGGAGCTCAAAGAGCATTTGTCGTCTCTGTGGCGCAATCGGTAAGCGCGTTCGGCTGTTAACTGTAAAGGTTGGTGGTTCGATCCCACCCAGAGACGAAGTGTTATCCCACCGCGGCTGAAGCGTATTTTACTTTGTCCCTCTGTGGGATCGAATCACCGCCTTGGTGCTTTTTATATTTCATGCCACGTTGATTTGATTTCTTTGCTCCGGTTCCAATATTAAACACGCCAAATTCTGTCTTTCTGATTTTAAACATTCAGTTCGCATCCAAAGGGTTAATGAATATGAATTTGAATTACCATAGAGAGACATTCACCCAATAGCAACAGTGGGATGAAAGGATCTTAGATTTTTCTCTTTGGATCAAAGAGGGCGAGACGGCGAATGAGAGACGCTCCAAAGTTCAACTGGTATGCGGGCGGAGATGTTGAGTCGTAGAAATAGAGAGAAAGTTGGTTTGCACTGACAATATTCAGCAATGAGAGGAAAGGGATACAGGATTAAATGGTTTTTAAAAAATCAGCAGGGGTCTTCGTGATCAAGCTCCTCCGTAGAATGCCAGTAAGTTAATGTGTATCTCGAAAATTAACGGGTGCAGAATTCTCTGTGTAAGACCTCTTTAAAGCGGGTCACAACTGAGTGCATGTTTCTGCTCCTGTTAAAGGCCCCTGAATTCAAACTGTTGTGAATACGAGAATCTCCTCAGATCACTGTTTTATATTTTCATCTATCATACTCCTCCGGGTCTTTTATTTTTGCAAGTGAAAACAGTCTCTCTCAATTTGTTACATCAGCTTCTTCGGCTATTCTCCCAAAACTTTCAAGTGTCTCAACCAAATACCCACTGAACCTTCTTTATACGCGGAGAATAATCTTGGTCTCGATAGTCCCTCCATGGAAATGAATTTCCTGACATCTGGTCATGAAGCAGTGAGGAGGAGTGGGCAGAATTCTGAGAAATAGAGCCACTTGGCAGTGGAGAAAAGGAAACGAAGCAACACACGAAAATCAAGCACTTTGTGAATGTTGGGAAAGACTTCGAGAAAGAGACTCCGGGGAGAACGAAGGGCGCTGCCCGACTGATCGTCGACAGTCAAGACACATTTCCTTTGGTTAGAATGAGAAATCAACTGATATTTAGAAACTAAGAAAACTGTCCTAACTGCACATCAGAAAATACAGTTTTATTATAGTTTCACTGCGAATATCTGGAAGCAGAAAATACAAAAATGGCTCGAATGTAAAAGGCTGGAGGCGCGTTATTGACAGGGCTACGGATAATGGTGTAGTCATTGTTCTGTAAAACAAAGTCACCCTGTCCTGAACCACAGACTCCGTTCTGACTTCTCAGATGCTGTAAGACCTGCCGAGATTGCCCAACCTTTGTGTTTTTGTTCCAGATTTGTGCATGGACAATAATTTGCTCTGAGGACGTGGCCAGGATGAGATTGTTTCCATCATAATTTGGCATGTTTATTCGAGTGACGTGAGTAGTTGCCGTCTCTGTGGCGCAATCGGTTAGCGCGTTCGGCTGTTAACCGAAAGGTTGGTGGTTCAATCCCACCCAGAGACGAAATGATATCCATCCCTAGGATGAAAAATTTTGTATACTTCGTCCCTCAGTGGGATCGAATCACCGCCTTGGTGCTTTTTATATTTCATGCCACGTTGATTTGATTTATTTTCGCCGGTTCCAATATTAAACACGCCAAATGCTGTCTTTATGATTTCAAACAGTCAGTTCGCATCCAAAGGTTTAATCAATATGAATTTGAACCACCATGGAGAGACATTCACCTAACAGCAACAGTGGAACTAAAGGGGCCTATATTTTTCTCTTTAGATCAAAGAGTGTGAGACGGCGAATGAGAGGCTCTCCAACGCGCAACTGGTATTTGGGCGGAGAAAGCCAATCGTGGAAATAGAGAGAGAGTTTGTTTGCACTTGCAATATTCAAGAATGAGAGGAAAGGAATGCTGGGAGAAATCGTTTCAAAAAATCAGCAAGAGACAAAGAGTGCAAGTTCCTCCGTAGAATACTCGTAATCCCGCAAATTGATCACGGCCAATCCAGCGAAACTGTTAATCCATGGACAATCTGGCTCATTTTAGCATGGCCAATACACCGAACGTTCACATCTTTGCACTGCGGGAGGGACCTCGAGCAGGTAGAGAAAACCGATGCAGACACCGGGAGAACGTCCAAATATCGTAAGTTTGGGATGAATATCGGAATTGTTATGTATTATATATTATAGCCATTGCATTGTTATTTTTATGAGCCCGGTTAATTATCCTTGTTGCAGGAACATTATTATGGAAACAAAGTTAAGACATCCAAACTTGTGTATCTACTAAAGTTGTTTTTAGGGAGTCATAAAATGTGCGTCATGATAGATTCCAAACAGTTGATGACCAAGTACATCGACAGTTACAGACATGCTTCGCCGGTGACGTGTGGCGCCGTGATCGTCTCGTGGTTAGTGCTCTGCGTTGTGGCCGCAGCAATTTCGATTCAGAGTCACGGCAGCGATAATTTGATGAGTTTTTCGCAAATGAACTGATGAGGAATTCTCTGAGGAAAGGACTCTTTAAAACGGGCTCACATCTAAGTGCATGCTTCTGCTCCTGTTTGATGCTCCAGAATTCAAACGCTTGTGAATACGAGAATCTCTTCAGCTCCCAGTTTTTTATCTTAACTATTATCAGCAAGCATACTCCTCAGGTTCTTGTCTGGTTGGAAGTGAAAACAGTCTCTCTCAATTTGCTGCATCAGCTTCTTTAGCCATTCACCCAAAATGTTAAAGTGTCTCATGTAAAGACCCACGGAACCTTCTGTATACGCGGAGAATATTCTTGGTCTGGATGGTCCCTCCATCTCCATGAATTTCCTGACATCTGTCATGATGCAATGAAGAGGAGCGGGCAGGATTTTGGGAGATAATGCCAGTTGGCAATGGAGAAAATGGAAAAGAAGCGACACTCGAAAATCAAGCACTAGTTTTGTGAATGTTGGGAAACACTTCGAGAAAGAGACACCGGGGAGAACGAAGGGCGCTGCCCGACTGCTCATCGACAGTGACGTCACATTTCCTTTGATTGGAATGATTCGAGAATTCAACTGATATTTAGAAACTAAGAAAACTGTCCTTACTGCACATCAGAAAATACAGTTTAATTATAGTTTCATTGCGAATATCTGGAAGCAGAAAATACAACAATGGCCCGAATGTAGAAGGTTGGAGGGCGTTATTGGCAGGGCTACGGATAATGGCGTAGTCTTTGTTCTGTGACACATAATCACCCTGGCTTGAAACACAGACTCCGTTCTCCCTCCACAGATGCTGTCAGACCTGCTGAGATTGCCCAGCATTTTGTGTTTTTGTTCCAGATTGGTGCATCAACAAGAATGAGCTGTTACGATGTGGACAAGATGAGACTGTGTCCATCTTAAATTGGCTTGTTTATTGGAGCTCAAAGAGCATTTGTCGTCTCTGTGGCGCAATCGGTAAGCGCGTTCGGCTGTTAACTGAAAGGTTGGTGGTTCGATCCCACTCAGAGACGAAGTGTTATCCCACCGCGGCTGAAGCGTATTTTACTTTGTCCCTCTGTGGGATCGAATCACCGCCTTGGTGCTTTTTATATTTCATGCCACGTTGATTTGATTTCTTTGCTCCGGTTCCAATATTAAACACGCCAAATTCTGTCTTTCTGATTTTAAACATTCAGTTCGCATCCAAAGGGTTAATGAATATGAATTTGAATTACCATAGAGAGACATTCACCCAATAGCAACAGTGGGATGAAAGGATCTTAGATTTTTCTCTTTGGATCAAAGAGGGCGAGACGGCGAATGAGAGACGCTCCAAAGTTCAACTGGTATGCGGGCGGAGATGTTGAGTCGTAGAAATAGAGAGAAAGTTGGTTTGCACTGACAATATTCAGCAATGAGAGGAAAGGGATACAGGATTAAATGGTTTTTAAAAAATCAGCAGGGGTCTTCGTGATCAAGCTCCTCCGTAGAATGCCAGTCGCCTGGCACGTTGATCTTGGCCAATCAAGCGAAACTGCTAGTTTAGGACAATCTGGCACACTTTAGCATGGCCAATCCACCGAACCTTCACATCTTTGGACTATGGGAGGGACCTAGAGCAGGCGGAGAAAATCGATGCAGAGACGGGAGGAAGTCCAAATGCCATATATTTGGGCTGAATGTCGAAATTGTTATGTGTTATCTATTATAGCGGTTCTTTTTATCAGCGTGGGTTAAAATGTATATATCCTTGTTGCAGGAACATTACTCTGGAACCAATGTTGAGGTATCCAAACTGTGTATCTACGAAACTTGTAATGAGAGAGTCATAAAGTGTTGGCCATGATAGATTCCAAACAGTTGATGATCAAGTACATCGGCAGTCACTGTGCACCTCGGCGGGAACGTGCGGCGTCGTGATCGTATAGTGGTTAGTACTTTGCCCTGTGGCTGCATCAACCTCGCTCCGACTCCGAGTCACGACAGCGGTAAGTTAATGTGTATCTCGAAAATTAACGGGTGCGGAATTCTCTGTGTAAGACCTCTTTAAAGCGGGTCACAACTGAGTGCATGTTTCTGCTCCTGTTAAAGGCCCCTGAATTCAAACTGTTGTGAATACGAGAATCTCCTCAGATCACTGTTTTATATTTTCATCTATCATACTCCTCCGGGTCTTTTATTTTTGCAAGTGAAAACAGTCTCTCTCAATTTGTTACATCAGCTTCTTCGGCTATTCTCCCAAAACTTTCAAGTGTCTCAACCAAATACCCACTGAACCTTCTTTATACGCGGAGAATAATCTTGGTCTCGATAGTCCCTCCATGGAAATGGATTTCCTGACATCTGGTCATGAAGCAGTGAGGAGGAGTGGGCAGAATTCTGAGAAATAGAGCCACTTGGCAGTGGAGAAAAGGAAACGAAGCAACACACGAAAATCAAGCACTTTGTGAATGTTGGGAAAGACTTCGAGAAAGAGACTCCGGGGAGAACGAAGGGCGCTGCCCGACTGATCGTCGACAGTCAAGACACATTTCCTTTGGTTAGAATGAGAAATCAACTGATATTTAGAAACTAAGAAAACTGTCCTAACTGCACATCAGAAAATACAGTTTTATTATAGTTTCACTGCGAATATCTGGAAGCAGAAAATACAAAAATGGCTCGAATGTAAAAGGCTGGAGGCGCGTTATTGACAGGGCTACGGATAATGGTGTAGTCATTGTTCTGTAAAACAAAGTCACCCTGTCCTGAACCACAGACTCCGTTCTGACTTCTCAGATGCTGTAAGACCTGCCGAGATTGCCCAACCTTTGTGTTTTTGTTCCAGATTTGTGCATGGACAATAATTTGCTCTGAGGACGTGGCCAGGATGAGATTGTTTCCATCATAATTTGGCATGTTTATTCGAGTGACGTGAGTAGTTGCCGTCTCTGTGGCGCAATCGGTTAGCGCGTTCGGCTGTTAACCGAAAGGTTGGTGGTTCAATCCCACCCAGAGACGAAATGATATCCATCCCTAGGATGAAAAATTTTGTATACTTCGTCCCTCAGTGGGATCGAATCACCGCCTTGGTGCTTTTTATATTTCATGCCACGTTGATTTGATTTGTTTTCGCCGGTTCCAATATTAAACACGCCAAATGCTGTCTTTATGATTTCAAACAGTCAGTTCGCATCCAAAGGTTTAATCAATATGAATTTGAACCACCATGGAGAGACATTCACCTAACAGCAACAGTGGAACTAAAGGGGCCTATATTTTTCTCTTTAGATCAAAGAGTGTGAGACGGCGAATGAGAGGCTCTCCAACGCGCAACTGGTATTTGGGCGGAGAAAGCCAATCGTGGAAATAGAGAGAGAGTTTGTTTGCACTTGCAATATTCAAGAATGAGAGGAAAGGAATGCTGGGAGAAATCGTTTCAAAAAATCAGCAAGAGACAAAGAGTGCAAGTTCCTCCGTAGAATACTCGTAATCCCGCAAATTGATCACGGCCAATCCAGCGAAACTGTTAATCCATGGACAATCTGGCTCATTTTAGCATGGCCAATACACCGAACGTTCACATCTTTGCACTGCGGGAGGGACCTCGAGCAGGTAGAGAAAACCGATGCAGACACCGGGAGAACGTCCAAATACCGTAAGTTTGGGATGAATATCGGAATTGTTATGTATTATATATTATAGCCATTGCATTGTTATTTTTATGAGCCCGGTTAATTATCCTTGTTGCAGGAACATTATTATGGAAACAAAGTTAAGACATCCAAACTTGTGTATCTACTAAAGTTGTTTTTAGGGAGTCATAAAATGTGCGTCATGATAGATTCCAAACAGTTGATGACCAAGTACATCGACAGTTACAGACATGCTTCGCCGGTGACGTGTGGCGCCGTGATCGTCTCGTGGTTAGTGCTCTGCGTTGTGGCCGCAGCAATTTCGATTCAGAGTCACGGCAGCGATAATTTCATGAGTTTTTCGCAAATGAACTGATGAGGAATTCTCTGAGGAAAGGACTCTTTAAAACGGGCTCACATCTGAGTGCATGCTTCTGCTCCTGTTTGATGCTCCAGAATTCAAACGCTTGTGAATACGAGAATCTCTTCAGCTCCCAGTTTTTTATCTTAACTATTATCAGCAAGCATACTCCTCAGGTTCTTGTCTGGTTGGAAGTGAAAACAGTCTCTCTCAATTTGCTGCATCAGCTTCTTTGGCCATTCACCCAAAATGTTAAAGTGTCTCATGTAAAGACCCACGGAACCTTCTGTATACGCGGAGAATATTCTTGGTCTGGATGGTCCCTCCATCTCCATGAATTTCCTGACATCTGTCATGATGCAATGAAGAGGAGCGGGCAGGATTTTGGGAGATAATGCCAGTTGGCAATGGAGAAAATGGAAAAGAAGCGACACTCGAAAATCAAGCACTAGTTTTGTGAATGTTGGGAAACACTTCGAGAAAGAGACACCGGGGAGAACGAAGGGCGCTGCCCGACTGCTCATCGACGGTGACGTCACATTTCCTTTGATTGGAATGATTCGAGAATTCAACTGATATTTAGAAACTAAGAAAACTGTCCTTACTGCACATCAGAAAATACAGTTTAATTATAGTTTCATTGCGAATATCTGGAAGCAGAAAATACAACAATGGCCCGAATGTAGAAGGTTGGAGGGCGTTATTGGCAGGGCTACGGATAATGGCGTAGTCTTTGTTCTGTGACACATAATCACCCTGGCTTGAAACACAGACTCCGTTCTCTCTCCACAGATGCTGTCAGACCTGCTGAGATTGCCCAGCATTTTGTGTTTTTGTTCCAGATTGGTGCATCAACAAGAATGAGCTGTTACGATGTGGACAAGATGAGACTGTGTCCATCTTAAATTGGCTTGTTTATTGGAGCTCAAAGAGCATTTGTCGTCTCTGTGGCGCAATCGGTAAGCGCGTTCGGCTGTTAACTGAAAGGTTGGTGGTTCGATCCCACCCAGAGACGAAGTGTTATCCCACCGCGGCTGAAGCGTATTTTACTTTGTCCCTCTGTGGGATCGAATCACCGCCTTGGTGCTTTTTATATTTCATGCCACGTTGATTTGATTTCTTTGCTCCGGTTCCAATATTAAACACGCCAAATTCTGTCTTTCTGATTTTAAACATTCAGTTCGCATCCAAAGGGTTAATGAATATGAATTTGAATTACCATAGAGAGACATTCACCCAATAGCAACAGTGGGATGAAAGGATCTTAGATTTTTCTCTTTGGATCAAAGAGGGCGAGACGGCGAATGAGAGACGCTCCAAAGTTCAACTGGTATGCGGGCGGAGATGTTGAGTCGTAGAAATAGAGAGAAAGTTGGTTTGCACTGACAATATTCAGCAATGAGAGGAAAGGGATACAGGATTAAATGGTTTTTTAAAAATCAGCAGGGGTCTTCGTGATCAAGCTCCTCCGTAGAATGCCAGTAAGTTAATGTGTATGTCGAAAATTAACGGCTGCAGAATTCTCTGTGTAAGACCTCTTTAAAGCGGGTCACAACTGAGTGCATGTTTCTGCTCCTGTTAAAGGCCCCTGAATTCAAACTGTTGTGAATACGAGAATCTCCTCAGATCACTGTTTTATATTTTCATCTATCATACTCCTCCGGGTCTTTTATTTTTGCAAGTGAAAACAGTCTCTCTCAATTTGTTACATCAGCTTCTTCGGCTATTCTCCCAAAACTTTCAAGTGTCTCAACCAAATACCCACTGAACCTTCTTTATACGCGGAGAATAATCTTGGTCTCGATAGTCCCTCCATGGAAATGAATTTCCTGACATCTGGTCATGAAGCAGTGAGGAGGAGTGGGCAGAATTCTGAGAAATAGAGCCACTTGGCAGTGGAGAAAAGGAAACGAAGCAACACACGAAAATCAAGCACTTTGTGAATGTTGGGAAAGACTTCGAGAAAGAGACTCCGGGGAGAACGAAGGGCGCTGCCCGACTGATCGTCGACAGTCAAGACACATTTCCTTTGGTTAGAATGAGAAATCAACTGATATTTAGAAACAAAGAAAACTGTCCTAACTGCACATCAGAAAATACAGTTTTATTATAGTTTCACTGCGAATATCTGGAAGCAGAAAATACAAAAATGGCTCGAATGTAAAAGGCTGGAGGCGCGTTATTGACAGGGCTACGGATAATGGTGTAGTCATTGTTCTGTAAAACAAAGTCACCCTGTCCTGAACCACAGACTCCGTTCTGACTTCTCAGATGCTGTAAGACCTGCCGAGATTGCCCAACCTTTGTGTTTTTGTTCCAGATTTGTGCATGGACAATAATTTGCTCTGAGGACGTGGCCAGGATGAGATTGTTTCCATCATAATTTGGCATGTTTATTCGAGTGACGTGAGTAGTTGCCGTCTCTGTGGCGCAATCGGTTAGCGCGTTCGGCTGTTAACCGAAAGGTTGGTGGTTCAATCCCACCCAGAGACGAAATGATATCCATCCCTAGGATGAAAAATTTTGTATACTTCGTCCCTCAGTGGGATCGAATCACCGCCTTGGTGCTTTTTATATTTCATGCCACGTTGATTTGATTTATTTTCGCCGGTTCCAATATTAAACACGCCAAATGCTGTCTTTATGATTTCAAACAGTCAGTTCGCATCCAAAGGTTTAATCAATATGAATTTGAACCACCATGGAGAGACATTCACCTAACAGCAACAGTGGAACTAAAGGGGCCTATATTTTTCTCTTTAGATCAAAGAGTGTGAGACGGCGAATGAGAGGCTCTCCAACGCGCAACTGGTATTTGGGCGGAGAAAGCCAATCGTGGAAATAGAGAGAGAGTTTGTTTGCACTTGCAATATTCAAGAATGAGAGGAAAGGAATGCTGGGAGAAATCGTTTCAAAAAATCAGCAAGAGACAAAGAGTGCAAGTTCCTCCGTAGAATACTCGTAATCCCGCAAATTGATCACGGCCAATCCAGCGAAACTGTTAATCCATGGACAATCTGGCTCATTTTAGCATGGCCAATACACCGAACGTTCACATCTTTGCACTGCGGGAGGGACCTCGAGCAGGTAGAGAAAACCGATGCAGACACCGGGAGAACGTCCAAATATCGTAAGTTTGGGATGAATATCGGAATTGTTATGTATTATATATTATAGCCATTGCATTGTTATTTTTATGAGCCCGGTTAATTATCCTTGTTGCAGGAACATTATTATGGAAACAAAGTTAAGACATCCAAACTTGTGTATCTACTAAAGTTGTTTTTAGGGAGTCATAAAATGTGCGTCATGATAGATTCCAAACAGTTGATGACCAAGTACATCGACAGTTACAGACATGCTTCGCCGGTGACGTGTGGCACCGTGATCGTCTCGTGGTTAGTGCTCTGCGTTGTGGCCGCAGCAATTTCGATTCAGAGTCACGGCAGCGATAATTTCATGAGTTTTTCGCAAATGAACTGATGAGGAATTCTCTGAGGAAAGGACTCTTTAAAACGGGCTCACATCTAAGTGCATGCTTCTGCTCCTGTTTGATGCTCCAGAATTCAAACGCTTGTGAATACGAGAATCTCTTCAGCTCCCAGTTTTTTATCTTAACTATTATCAGCAAGCATACTCCTCAGGTTCTTGTCTGGTTGGAAGTGAAAACAGTCTCTCTCAATTTGCTGCATCAGCTTCTTTAGCCATTCACCCAAAATGTTAAAGTGTCTCATGTAAAGACCCACGGAACCTTCTGTATACGCGGAGAATATTCTTGGTCTGGATGGTCCCTCCATCTCCATGAATTTCCTGACATCTGTCATGATGCAATGAAGAGGAGCGGGCAGGATTTTGGGAGATAATGCCAGTTGGCAATGGAGAAAATGGAAAAGAAGCGACACTCGAAAATCAAGCACTAGTTTTGTGAATGTTGGGAAACACTTCGAGAAAGAGACACCGGGGAGAACGAAGGGCGCTGCCCGACTGCTCATCGACAGTGACGTCACATTTCCTTTGATTGGAATGATTCGAGAATTCAACTGACATTTAGAAACTAAGAAAACTGTCCTTACTGCACATCAGAAAATACAGTTTAATTATAGTTTCATTGCGAATATCTGGAAGCAGAAAATACAACAATGGCCCGAATGTAGAAGGTTGGAGGGCGTTATTGGCACGGCTACGGATAATGGCGTAGTCTTTGTTCTGTGACACATAATCACCCTGGCTTGAAACACAGACTCCGTTCTCTCTCCACAGATGCTGTCAGACCTGCTGAGATTGCCCAGCATTTTGTGTTTTTGTTCCAGATTGGTGCATCAACAAGAATGAGCTGTTACGATGTGGACAAGATGAGACTGTGTCCATCTTAAATTGGCTTGTTTATTGGAGCTAAATGAGCATTTGTCGTCTCTGTGGCGCAATCGGTCAGCGCGTTCGGCTGTTAACTGAAAGGTTGGTGGTTCGATCCCACCCAGAGACGAAGTGTTATCCCACCGCGGCTGAAGCGTATTTTACTTTGTCCCTCTGTGGGATCGAATCACCGCCTTGGTGCTTTTTATATTTCATGCCACGTTGATTTGATTTCTTTGCTCCGGTTCCAATATTAAACACGCCAAATGCTGTCTTTATGATTTCAAACAGTCAGTTCGCATCCAAAGCTTTAATCAATATGAATTTGAACCACCATGGAGAGACATTCGCCTAACAGCAACAGTGGAACGAAAGGGGCCTAGATTTTTCTCTTTCGATCAAAGAGTGTGAGACGGCGAATGAGAGGCGCTCCAACGCGCAACTGGTATTTGGGCGGAGAAACTCAATCGTGGAAATAGAGAGAGAGTTTGTTTGCACTTGCAATATTCAAGAATGAGAGGAAAGGAATGCTGGGAGAAATCGTTTCAAAAAATCAGCAAGAGACAAAGAGACCAAGTTCCTCCGTAGAATACCCGTAATTCCGCAAATTGATCACGGCCAATCCAGCGAAACTGTTAATCCATGGACAATCTGGCTCATTTTAGCATGGCCAATACACCGAACGTTCACATCTTTGCACTGCGGGAGGGACCTCGAGCAGGTAGAGGAAACCGATGCAGACACCGGGAGAACGTCCAAATACCATAAGTTTGGGATGAATATCGGAATTGTTATGTATTATATATTATAGCCATTGCATTGTTATTTTTATGAGCCCGGTTAATTATCTTTGTTGCAGGAACATTATTATGGAACCAAAGTTAAGGCATCCAAACTTGTGTATCTACTAAAGTTGTTTTTAGGGAGTCATAAACTGTGCGTCATGATAGATTCCAAACAGTTGATGACCAAGTACATCGACAGTTACAGACATGCTTCGCCGGTGACGTGTGGCGCCGTGATCGTCTCGTGGTTAGTGCTCTGCGTTGTGGCCGCAGCAATTTCGATTCAGAGTCACGGCAGCGATAATTTGATGAGTTTTTCGCAAATGAACTGATGAGGAATTCTCTGAGGAAAGGACTCTTTAAAACGAGCACACATCTGAGTGCATGCTTCTGCTCCTGTTTGATGCACCAGGATTCAAACGCTTGTGAATACGAGAATCTCTTCAGCTCCCAGTTTTTTATTTTAACTATTATCAGCAAGCATACTCCTCAGGTTCTTGTCTGGTTGGAAGTGAAAACAGTCTCTCTCAATTTGCTGCATCAGCTTCTTTGGCCATTCACCCAAAATGTTCAAGTGTCTCAAGTAAAGACCCACGGAACCTTCTGTATACGCGGAGAATATTCTTGGTCTGGATGGTCCCTCCATCTCCATGAATTTCCTGACATCTGTCATGATGCAATGAAGAGGAGCGGGCAGGATTTTGGGAGATAATGCCAGTTGGCAATGGAGAAAATGGAAAAGAAGCGACACACGAAAATCCAGCACTAGTTTTGTGAATGATGGGAAACACTTCGAGAAAGAGACACCGGGGAGAACGAAGGGCGCTGCCCGACTGCTCATCGACAGTGACGTCACATTTCCTTTGGTTAGAATGATTCGAGAAATCAACTGATATTTAGAATCTAAGAAAACTGTCCTTACTGCACTTCAGAATATACAGTTTAATTATAGTTTCATTGCGAATATCTGGAAGCAGAAAATACAACAATGGCTCGAATGTAGAAGGCTGGAGGGCGTTATTGACAGGGCTACGGATAATGGCGTAGTCTTTGTTCTGTGACACATAATCAACCTGGCTTGAAGCACAGACTCCGTTCTCTCTCCACAGATGCTGTCAGACCTGCTGAGATTGCCCAGCATTTTGTGTTTTTATTCCAGATTGGTGCATCAACAAGAATGAACTGTTACGATGTGGACAAGATGAGACATGTGTGCATCTTAAATTGGCTTGTTTATTGGAGCTGAAAGAGCATTTGTCGTCTCTGTGGCGCAATCGGTCAGCGCGTTCGACTATTAACTGAAAGGTTGGTGGTTCAATCCCACCCAGAGACGGTACGATATCCCACCCAAGGATGAAATATTTTGTTTACTTCGTCCCTCTGTGGGATCGAATCACCGCCTTGGTGATTTTATATTTCATGCCACGTTGATTTGATTTATTTTCTCCGGTTCCAATATTAAACACGCCAAATGCTGTCTTTATGATTTCAAACAGTCAGTCCGCATCCAAAGGTTGAACCAATATGTATTTGAACCACCATGGAGAGACATTCACCTAACAGCAACAGTGGAACGAAAGGGGCCTAGATTTTTCTCTTTAGATCAAAGAGTGTGAGACGGCGAATGAGAGGCGCTCCAACGCGCAACTGGTATTTGGGCGGAGAAAGTCAATCGTGGAAATAGAGAGAGAGTTTGTTTGCACTTGCAATATTCAAGAATGAGAGGAAAGGAATGCTGGGAGAAATCGTTTCAAAAAATCAGCAAGAGACAAAGAGACCAAGTTCCTCCGTAGAATACCCGTAATCCCGCAAATTGATCACGGCCAATCCAGCGAAACTGTTAATCCATGGACAATCTGGCTCATTTTAGCATGGCCAATACACCGAACGTTCACATCTTTGCACTGCGGGAGGGACCTCGAGCAGGTAGAGAAAACTGATGCAGACACCGGGAGAACGTCCAAATACCATAAGTTTGGGATGAATATCGGAATTGTTATGTATTGTATATTATAGCCATTGCATTGTTATTTTTATGAGCCCGGTTAATTATCCTTGTTGCAGGAACATTATTATGGAACCAAAGTTAAGGCATCCAAACTTGTGTATCTACTAAAGTTGTTTTTAGGGAGTCATAAACTGTGCGTCATGATAGATTCCAAACAGTTGATGACCAAGTACATCGACAGTTACAGACATGCTTCGCCGGTGACGTGTGGCGCCGTGATCGTCTCGTGGTTAGTGCTATCCGTTGTGGCCGCAGCAATTTCGATTCAGAGTCACGGCAGCGATAATTTGATGAGTTTTTCGCAAATGAACTGATGAGGAATTCTCTGAGGAAAGGACTCTTTAAAACGGGCTCACATCTGAATGCATGCTTCTGCTCCTGTTTGATGCTCCAGAATTCAAACGCTTGTGAATACGAGAATCTCTTCAGCTCCCAGTTTTTTATTTTAACTATTATCAGCAAGCATACACCTCAGGTTCTTGTCTGGTTGGAAGTGAAAACAGTCTCTCTCAATTTGCTGCATCTGCGTCTTTGGCCATTCACCCAAAATGTTCAAGTGCCTCAAGTAAAGACCCACGGAACCTTCTGTATACGCGGAGAATATTCTTGGTCTGGATGGTCCCTCCATCTCCATGAATTTCCTGACATCTCTCATGATGCAATGAAGAGGAGCGGGCAGGATTTTGGGAGATAATGCCAGTTGGCAATGGAGAAAATGGAAATGAAGCGACACACGAAAATCAAGCACTAGTTTTGTGAATGTTGGGAAACACTTCGAGAAAGAGACACCGGGGAGAACGAAGAGCGCTGCCCGACTGCTCATCGACAGTGACGTCACATTTCCTTTGGTTAGAATGATTCGAGAAATCAACTGATATTTAGAATCTAAGAAAACTGTCCTTACTGCACATCAGAATATACAGTTTAATTATAGTTTCATTGCGAATATCTGGAAGCAGAAAATACAACAATGGCTCGAATGTAGAAGGCTGGAGGGCGTTATTGACAGGGCTACGGATAATGGCGTAGTCTTTGTTCTGTGACACATAATCACCCTGGCTTGAAACACAGACTCCGTTCTCTCTCCACAGATGCTGTCAGACCTGCTGAGATTGCCCAGCATTTTGTGTTTTTGTTCCAGATTGGTGCATCAACAAGAATGAGCTGTTACGATGTGGACAAGATGAGACTGTGTCCATCTTAAATTGGCTTGTTTATTGGCGCTAAAAGAGCATTTGCCGTCTCTGTGGCGCAATCTGTCAGCGCGCTCGGCTGTTAACCGAAAGGTTGGTGGTTCGATCCCACCCAGAGACGAAGTGTTATCCCACCCCGCGTGAACCGCATTTTACTTTGTCCCTCTCTGGGATCGAATCACCGCCTTGGTGCTTTTGATATTTCATGCCACGTTGATTTGATTTCTTTTCTCCAGTTCCAATATTAAACACGCCAAATGCTGTCTTTCTGATTTTAAACATCCAGTTCGCATCCAAAGGGTTAATGAATATGAATTTGAATTACCATAGAGAGACATTCACCCAATAGCAACAGTGGGATGAAAGGATCTTAGATTTTTCTCTTCGGATCAAAGAGGGCGAGACGGCGAATGAGAGACGCTCCAAAGTTCAACTGGTATGCGGGCGGAGATGTTGATCGTAGAAATAGAGAGAAAGTTGGTTTGCACTGACAATATTCAGGAATGAGAGGAAAGGGATACAGGATGAAATGGTTTTTAAAAAATCAGCAGGGGTCTTCGTGATCAAGCTCCTCCGTAGAATGCCAGTCACCTGGCACGTTGATCTTGGCCAATCCAGCGAAACTGCTAGTCTATGGACCATCTGGCACACTTTAGCATGGCCAATCCACCGAACCTTCACATCTTTGGACTGTGGGAGGGATTTCGAGCAGGCGGAGAAAATCGATGCAGAGACGGGAGAAAGTCCAAATGCCATAAATTTGGTCTGAATGTCGAAATTGTTATGTGTTATCTATTATAGCGGTTCTTTTTATCAGCGTGGGTTAAAATGTATATATCCTTGTTGCAGGAACATTACTCTGGAACCAATGTTGAGGTATCCAAACTGTGTATCTACGAAACTTGTAATGAGAGAGTCATAAAGTGTTGGCCATGATAGATTCCAAACAGTTGATGATCAAGTACATCGGCAGTCACTGTGCACCTCGGCGGTAACGTGTGGCGTCGTGATCGTATAGTGGTTAGTACTTTGCGCTGTGGCTGCAGCAACCTTCTTCGACTCCGAGTCACGACAGCGGTAAGTTAATGTGTATCTCGGAAAGGAATGGGTGTGGAATTCTCTGTGTAAGGCTTCTTTAAAGCGAGTCACGTCTGAGTGCATGTTTCTGCTCCTGTTGGAGGCACCTGAATTCAAACTGTTGTGAATACGAGAATCTCCTCAGATCACGGTTTTATATTTTAACTATTTTCATCTATCATACTCCTCCGGGTCTTTTATTTTTGCAAGTGAAAACAGTCTCTCTCAATTTGTTCCATCAGCTTCTTCGGCTATTCACCCAAAACTTTCAAGTGTCTCAACCAAATACCCACTGAACCTTCTTTATACGCGGAGAATAATCTTGGTCTCGATAGTCCCTCCATGGAAATGAATTTCCTGACATCTGGTCATGAAGCAGTGAGGAGTGGGCAGAATTCTGAGAAATAGAGCCACTTAGCAGTGGAGAAAAGGATACGAAGCAACACACGAAAATCAAGCAGTAGGTTTGTGAATGTTTGGAAACACTTCGAGAAAGAGACTCCGGGAAGAACGAAGGGCGCTGCCCGACTGATCGTCGACAGTCAAGGCACATTTCCTTTGGTTAGAATGAGAAATCAACTGATATTTAGAAACTAAGAAAACTGTCCTAACTGCACATCAGAAAATACAGTTTTATTATAGTTTTACTGCGAATATCTGGAAGCAGAAAATACAAAAATGGCTCGAATGTAAAAGGCTGGAGGCGCGTTATTGACAGGGCTACGGATAATGGTGTAGTCATTGTTCTGTAACACAAAGTCACCCTGTCTTGAACCACAGACTCCGTTCTGACTTCTCAGATGCTGTAAGACCTGCCGAGATTGCCCAACCTTTTGTGTTTTTGTTCCAGATTTGTGCATGGACAATAATTTGCTCTGAGGACGTGGCCAGGATGAGATTTTTTCCATCATAATTTGGCATGTTTATTCGAGTGACGTGAGCAGTTGCCGTCTCTGTGGCGCAATCGGTTAGCGCGTTCGGCTGTTGACCGCAAGGTTGGTGTTCGATCTCACCGAGAGACGTAATGATATCCCTCCCGAGGATCAAATTTTTTGTCTACTTCGTCCCTCTGTGGGATCGAATCACCGCCTTGGTGCTTTTTATATTTCATGCCACGTTGATTTGATTTATTTTCTCCGGTTCCAATATTAAACACGCCAAATGCTGTCTTTATGATTTCAAACAGTCAGTTCGCATCCAAAGGTTTATCAATATGGATTTGAACCACCATGGAGAGACATTCACCTAACAGCAACAGTGGAACGAAAGGGGTCTAGATTTTTCTCTTTAGATCAAAGAGTGTGAGACGGTGAATGAGAGGCACTGCAACGCGCAACTGGTATTTGGGCGGAGAAAGACAATCGTGGAAATAGAGAGAGAGTTTGTTTGCACTTGCAATATTCAAGAATGAGAGGAAAGGAATGCTGGGAGAAATGGTTTCAAAAAATCAGCAAGAGACAAAGAGACCAAGTTCCTCCGTAGAATACCCGTAAACCCGCAAATTGATCACGGCCAATCCAGCGAAACTGTTAATCCATGAACAATCTGGCTCATTTTAGCATGGCCAATACACCGAATGTTCACATCTTTGCACTGCGGGAGGGACCTCGAGCAGGTAGAGAAAACCGATGCAGACACCGGGAGAACGTCCAAATACCATAAGTTTGGGATGAATATCGGAATTGTTATGTATTATATATTATAGCCATTGCATTGTTATTTTTATGAGCCCGGTTAATTATCCTTGTTGCAGGAACATTATTATGGAACCAAAGTTAAGGCATCCAAACTTGTGTATCTACTAAAGTTGTTTTTAGGGAGTCATAAACTGTGCGTCATGATAGATTCCAAACAGTTGATGACCAAGTACATCGACAGTTACAGACATGCTTCGCCGGTGACGTGTGGCGCCGTGATCCTCTCGTGGTTAGTGCTCTGCGTTGTGGCCGCAGCAATTTCGATTCAGAGTCACGGCAGCGATAATTTGATGAGGTTTTCGCAAATGAACTGATGAGGAATTCTCTGAGGAAAGGACTCTTTAAAACGGGCTCACATCTGAGTGCATGCTTCTGCTCCTGTTTGATGCTCCAGAATTCAAACGCTTGTGAATACGAGAATCTCTTCAGCTCCCAGTTTTTTATTTTAACTATTATCATCAAGCATGCTCCTCAGGTTCTTGTCTGGTTGGAAGTGAAAATAGTCTCTCTCAATTTGCTGCATCAGCTTCTTTGGCCATTCACCCAAAACGTTCAAGTGTCTCAAGTAAAGACCCACGGAACTTTCTGTATACGCGGAGAATATTCTTGGTCTGGATGGTCCCTCCATCTCCATGAATTTCCTGACATCTCTCGTGATGCAATGAAGAGGAGCGGGCAGGATTTTGGGAGATAATGCCAGTTGGCAATGGAGAAAATGGAAAAGAAGCGACACACGAAAATCAAGCACTAGTTTTGTGAATGTTGGGAAACACTTCGAGAAAGAGACACCGGGGAGAACGAAGAGCGCTGCCCGACTGCTCATCGACAGTGACGTCACATTTCCTTTGGTTAGAATGATTCGAGAAATCAACTGATATTTAGAATCTAAGAAAACTGTCCTTACTGCACATCAGAATATACAGTTTAATTATAGTTTCATTGCGAATATCTGGAAGCAGAAAATACAACAATGGCTCGAATGTAGAAGGCTGGAGGGCGTGATTGACAGGGCTACGGATAATGGCGTAGTCTTTGTTCTGTGACACATAATCAACCTGGCTTGAAGCACAGACTCCGTTCTCTCTCCACAGATGCTGTCAGACCTGCTGAGATTGCCCAGCATTTTGTGTTTTTGTTCCAGATTGGTGCATCAACAAGAATGAGCTGTTACGATGTGGACAAGATGAGACATGTGCGCATCTTAAATTGGCTTGTTTATTGGAGCTGAAAGAGCATTAGTCGTCTCTGTGGCGCAATCGGTCAGCGCGTTCGGCTGTTAACTGGAAGGTTGGTGGTTCGATCCCACCCAGAGACGGAATGATATCCCACCCAAACATGGAATATTTTGTATACTTCGTCCCTCTGTGGGATCGAATCACCGCCTTGGTGCTTTTTATATTTCATACCACTTTGATTTGATTTATTTTCTCCGGTACCAATATTAAACACGCCAAATGCTGTCTTTATGATTTCAAACAGTCAGTTCGCATCCAAAGGTTGAACCAATATGAATTTGAACCACCATGGAGAGACATTCACCTAACAGCAACAGTGGAACGAAAGGGGCCTAGATTTTTCTCTTTAGATCAAAGAGTGTGAGACGGCTAATGAGAGGCGCTCCAACGCGCAACTGGTATTTGGGCGGAGAAAGCCAATCGTGGAAATAGAGAGAGAGTTTGTTTGCACTTGCAATATTTAAGAATGAGAGGAAAGGAATGCTGGGAGAAATCGATTCAAAAAATCAGCAAGAGACAAAGAGAGCAAGTTCCTCCGTAGAATACCCGTAATCCCGCAAGTTGATCACGGCCAATCCAGCGAACTGTTAATCCATGGACAATCTGGCTCATTTTACCATGGCCAATACACCGAAAGTTCACATCCTTGCACTGCGGGAGGGACCTCGAGCAGGTAGAGAAAACCGATGCAGACACCGGGAGAACGTCCAAATACCATAGGTTTGCGATGAGTATCGGAATTGTTATGTATTATATATTATAGCCATTGCATTGTTATTTTTATGAGCCCGGTTAATTATCCTTGTTGCAGGAACATTATGATGGAACCAAAGTTAAGGCATCCAAACTTGTGTATCTACTAAAGTTGTTTTTAGGGAGTCATAAACTGTGCGTCATGATAGATTCCAAACAGTTGATGACCAAGTACATCGACAGTTACAGACATGCTTCGCCGGTGACGTGTGGCGCCGTGATCGTCTCGTGGTTAGTGCTATCCGTTGTGGCCGCAGCAATTTCGAATCAGAGTCACGGCAGCGATAATTTGCTGAGTTTTTCGCAAATGAACTGATGAGGAATTCTCTGAGGAAAGTACTCTTTAAAACGGGCTCACATCTGAGTGCATGCTTCTGCTCCTGTTTGATGCTCCAGAATTCAAACGCTTGTGAATACGAGAATCTCTTCAGCTCCCACTTTTTTATTTTACCTATTATCATCAAGCATAGTCCTCAGGTTCTTGTCTGGTTGGAAGTGAAAACAGTCTCTCTCAATTTGCTGCATCAGCCTCTTTGGCCATTCACCCAAAATGTTCAAGTGCCTCAAGTAAAGACCCACGGAACCTTCTGTATACGCGGAGAATATTCTTGGTCTGGATGGTCCCTCCATCTCCATGAATTTCCTGACATCTGACATGATGCAATGAAGAGGAGCGGGCAGGATTTTGGGAGATAATGCCAGTTGGCAATGGAGAAAATGGAAAAGAAGCGACACACGAAAATCAAGCACTAGTTTTGTGAATGTTGGGAAACACTTCGAGAAAGAGACACCGGGGAGAACGAAGGGCGCTGCCCGACTGCTCATCGGCAGTGACGTCACATTTCCATTGGTTCGAATGATTCGAGAAATCAACTGATATTTAGAACCTAAGAAAACTGTCCTTACTGCACATCAGAATATACAGTTTATTATAGTTTCATTGCGAATATCTGGAAGCAGAAAATACAACAATGGCTCGAATGTAGAAGGCTGGAGGGCGTTATTGATAGGGCTACGGATAATGGCGTAGTCTTTGTTCTGTGACACATAATCAACCTGGCTTGAAGCACAGACTCCGTTCTCTCTCCACAGATGCTGTCAGACCTGCTGAGATTGCCCAGCATTTTGTGTTTTTGTTCCAGATTGGTGCATCAACAAGAAGGAACTGTTACGATGTGGACAAGATGAGACTGTGTCCATCTTAAATTGGCTTGTTTATTGGAGCTAAAAGAGCATTTGTCGTCTCTGTGGCGCAATCTGTCAGCGCGCTCGGCTGTTAACCTAAAGGTTGGTGGTTCGATCCCACCCAGAGACGAAGTGTTATCCCACCCCGCGTGAACCCTCTCTGGGATCGAATCACCGCCTTGGTGCTTTTGATATTTCATGCCACGTTGATTTGATTTCTTTTCTCCAGTTCCAATATTAAACACGCCAAATGCTGTCTTTCTGCTTTTAAACATCCAGTTCGCATCCAAAGGGTTAATGAATATGAATTTGAATTACCATAGAGAGACATTCACCCAATAGCAACAGTGGGATGAAAGGATCTTAGATTTTTCTCTTCGGATCAAAGAGGGCGAGACGGCGAATGAGAGACGCTCCAAAGTTCAACTGGTATGCGGGCGGAGATGTTGATCGTAGAAATAGAGAGAAAGTTGGTTTGCACTGACAATATTCAGGAATGAGAGGAAAGGGATACAGGATGAAATGGTTTTTTAAAAATCAGCAGGGGTCTTCGTGATCAAGCTCCTCCGTAGAATGCCAGTCACCTGGCACGTTGATCTTGGCCAATCCAGCGAAACTGCTAGTCTATGGACCATCTGGCACACTTTAGCATGGCCAATCCACCGAACCTTCACATCTTTGGACTGTGGGAGGGATCTCGAGCAGGCGGAGAAAATCGATGCAGAGACGGGAGAAAGTCCAAATGCCATAAATTTGGTCTGAATGTCGAAATTGTTATGTGTTATCTATTATAGCGGTTCTTTTTATCAGCGTGGGTTAAAATGTATATATCCTTGTTGCAGGAACATTACTCTGGAACCAATGTTGAGGTATCCAAACTGTGTATCTACGAAACTTGTAATGAGAGAGTCATAAAGTGTTGGCCATGATAGATTCCAAACAGTTGATGATCAAGTACATCGGCAGTCACTGTGCACCTCGGCGGTAACGTGTGGCGTCGTGATCGTATAGTGGTTAGTACTTTGCGCTGTGGCTGCAGCAACCTTCTTCGACTCCGAGTCACGACAGCGGTAAGTTAATGTGTATCTCGGAAAGGAATGGGTGTGGAATTCTCTGTGTAAGGCTTCTTTAAAGCGGGTCACATCTGAGTGCATGTTTCTGCTCCTGTTGGAGGCACCTGAATTCAAACTGTTGTGAATACGAGAATCTCCTCAGATCACGGTTTTATATTTTAACTATTTTCATCTATCATACTCCTCCGGGTCTTTTATTTTTGCAAGTGAAAACAGTCTCTCTCAATTTGTTCCATCAGCTTCTTCGGCTATTCACCCAAAACTTTCAAGTGTCTCAACCAAATACCCACTGAACCTTCTTTATACGCGGAGAATAATCTTGGTCTCGATAGTCCCTCCATGGAAATGAATTTCCTGACATCTGGTCATGAAGCAGTGAGGGGTGGGCAGAATTCTGAGAAATAGAGCCACTTAGCAGTGGAGAAAAGGATACGAAGCAACACACGAAAATCAAGCAGTAGGTTTGTGAATGTTTGGAAACACTTCGAGAAAGAGACTCCGGGAAAAACGAAGGGCGCTGCCCGACTGATCGTCGACAGTCAAGGCACATTTCCTTTGGTTAGAATGAGAAATCAACTGATATTTAGAAACTAAGAAAACTGTCCTAACTGCACATCAGAAAATACAGTTTTATTATAGTTTTACTGCGAATATCTGGAAGCAGAAAATACAAAAATGGCTCGAATGTAAAAGGCTGGAGGCGCGTTATTGACAGGGCTACGGATAATGGTGTAGTCATTGTTCTGTAACACAAAGTCAGCCTGTCTTGAACCACAGACTCCGTTCTGACTTCTCAGATGCTGTAAGACCTGCCGAGATTGCCCAACCTTTTGTGTTTTTGTTCCAGATTTGTGCATGGACAATAATTTGCTCTGAGGACGTGGCCAGGATGAGATTTTTTCCATCATAATTTGGCATGTTTATTCGAGTGACGTGAGCAGTTGCCGTCTCTGTGGCGCAATCGGTTAGCGCGTTCGGCTGTTGACCGCAAGGTTGGTGTTCGATCTCACCGAGAGACGTAATGATATCCCTCCCGAGGATCAAATTTTTTGTCTACTTCGTCCCTCTGTGGGATCGAATCACCGCCTTGGTGCTTTTTATATTTCATGCCACGTTGATTTGATTTATTTTCTCCGGTTCCAATATTAAACACGCCAAATGCTGTCTTTATGATTTCAAACAGTCAGTTCGCATCCAAAGGTTTATCAATATGGATTTGAACCACCATGGAGAGACATTCACCTAACAGCAACAGTGGAACGAAAGGGGCCTAGATTTTTCTCTTTAGATCAAAGAGTGTGAGACGGTGAATGAGAGGCACTGCAACGCGCAACTGGTATTTGGGCGGAGAAAGACAATCGTGGAAATAGAGAGAGAGTTTGTTTGCACTTGCAATATTCAAGAATGAGAGGAAAGGAATGCTGGGAGAAATCGTTTCAAAAAATCAGCAAGAGACAAAGAGACCAAGTTCCTCCGTAGAATACCCGTAATCCCGCAAATTGATCACGGCCAATCCAGCGAAACTGTTAATCCATGAACAATCTGGCTCATTTTAGCATGGCCAATACACCGAATGTTCACATCTTTGCACTGCGGGAGGGACCTCGAGCAGGTAGAGAAAACCGATGCAGACACCGGGAGAACGTCCAAATACCATAAGTTTGGGATGAATATCGGAATTGTTATGTATTATATATTATAGCCATTGCATTGTTATTTTTATGCGCCCGGTTAATTATCCTTGTTGCAGGAACATTATTATGGAACCAAAGTTAAGGCATCCAAACTTGTGTATCTACTAAAGTTGTTTTTAGGGAGTCATAAACTGTGCGTCATGATAGATTCCAAACAGTTGATGACCAAGTACATCGACAGTTACAGACATGCTTCGCCGGTGACGTGTGGCGCCGTGATCCTCTCGTGGTTAGTGCTCTGCGTTGTGGCCGCAGCAATTTCGATTCAGAGTCACGGCAGCGATAATTTGATGAGGTTTTCGCAAATGAACTGATGAGGAATTCTCTGAGGAAAGGACTCTTTAAAACGGGCTCACATCTGAGTGCATGCTTCTGCTCCTGTTTGATGCTCCAGAATTCAAACGCTTGTGAATACGAGAATCTCTTCAGCTCCCAGTTTTTTATTTTAACTATTATCATCAAGCATACTCCTCAGGTTCTTGTCTGGTTGGAAGTGAAAATAGTCTCTCTCAATTTGCTGCATCAGCTTCTTTGGCCATTCACCCAAAACGTTCAAGTGTCTCAAGTAAAGACCCACGGAACTTTCTGTATACGCGGAGAATATTCTTGGTCTGGATGGTCCCTCCATCTCCATGAATTTCCTGACATCTGTCATGATGCAATGAAGAGGAGCGGGCAGGATTTTGGGAGATAATGCCAGTTGGCAATGGAGAAAATGGAAAAGAAGCGACACACGAAAATCAAGCACTAGTTTTGTGAATGTTGGGAAAAACTTCGAGAAAGAGACACCGGGGAGAACGAAGGGCGCTGCCCGACTGCTCATCGACAGTGACGTCACATTTCCTTTGGTTCGAATGATTCGAGAAATCAACTGATATTTAGAATCTAAGAAAACTGTCCTTACTGCACATCAGAAAATACAGTTTAATTATAGTTTCATTGCGAATATCTGGAAGCAGAAAATACAACAATGGCCCGAATGTAGAAGGTTGGAGGGCGTTATTGGCAGGGCTACGGATAATGGCGTAGTCTTTGTTCTGTGACACATAATCACCCTGGCTTGAAACACAGACTCCGTTCTCTCTCCACAGATGCTGTCAGACCTGCTGAGATTGCTCAGCAATTTGTGTTTTTGTTCCAGATTGGTGCATCAACAAGAAGGAACTGTTACGATGTGGACAAGATGAGACTGTGTCCATCTTAAACTGGCTTGTTTATTGAAGCTAAAAGAGCATTTGTCGTCTCTGTGGCGCAATCGGTCAGCGCGTTCGGCTGTTAACTGAAAGGTTGGTGGTTCGATTCCACCCAGAGACGAAGTGTTATCCCACTCCGCGTGAACCGCATTTTACTTTGTCCCTCTGTGCGATCGAATCACCGCCTTGGTGCTTTTAATCTTTCATGCCAGGTTGATTTGATTTCATTTCTCCGGTTCCAATATTAAACACGCCAAATTCTGTCTTTCTGATTTTAAACATTCAGTTCGCATCCAAAGGGTTAATGAATATGAATTTGAATTACCATGGAGAGACATTCACCCAATAGCAACAGTGGGATGAAAGGATCTTAGATTTTTCTCTTTGGATCAAAGAGGGCGAAACGGCGAATGAGAGACGCTCCAAAGTTCAACTGGTATGCGGGCGGAGATGTTGAGTCGTAGAAATAGAGAGAAAGTTGGTTTGCACTGACAATATTCAGGAATGAGAGGAAAGGGATACAGAATGAAATGGTTTTTAAAAAATCAGCAGGGGTCTTCGTGATCAAGCTCCTCCGTAGAATGCCAGTCACCTGGCACGTTGATCTTGGCCAATCCAGCGAAACTGCTAGTCTATGGACAATCTGGCACACTTTAGCATGGCCAATCCACCGAACCTTCACATCTTTGGACTATGGGAGGGACCTCGAGCAGGCGGAGAAAATCGATGCAGAGACGGGAGAAAGTCCAAATGCCATATATTTGGGCTGAATGTCGAAATTGTTATGTGTTATCTATTATAGCGGTTCTTTTTATCAGCGTGGGTTAAAATGTATATACCCTTGTTGCAGGAACATTACTCTGGAACCAATGTTGAGGTATCCAAACTGTGTATCTACGAAACTTGTAATGAGAGAGTCATAAAGTGTTGGCCATGATAGATTCCAAACAGTTGATGATCAAGTACATCGGCAGTCACGGTGCACCTCGGCGGGAACGTGTGGCGTCGTGATCGTATAGTGGTTAGTACTTTGAGCTGTGGCTGCAACAACCTCGCTTCGACTCCGAGTCACGACAGCGGTAAGTTAATGTGTGTCTCGAAAGTTAACGGGTGCGGAATTCTCTGTGTAAGGCCTCTTTAAAGCGGGTCACAACTGAGTTCATGATTCTGCTCCTGTGAGAGGCACCTGAATTCAAACTCTTGTAAATACGAGAATCTGCTCAGGTCACTGTTTTATATTTTAACTATTTTCATCCATCATACTCCTCCGGGTCTTTTATTTTTGCAAGTGAAAACAGTCTCTCTCAATTTGTTACATCAGCTTCTTCGGCTATTCACCCAAAACTTTCAAGTGTCTCAAACAAATACCCACTGAACCTTCTTTATACGCGGAGAATAATTTTGGTCTCGATAGTCCCTCCATGGAAATGAATTTCCTGACATCTGGTCATGAAGCAGTGAGGAGTGGGCAGAATTTTGAGAAATAGAGCCACTTGGCAGTGGAGAAAAGGATACGAAGCAACACACGAAAATCAAGCACTAGGTTTGTGAATGTTGGGAAACACTTCGAGAAAGAGACTCCGGGGAGAACGAAGGGCGCTGCCCGACTGATCGTCGACAGTCAAGACACATTTCCTTTGGTTAGAATGATAAATCAACTGATATTTAGAAACTAAGAAAACTGTCCTAACTGCACATCAGAAAATACAGTTTTATTATAGTTTCACTGCGAATATCTGGAAGCAGAAAATACAAAAATGGCTCGAATGTAAAAGGCTGGAGGAGCGTTATTGACAGGGCTACGGATAATGGTGTAGTCTTTGTTCTGTAACACAAAGTCACCCTGTCTTGAACTACAGACTCCGTTCTGACTTCTCAGATGCTGTAAGACCTGCCGAGATTGCCCAACCTTTTGTGTTTTTGTTCCAGATTTGTGCATGGACAATAATTTGCTCTTATGACGTGGCCAGGATGAGATTGTTTCCATCATTATTTGGCATGTTTATTCGAGCAACGAGAGCAGTTGTCGTCTCTGTGGCGCAATCGGTTAGCGCGTTCGGCTGTCAACCGAAAGGTTGGTGGTTCAATCCCACCCAGAGACGAAATGATATACCTCCCGAGTTTGAAATGTTTTGTATACTTCGTCCCTCTGTGGGATCGAATCACCGCCTTGGTGCTTTTTATATTTCATGCCACGTTGATTTGATTTATTTTCTCCGGTTCCAATATTAAACACGCCAAATGCTGTCTTTATGATTTAAAACAGTCAGTTCGCATCCAAAGGTTTAATCAATATGAATTTGAACCACCATGGAGAGACATTCACCTAACAGCAACAGTGGAACGAAAGGGGCCTAGATTTTTCTCTTTCGATCAAAGAGTGTGAGACGGGGAATGAGAGGCGCTCCAACGCGCAACTGGTATTTGGGCGAAGAAAGTCAATCGTGGAAATAGAGAGAGAGTTTGTTTGCACTTGCAATATTCAAGAATGAGAGGAAAGGAATGCTGGGAGAAATCGTTTCAAAAAATCAGCAAGAGACAAAGAGACCAAGTTCCTCCATAGAATACCCGTAATCCCGCAAGTTGATCACGGCCAATCCAGCGAAACTGTTAATCCATGGACAATCTGGCTCATTTTAGCATGGCCAATACACCGAACGTTCACATCTTTGCACTGCGGGAGGGACCTCGAGCAGGTAGATAAAACCGATGCAGACACCGGGAGAACGTCCAAATACCATAAGTTTGGGATGAATATCGGAATTGTTATGTATTATATATTACAGCCATTGCATTGTTATTTTTATGAGCCCGGTTAATTATCCTTGTTGCAGGAACATTATTATGGAACCAAAGTTAAGGCATCCAAACTTGTGTATCTACTAAAGTTGTTTTAGGGAGTCATAAACTGTGCGTCATGATAGATTCCAAACAGTTGATGACCAAGTACATCGACAGTTACAGACATGCTTCGCCGGTGCCGTGTGTCGCCGTGATCGTCTCGTGGTTAGTGCTATCCGTTGTGGCCGCAGTAATTTCGATTCAGAGTCACGGCAGCGATAATTTGATGAGTTTTTCGCAAATGAACTGATGAGGAATTCTCTGAGGAAAGGACTCTTTAAAACGGGCTCACATCTGAGTGCATGCTTCTGCTCCTGTTTGATGCTCCAGAATTCAAACGCTTGTGAATACGAGAATCTCTTCAGCTCCCACTTTTTTATTTTAACTATTATCAGCAAGCATACTCCTCAGGTTCTTGTCTGGTTGGAAGTGAAAACAGTCTCTCTCAATTTGCTGCATCAGCTTCTTTGGCCATTCACCCAAAATGTTCAAGTGTCTCAAGTAAAGACCCACGGAACCTTTTGTATACGCGGAGAATATTCTTGGTCTGGATGGTCCCTCCATCTCCATGAATTTCCTGACATCTGTCATGATGCAATGAGGACGAGCGGGTAGGATTTTGGGAGATATTGCCAGTTGGCAATGGAGAAAATGGAAAAGAAGCGACACAAGAAAATCAAGCACTAGTTTTGTGAATGATGGGAAACACTTCGAGAAAGAGACACCGGGGAGAACGAAGGGCGCTGCCCGACTGCTCATCGACAGTGACGTCACATTTCCTTTGGTTAGAATGATTCGAGAAATCAACTGATATTTAGAATCTAAGAAAACTGTCCTTACTGCACATCAGAATATACAGTTTAATTATAGTTTCATTGCGAATATCTGGAAGCAGAAAATACAACAATGGCTCGAATGTAGAAGGCTGGAGGGCGTTATTGACAGGGCTATGGATAATGGCGTAGTCTTTGTTCTGTGACACATAATCAACGTGGCTTGAAACACAGACTCCGTTCTCTCTCCACAGATGCTGTCAGACCTGCTGAGATTGCCCAGCATCTTGTGTTTTTGTTCCAGATTGGTTAGGGTTAGGGTTAGGGTTAGGGTCCTTTTCTCCGATTTAAGATTTCTTTTCTCCGGTTCCAATATTAAACACGCCAAATTCTGTCTTTCTGATTTTAAACATTCAGTTCGCATCCAAAGGGTTAATGAATATGAATTTGAATTACCATAGAGAGACATTCACCCAATAGCAACAGTGGGATGAAAGGATCTTAGATTTTTCTCTTTGGATCAAAGTGGGCGAGACGGCGAATGAGAGACGCTCCAAAGTTCAACTGGTATGCGGGCGGAGATGTTGAGTCGTAGAAATAGAGAGAAAGTTCGTTTGCACTGACAATATTCAGGAATGAGAGGAAAGGGATACAGGATGAAATGGTTTTTAAAAAATCAGCAGGGGTCTTCGTGATCAAGCTCCTCCGTAGAATGCCAGTCACCTGGCACGTTGATCTTGGCCAATCCAGCGAAACTGCTAGTCTATGGACCATCTGGCACACTTTAGCATGGCCAATCCACCGAACCTTCACATCTTTGGACTGTGGGAGGGATCTCGAGCAGGCGGAGAAAATCGATGCAGAGACGGGAGAAAGTCCAAATGCCATAAATTTGGGCTGAATGTCGAAATTGTTATGTGTTATCTATTATAGCGGTTCTTTTTATCAGCGTGGGTTAAAATGTATATATCCTTGTTGCAGGAACATTACTCTGGAACTAATGTTGAGGTATCCAAACTGTGTATCTACGAAACTTGTAATGAGAGAGTCATAAAGTGTTGGCCATGATAGATTCCAAACAGTTGATGATCAAGTACATCGGCAGTCACTGTGCACCTCGGCGGTAACGTGTGGCGTCGTGATCGTATAGTGGTTAGTACTTTGCGCTCTGGCTGCAGCAACCTTCTTCGACTCCGAGTCACGACAGCGGTAAGTTAATGTGTATCTCGGAAAGGAACGGGTGTGGAATTCTCTGTGTAAGGCCTCGTTAAAGCGGGTCACAACTGAGTGCATGTTTCTGCTCCTGTTGGAGGCACCTGAATTCAAACTGTTGTGAATACGAGAATCTCCTCAGATCACGGTTTTATATTTTAACTATTTTCATCTATCATACTCCTCCGGGTCTTTTATTTTTGCAAGTGAAAACAGTCTCTCTCAATTTGTTCCATCAGCTTCTTCGGCTATTCACCCAAAACTTTCAAGTGTCTCAACCAAATACCCACTGAACCTTCTTTATACGCGGAGAATAATCTTGGTCTCGATAGTCCCTCCATGGAAATGAATTTCCAGACATCTGGTCATGAAGCAGTGAGGAGTGGGCAGAATTCTGAGAAATAGAGCCACTTAGCAGTGGAGAAAAGGATACGAAGCAACACACGAAAATCAAGCACTAGGTTTGTGAATGTTTGGAAACACTTCGAGAAAGAGACTCCGGGAAGAACGAAGGGCGCTGCCCGACTGATCGTCGACAGTCAAGACACATTTCCTTTGGTTAGAATGAGAAATCAACTGATATTTAGAAACTAAGAAAACTGTCCTAACTGCACATCAGAAAATACAGTTTTATTATAGTTTTACTGCGACTGGAAGCAGAAAATACAAAAATGGCTCGAATGTAAAAGGCTGGAGGCGCGTTATTGACAGGGCTACGGATAATGGTGTAGTCTTTGTTCTGTAACACAAAGTCACCCTGTCTTGAACCACAGACTCCGTTCTGACTTCTCAGATGCTGTAAGACCTGCCGAGATTGCCCAACCTTTTGTGTTTTTGTTCCAGATTTGTGCATGGACAATAATTTGCTCTGAGGAAGTGGCCAGGATGAGATTGTTTCCATCATAATTTGGCATGTTTATTCGAGTGACGTGAGCAGTTGCCGTCTCTGTGGCGCAATCGGTTAGCGCGTTCGGCTGTTGACCGAAAGGTTGGTGTTCAATCCCACCGAGAGACGTAATGATATCCCTCCCGAGGATCAAATGTTTTGTCTACTTCGTCCCTCTGTGGGATCGAATCACCGCCTTGGTGCTTTTTATATTTCATGCCACGTTGATTTGATTTATTTTCTCCGGTTCCAATATTAAACACGCCAAATGCTGTCTTTATGATTTCAAACAGTCAGTTCGCATCCAAAGGTTTATCAATATGGATTTGAACCACCATGGAGAGACATTCACCTAACAGCAACAGTGGAACGAAAGGGGCCTAGATTTTTCTCTTTCGATCAAAGAGTGTGAGACGGTGAATGAGAGGCACTGCAACGCGCAACTGGTATTTGGGCGGAGAAAGACAATCGTGGAAATAGAGAGAGAGTTTGTTTGCACTTGCAATATTCAAGAATGAGAGGAAAGGAATGCTGGGAGAAATGGTTTCAAAAAATCAGCAAGAGACAAAGAGACCACGTTCCTCCGTAGAATACCCGGAATCCCGCAAGTTGATCACGGCCAATCCAGCGAAACTGTTAATCCATGAACAATCTGGCTCATTTTAGCATGGCCAATACACCGAACGTTCACATCTTTGCACTGCGGGAGGGACCTCGTGCAGGTAGAGAAAACCGATGTAGACACCGGGAGTACGTCCAAATACCATAAGTTTGGGATGAATATCGGAATTGTTATGTATTATATATTACAGCCATTGCATTGTTATTTTTATGAGCCCGGTTAATTATCCTTGTTGCAGGAACATTATTATGGAACCAAAGTTAAGGCATCCAAACTTGTGTATCTACTAAAGTTGTTTTTAGGGAGTCATAAACTGTGCGTCATGATAGATTCCAAACAGTTGATGACCAAATACATCGACAGTTACAGATATGCTTCGCCGGTGACGTGTGGCGCCGTGATCGTCTCGTGGTTAGTGCTATCCGTTGTGGCCGCAGCAATTTCGATTCAGAGTCACGGCAGCGATAATTTGATGAGTTTTTCGCAAATGAACTGATGAGGAATTCTCTGAGGAAAGGACTCTTTAAAACGGGCTCACATCTGAGTGCATGCTTCTGCTCCTGTTTGATGCTCCAGAATTCAAACGCTTGTGAATACTAGAATCTCTTCAGCTCCCAGTTTTTTATTTTAACTATTTTCATCAAGCATACTCCTCAGGTTCTTGTCTGGTTGGAAGTGAAAACAGTCTCTCTCAATTTGCTGCATCAGCTTCTTTGGCCATTCACCCAAAACGTTCAAGTGTCTCAAGTAAAGACCCACGGAACTTTCTGTATACGCGGAGAATATTCTTGGTCTGGATGGTCCCTCCATCTCCATGAATTTCCTGACATCTGTCATGATGCAATGAAGAGGAGCGGGCAGGATTTTGGGAGATAATGCCAGTTGGCAATGGAGAAAATGGAAAAGAAGCGACACACGAAAATCAAGCACTAGTTTTGTGAATGTTGGGAAAAACTTCGAGAAAGAGACACCGGGGAGAACGAAGGGCGCTGCCCGACTGCTCATCGACAGTGACGTCACATTTCCTTTGGTTCGAATGATTCGAGAAATCAACTGATATTTAGAATCTAAGAAAACTGTCCTTTCTGCATATCAGAAAATACAGTTTAATTATAGTTTCATTGCGAATATCTGGAAGCAGAAACTACAACAATGGCTCGAATGTAGAAGGCTGGAGGGCGTTATTGGCAGGGCTACGGATAATGGCGTAGTCTTTGTTCTGTGACACATAATCAACGTGGCTTGAAACACAGACTCCGTTCTCTCTCCACAGATGCTGTCAGACCTGCTGAGATTGCTCAGCAATTTGTGTTTTTGTTCCAGATTGGTTAGGGTTAGGGTTAGGGTTAGGGTTCTTTTCTCCGATTTAAGATTTCTTTTCTCCGGTTCCAATATTAAACACGCCAAATTCTGTCTTTCTGATTTTAAACATTCAGTTCGCATCCAAAGGGTTAATGAATATGAATTTGAATTACCATAGAGAGACATTCACCCAATAGCAACAGTGGGATGAAAGGATCTTAGATTTTTCTCTTTGGATCAAAGAGGGCGAGACGGCGAATGAGAGACGCTCCAAAGTTCAACTGGTATGCGGGCGGAGATGTTGAGTCGTAGAAATAGAGAGAAAGTTCGTTTGCACTGACAATATTCAGGAATGAGAGGAAAGGGATACAGGATGAAACGGTTTTTAAAAAATCAGCAGGGGTCTTCGTGATCAAGCTCCTCCGTACAATGCCAGTCACCTGGCACGTTGATCTTGGCCAATCCAGCGAAACTGCTAGTCTATGGACAATCTGGCACACTTTAGCATGGCCAATCCACCGAACCTTCACATCTTTGGACTATGGGAGGGACCTCGAGCAGGTGGAGAAAATCGATGCAGAGACGGGAGAAAGTCCAAATGCCATAAATTTGGGCTGAATGTCGAAATTGTTATGTGTTATCTATTATAGCGGTTCTTTTTATCAGCGTGGGTTAAAATGTATATATCCTTGTTGCAGGAACATTACTCTGGAACTAATGTTGAGGTATCCAAACTGTGTATCTACGAAACTTGTAATGAGAGAGTCATAAAGTGTTGGCCATGATAGATTCCAAACAGTTGATGATCAAGTACATCGGCAGTCACTGTGCACCTCGGCGGTAACGTGTGGCGTCGTGATCGTATAGTGGTTAGTACTTTGCGCTCTGGCTGCAGCAACCTTCTTCGACTCCGAGTCACGACAGCGGTAAGTTAATGTGTATCTCGGAAAGGAACGGGTGTGGAATTCTCTGTGTAAGGCCTCGTTAAAGCGGGTCACAACTGAGTGCATGTTTCTGCTCCTGTTGGAGGCACCTGAATTCAAACTGTTGTGAATA